>NC_091736.1:13627813-13930844 GCF_030179905.1 Drosophila bipectinata | reverse complement strand
CTTCAGAGTTCAAAAGGAAACAAGCTGCACGAAGCCAAAAACGAGAAACAAAACCTTAAATAAAAAAACCTAAATTTCATTTTACAAGCGTACAAATTAAAAATGCCCAAAGTCTGCGCTTTAATTAGTCAAACTCGCGCCAAAGCCACAAAACCCAGTGGTTGGCGACGCACGAACCACAAACACAAAAAAAAAAACCAAAACACAAAATAAAGAAAAAAGCTGAAGCCGCCAAAGCCCGAGGCTAAAATCGGAATCAGTGGCTTAAAGTCAGAGTCAGGGCTGCGACACATGGCGACAATTTTGTCTGATTGCTGCGGCAACTTCTTGGTATTCCATGGGTGATTTTCCACAGCCCACCTCCCTTGTCTCTGCCTCACCTGGAACCTGGATGTCGTGGCGTGAGGCATGAGGCTTCAACTTCCGTTGCATGGAAAAACCTGGCCCGCCAAATGACACTTGTCAACGGATTTTAGTCTAATTTTTTAGTGGGCAAGTTTTAGAAATTAAATTACCGGCCTCCAAGATTTATGCGGCCAGTTTTTTGGTTCAGGGGCTAGGATCGACACTTCTGAGTGGCACTTGCCCTGCCACAAGTTGGGGCCAAGTTACATTTTTACAACTAAATTTCCAAATAAACTGGCTTTTTACGACTGGCCCCAGTGGCGATCTCAATCACAGTTCCTGGTAACTTGTAAATGGAGTAACAAGTGGATATATATAGTATAGTAGAGTACCATCGCATCAGGTCGGTGGCTTCTGCTCTCGTTTATATTTCCACTTTTCAGATTTCAAATGCTTTATGGCCGCTTCTATGAATTCTCATTTCTCCGCTTTCCGGGGCTACGGCGACTTAGGCCGAAAAAATGAGATATTATGGTGTTCGTTTAAATTAATTGGCCGAGATGCGAGCACAGATATCGGGAGATACGTGACAAGAACGAGAGAACAGGAGCCTCAGTCCCCACCAATATATTTTTTGTTTGTGATGAAAATGATGGTCGAGATGGCATCTTTCACTGGGCAGGTTTGTGAAGGAATCTTGAATGGTTTACTGAGAAGAAAAAGGGAAGGTCCAAATGGATTGGCGCCAAGTGCGGAGAAGGCTAGTTTTTTTTCCTGAATGAACCAAAAATTAATTTTTCATTCATTCTATTTCATATGTAATCCCTTCGAACTGAGATCTGTTATAGATAAGCTGATTGGAGGCAACCACATTATAGTTTTTTAAGAAAAGTAGAGCCACTGTTTGAGCTTCTTTGAATTATCGTAAAACTTTGAACTTTTTAGAAAAAAAAAGAATTCTTTCTTAGAATCTAAGAAATAAATTCCAAAACATGTCTGTTTAAAATTTTTGCCGATTAGCAATTTATCTTTGAAACAGCGCTCTCATCCCAAACTATTTCCCATGCCCGGCACGCCTAGTTTTATCCAACATTTAACAGCACCGCAAATATCCCGAAAAAGTATCCGTGTCTTTTGAAAACATTTCTTCGAATTACAGTAGCTACCTGTTGCTACCTGTGCGGATACGAAACTCAAGCACTTGTTGTGTGGGCGTAGGCTGAACAATTTTCGAAATGAATTGGCCAGAGTGGAGTGGAAAGGTTCACACGCACTTTTGTTAGCGACAAAAAAATTCCACAATCTCTTGGCTTTGTTTTGCCAAACAAATAATTATCCGAGCGAAGTGAATGATATCGCAGACGCACAATTCTCTATTATTATTTCTACGGTTGTTTCGCTGGGAACACCCAGAGACAGGTACAGTGAAACAACACGAATTTCTATTGATTTGCCATTTCGAATGGCTGGGAGGGGGAGAGTGGAGAAAGCCTTTTGTTCTACGAGTGTGTGTGGCCCAGTGCAAATCGAAATTTCGGCTTAAATATTTTTTTTGTCGGCAGCGGCAGCGGGAAAGCGGCTAAAATGCGACTTCATCGCCATTGTTTCCTCCCGTTTGGGGTCAAGTGTGTGGCAAGTTCGTTGCTTAAGTCTTTCGTTTTATTCAGCCTACAGCATGCTTCTCAGCCGTTTTTGTTACTGTTCGGCTGTCAGCGGCTCATGTCAGCAAATTTGTTAAACAAACTGAAATGAAATTTCGTTTTTTTGGCAATCATTCGGGCCTGTGTTTAATTAGTGAAAATATGGCCAGAACACAATTAAGGCGATGTTTTGCATCCGCTGGGGATTAAATCAGGCCTGTCGTGGCCAGCCGAGTCCGGACAGGCAGAAGGAGATGATCTTGTTGTTAAAATGCTAAATCATAATGCGACTGCCTCGCCGCGTCGCATCACTTAGTGCTTATTGTGTCTGCACGTCTGGGACGTGTCGGCCCGTTGAAACTCCTCATCATCAATGGTCCGACGGATTTGCGCTGTAAATGAAACCAGCCGAAAGAGGGCCAAGATGCATTTAGCAGCACAGTGGGAAATTAATATTTCAGATTCATGGATATCTTTAGTATATTTTTTTAAAAGTTGAAATGTAAAGTATAAACTGAAGTTGAGAAATGAAAAGTCTATACTTATGTATAAAATGTACTCTCTTCAATATACTTTTCTTGCCAATAAAGTAAATTTTTTACAGCTAAAAAATCTTTTAAAAAAACACCTATTACTTTTTTAAAATTTAAAACGTACAATGATAATGGTGCTTTCTTCTCTTTTTGAGGCACGTATACAAATTTCGAGTAAATCCGTAACTGCAACGTGAAAGAAGCCGAAAGGTTTTTTCTGTCATGTCATGGTCTGAACGGTCGAATGCTTCTTTTTATTTTGGAGCGACTACTCCCCCGAAAGTGACACACTCACCCGGTCTGGATTTTTGATTATTTTCGATGTTTTCTCATCTCGGACGCCCCCTTTCCAAAACAACTCCCAGAAACCCCTTTGTTTTTATGCCCCCCTTTGACGACTACCTCTGCGGGTATTTGGACGGTGAAGTGTCGTGCGACAAGTGCCGCAATTGAGTCGCTTGCCTCCTCGGTACTTGTCAACATTGCCTCCACTTCCCTACCCCCGGCCCCAGCACCTTGCAGAGGCGGGGTGAGGCGGAAAGGTGGACATGCCTGTCACCAAGTTGGAGCATTGTCTGAACGTCGAACAGGTGAAGTTTGCTTTGTGTGGGGCTTTGTTGTTTTGGCAGTGAAATCGAGCAAAGCAAGATTTTCGGTTGTTTTATTTTTATATTTTATTTATTTTTTGTTTTTTTTTTTTTCTGTTTTTAGCTGGTGGGTCTTGGCTTGGATCTTGATCTCCTCCTCGTTGTCTGGCGTTGATTTATGGCCAACAATTTAGGCAATTTCATTTCATTTTATATTTCTGGTTGCCTTTGCTTTTGTGGCTTAAATGTAATGTCAACTGTTTTGCATGTCATTTCAAATAGCCGGAGAAGGGGTAAACATTTTTGGATTGGGGTATCTGTCACTTGGCCACCGACCATTGAGTTTTATAGGAAATGATTGGTCAAGAAAGAAAAAAGTCTTATTTGCCATGGGGTCTTGGGGAGAAAGTGAAAAAAGATTGGATGCTAATCTAACCGAAAACGAGACTCAATAGTAAATATTTTTAATGAAAACTCTCTGCTATAGTTTCGGAATCCCAGCCAAGCTTTAAGTTTTAATTTCGTTATTAAATTGTAGCTTCCATCCAACAAAAAGAACAATAAAACGTCGCTTTTAACATTATTCGCTTGATTTGTGCTCTCGAAAAATTTATGAACAACCGAAAAAAATGAAAAGACCCCAAAAATATCACGAACTGAAAATGCGTGGGAATAAATTTTGCGTGCGACTTAAAATTCGAATTTATAGCAAAGAAAAAAATAACAGAATCGTTAAAAAAAATAAAAACAACAAAGGAGAAGCGAGAGCAGAAAACTAAAAAACTAATCGCAAATATAAATATGACAATAAAAAAGTGTTTAGTTTCCGAAGCGAACCGTTTTCGGCCAATTGGGCAACTGTAATAAATTATCGAAAAACACGAAATGCCCGCTCCACAGACCCAGTTGCGATCTAATACAATAACAAAAATAATACCAAAAATTAACCCAAAAAAATGGAAAACAGAAATTTGCCAAAAAAATGTGAGGCCACAGATTAGCATCGCAAAAAAAAAAAGAAAAAAAATTGGCAAGGAAGGAGCATTGGCAACAAACAGGTTCACACGCTAAACTAAGGCAGGACCACCTCTCCTGCAGGAAGTGTAACTGAAAATTGCTGGGTTACTGCCACAGACACAGACTCCTCCTTTTTTACCTGTTCCCTTGCCGGCAACAAGTGAATGACAGGATAATCGTCCTGTGTACCTGTTCAGCTTCTTTGTTCGCATTTCTGTGTATATATTTTTTGTGAGTTGAACTGCTCCTGCTGCTACGGCTGCCTCCCTTTTTTTTGGCATGTGAACAAACTCGCATAAAATCTCTTAATGTTTGCATTCTTATGCGGCTGTCGTCTCGTTTGATGCGTGATCTTGTTGATTATGCTGAGATGTCTGTCCTGGCCTGTCCTTCCCTGTCCTCGAATTGAGATCGAGAATTTCTCAGGCTCTGTGGCAGGTTCACTGGCTCTTATTCGGGTTCATTTTATCCTTTTTCTTTTCATTTTTGTATTTGTGTTTTATTTTTTTCTCCCCCCCCTGTGTGGAGTGTGAAATTTTTGCCTTGTTTGGCATTCATGGAAATGGCCTATGCCGAGGAATTTTGTGGGAACAAGTGCATCGACATCGACATCGGCATCAGCATCCACCACATTACGTGCTCTTTTTCCATAAAAAAAAAATAAAGAAAGGAAAGAACACCCGCAGGTGAGAGCGTGTGAAATTCAAGTTTTTGGAAACGATTTTTTTGCTTTTTGTTTAAATAAAAGGATATATGCATTTTTAAAGGTAAATAAAGTCACAAGAATATTTTATTTTAAATAAAATTCTACAAAGCATCATGAAGTTCTAAGAATATTAAACATTTTGGTTGCTATATGATTTTAAATCGTTTTTATTTCTTAACATTAATCATTCAAAGACGTACAGCTTTCGCCCACAGGTGAAGTGACTCGATTCCTGGGATTTCTTGCCAGGCCACGCACCTTAAATGGAACTACCCGTGTCCCATTTAATTAAAATTCCAGCAACCTGCTCCTCGCTGTTTCTTTTAGGCCCCATCCTGATGGGGATTTCAATCTCGATCCCGATCCCGATGTCGATGTTGTATGTTTATGTGCCCTAAAGTGCTGTCACCTTAGCGCGGCACGCATCGTGATTTATGCTCTGGCAGCAAGAAAATTAAATAATAAAACTGAAAATCTGTAACAAAATGCTGAGGAGAGCGGCATCTTATGGTCGTTGCACATGCGCAATAAATTCGGTTTTTATGACACCTGACAAAATACGCAGCAGCCTCAACGGCAGCAGCAGCAGCAACTGCATCAGGAGTTTAAGTTGAAAGTGGAGATGGAGTTGCAAGCGGCAGCTTCACTGGAAAATTGTTTAATGACTAATGGCAGTGTTGGTTTGACACTGAAGAAAATAATAATAATTGTGACAAATTTATCATTTTCAAAGAAGTTAATAAACAAAATAAAAGCTAAACTTCATTCAATGTTGGGTATCATACTTGTAACGTAGATCAAGCCAAAAGTATCCCTATTCTAAGCCCTAGAATTTCTATCAGTGTAGTCCCAGACTGCCTGAGATACTTGGTTTCGTTTATTGCCCTGTGTCTATTGAAGATTAATTTCATTTATACAACTTCATCGCCTGGCCGCTCGGCATCGGCTTGAGCCTGGCTTAACACTTTGTTGCCCGCCTGGTTGCGTTTTGGAGTTAATAAAGTCATAAATTGTCTTACCGGAGGCTGGCCTAGCCCCTTCTCCCCTGTTTTTTTTTTGTTCCAGCTCTAATACGCAACAGTTGGAGCCTCTGAGCCTCCGTTTGGCTCAGCGGCGCAAATCGTTACGTGTCCATGTGTTTTTATGGCCTCTTTTGTGAGTGCCCACTGTGCTGGCTGTTGACTGGTGGTCCTCAGCATATGTTGCGGATTAGAAACGGAGCTGGAATGCTTCCCAAAAACGAAGTGTGAGCTGTTTGGGCCATATAACTCTGATATTTGTAAAATTCATCACTTTTATGATCGACTTAAGGTGAGAAAACACATTGTACAATCATGAGGAAACAGCTAGCTATGGCTAGGGGCTTCATATACTTTTAAAATAGCTCATATTATGTTTACTAAAAGCCATTTAAAAGTCAAATATTTCTATGAAATACCCAAACTTCATAGAAATGTGTTAAACTTCCTTGGGAAAATGATCGATAGTGATAGGTAGTACAACTGCCTTTCCCCCAAAGTGTGTGTTCCAGCTGCTAATGAGGAAATTATTTACCCCATCCAACCGATTTCAACTATAAGGATTGGCATTTACCAGCTACCGATATCACGTGGCCTGTTAACGTGAAGGAGTACTGTCGTTTAGTAGAACGAAGGCCTTCGGCAATTGGGTTTATTTAAATGACTAGACAAATAAGGAGAGTGCTCAATTATATGTAAATAAGTGCGAAGCAAGATGTCATTGTGGAGCCCCATCAGGTCCCTTATCGAAGAGCAAACACGAGCAGCTCAGCCCATCCGTCCCTGCTCCAATCAATTCCCACTCCCATTCCGAATCGGAATCGGATTCTTTCAGTCGAGTCGACTGGGTGAATGGAAAACACCGGTCTCGGAGCCATCCCGGTCGGCAAACAACAAATTTGTTGGACTTTATTTTATGATCACCCAAAGCCTTAGACCTCGTATTGGCACAGCTGCTACTTCGCTACAGCCGAAGAAGAGTCGAGGTCTTCTTTTAAAATATAAATATATTTATAATGATGACAGACAGATATTCATACATACATCTGTGTGTACCGACATACATTTAATCCCGAGCGGAACAGAAAGCAGCGTTATGCAAAAAAGGTGCAACGCATTTTCCTTTCCCCCAAACTCACAAAAGCAACTCTTTGTGTGTTCCTGCTATACAAACACGATATGGTGGTGCACCTATAGTAGAATGGAAGGAAACTAACGTATCGGCGGTGGTGGAGGTGCCGGTGGTGTTGCATGTGCTGGAATTCGCCTTCCTGTCCTTGCTGGGTTGCAAGGTTCTCGGCTCTACGTCCCTCTGATCAAATACACCTTGCTGGCACCATAAAACTTGCCCCTTCCTCTCGGAAAAGCGATTGTGGCACTGTAAAAAATACAGTTTTTTATAAGGATAAAAATATTAATATATTTACAATGGATATCACAATGAGTTCTTGTTGAAATGGGACTTTTATCCTACCAATCCTACAATTGAACAATATTTACCTTGTCCAAAAAATGTTTTTCTCAGTGGATTTAAGTGGCAACTTATGGGGTGGTTTCCCCCGATCCTTGTTGAGAGAAAACAAGGGGGAGAACTTTTCCTGGTCTAGCACTACCTGTCAAGTTTACGCCTGACAGCGTTTGATATTTTCTATCAGCCCGCAGCTGTTCCTGCAAGTCCTTGAAATATATTATTTACAAAAAGGGATATACGCCCGAGTTGATATTGCAACATGTAGCAAGTACTGAGCAGAGGGTGCTGGTAGAGGATAGGGGTGGCTAGCTTGCACCTCAGACAGGTGGTGATCCTGATCCTGCGGATGGTACCCACTCGAAAAATTTGTTTAAACATTAGGACCTTATCAAATACTTATCTATGAATAGGAAGAGGCTACGGGTACAGTTTTAGAGGATATTTGTTTCTATTTTTAGGGATATTTGGAAAAAACTTGTATTTAGATAGGGATCTCAAAGTTAGTATTCGTATTATGTTAAGTAAGCAGATGTTTAAGTAAGGAAAAGACTGTAAGCGAGCCAAGCTTCTAAGGATATATTAGAGTACTAAACTCAATCTAGTAATCTATCTATAGAGCTAATTTAACCTTTCATAGGTACCTCCTTTAACAAATAGCGTGCTTAACCTGACTTGTATTTACAATACTTAAATATTCAAAGCCCCAATGCATTTATAATCGCACTAACCCTTTGGTAATGTCCCCAAATTACATAGAAATAAATCCTCCCACTCCGGCGAGTTCCTAGCACGATCCCCAGGGCATGTGTCTGGCAGATACGTGAGCGGTTCGAGTTAAAGAACGGCTTCAATTGAAGTTCAATGAAATGTGTCGCCCGCGTGCGCTTTGATTTTATTGCCAGCACTTAACATAATGAGACGCGGCCGATAAAATCACGTTTCCTATCGCCAAGAAACCCCAAGAAAATAAAGAAGCGGCGCATGCGCAATGCGTTCAATGGCATTCATTCCAATTCCAGTGCGCATATGTTTCCTGTCTCGCCGGATATTCCTTTAAGTACCCGGCTCCATTGTCGACATGTTCCGTCTGCAACAGCAACAGCAGCAGCAGTGCAACACAAAAGTTCAAAGTGCACGGAGCTGGGGGATTCATTGAAAATGCCAAGTGCAGTGGAACAAAGGATACACCACCTGTTTCCTTGGGCTTTTGTTTGAGTTTGTTGGGATTTGCTTGTAAAGGAAGTTCATTGAACTGAAATTGAAGCAATTGAAATGATAACACAAGGTTTAAAGCATTAAACCCCTTAAGGAATTTTAATTTATTCCATTTTTTAAGGCTTATATTTCAAATGGGCTAGAAAAAGCATATTGCTCCTGGAAAAGCGCTTGTCCTCCGCCATGAACTGCATCACATCGTGAACGTTTAGATATTTCTTTCGCATACGTTGTAGATTACCAGGGGCACCTGGTTGTGCCTTTTGGCCTCCAACAGGACGCTTCTCTCCAATAGCATTGAGAGCAGTAGTATTAGTCGTTGCCATTTTCATCCTGGAAATTTTCAGATCTCGGGATTCCAGGTTGCAATTTTTTCGATAAAAGTCATCTTCATCGGAGGATCCAGAATCGGCCTTTTCCAGATCATTCAGAAAGGTCATCGTCGATCGCATTTCGTTCTTCATAGTACACCTTTTGTCGTTGAATAAAAAATAGCTAATTCGCTGTTCGCACTGCTCTACAGACTTTTGAACCGTAAACTTCATAAATGTCTCCAAACCTGCCATGAAACCTTTAATAAGAGGATCATCACATTCGATGTTGAACTCCTCGTCGGGGTATTCTTGGCCCAAAACCATCAGTAGCCTTTTTAGGACGCAACTACGATCGAAAAATGAAGGTCTAGCCTTGGATGTGGTGGACGAAGTATCCGGAATGGTGAGATCCTTGATGAGGAGTAGCGGGCCAGCATAGGGCTGCATAGGCACTTCGATGCCACGCTCCGCCATTATCTAGAGGATAATGGAGATATTTGAAAAAAAAAGATTATTTTCGGCAAACGAATCAGTCACCCAGGTTGACAGCTGCTGTTTGCCTATTTTTTCGCCAGGGTTGTCAAACGGCAATAATTAAATGTTATTGAGAGATTTCGGGCACCCATCACCTGGCCAACTTGAAGGTCTTGACAGTCCTTGAATTCCACCACCCAGCCAGGTGCTATAGTTGCTGCCACGAGCCAGCAGCAACACCTCAAACGTGGCATATGTGCCGGCATGCACCGCTTGAGTGCATCCACCCCTTAAGGATCCAAACAAACTGACCGCATCCTTTTGTGTTTTCAGCACTGGAAAAAATAAGTGAATAAAAGATTATGAATTGGCTACAGTGAGAAGAAAGTAGAAATATTGTAGTCTTTGCCTTGGGGTATAATTAAAAAAATATATATTTTTAGAAATTTAGTTCTGTTTAGAAGTGATATCTAGTTCTGTTTAGTTTTAGCATTGCATAAGGATTATTTTTATTAATGGTTGGGATATTTTTTAATCATATTTATATATATTATTTTATAGTTCAAAAGTATAACCCTTATTCTCTAAGTACATGACCTACGGCCCACTAATTTGGCCCGTTCTAAGCACTTGTTCCTCTCCAGTGACCTGTAACACGAGGCGAAGGAAATGGGGAAGGTGCAAGCGCAAGGCTCGAGCTGAAAGGGCTCATAGTTCAGGACACTTTATGCAAAGTGCACCGGAATGCAAGTGGGCCTGCGACAGGCGACGGGCACGAGCGACTAATTATTCAAATAGAGGCGGTCTGATGGAATCCCTCATCAGACGGTCGGGGGTGAGCGGATATTAACATTCACCATTAAAAACAACGACGCGCGACAGTCGCCTGTCGGCCCGGTCGGCCCTGTTGGCCCTGTCGGCCCAAGTCGTCCCGCACATTTCCGTGCACCACTGAACTTCTGGCCCAAAACGATCATCAGTGTCGGGGCCGAAAACCACCGGACACCGGACAACAAACAACCAACGCATGAGGGTGTGTTGGCTGGCATATTAAGAGGCTTTCCGGGTACCTGAGGTGCCCAGGAGCGATCAGACGGGGCGCGTGTTGTTTTGACTTGTTCTTAGCCCGGCTAGAAATTTATTAGAAATTCGTGGCGAGTTGACCAACTCCTGAACAGGTTCATTACGCGTGCCGGCGACACTCGACTTAGCCCAGGCGTTGACCTAATTACCTGTTTATTTTATTTTTTCTGCGGTTCTGGACTGTTTATTTTATAGGTTCTGCGGGTGGACTAGCTAGAAATTAACTCTAATGCAAGGTGCAAGTTGGTAACGTGAAGGTGAGTCTTTCGACTGAAAACCTTTCCTACCTCTTAGCCCATTGAGCATACCACCCAATGGCCACAAAATGTAGATTCCATACGGCTTGCATAATCCACACATGGCCAGGAAAAAAACGTTTGCCTGTCTGGGCCTGCCATTTCCGAGGAGCTGGATGCATAAACTAAGCTAACAATTCAACTAAAATGCCAACCAGATAATAAAACTCAAATCGATTGAGGATTGGGGCGAAGTGGAAGCATTGGCCTTTCCGAAAGATGGAAAATGGAAATAAAAAATGCGAACACACGAAGCTTTGGCAAAAGAAAGACTTGCAGTCGGGCAGGGCATTCAAACGACCACCCACACATTTCTGGAGTTGGAGTTTTGGAGTCGAAGTTGCAGTTTAGAGTTGGATGCAGAGCATCCTCGCCGCCTGCGCAGTGTCAAATAGACAGCACAAACAAAAATATTCATACAGTAGAAAAAATAGAGGCCCACTTAAGGGTCTAGCTTAGTTTTGAAAGAACTAAGGTATAGTTCATGAAATAAAGGTTTAAAAAAATTGTATAAAACTAGCTTTAAAAATATATTTAGGTAATTGTTTAATAAGCAGCCATCCAGCTATATATCCTTTCGCTTTTTACAGTGCTTACAAAAAGAAAAAGAGTGTTGCGTGGCGCGCAGGCGTAGCCTCCACAGGACCGACAGACAGATGCAGTTGGAGCCGACTCGAGATGGAGGCATGAGGCATATTCCAGCGAATAAATATTATCATATGGAAATTTCGTTGCGGAGCAATTACGAATGCAACCAAACGCTGTGGCAAGTGACCTGGGAGACGTCAATCCACCGCACAGGAAATCGAAGTCGCAACTCGACGGGTTTGACGATGATGTAGCACCACCAGCTTTTTTTTATGCACTAAGCACCCAGAGCTTCCCTATCCCCATTTCCCCCATAGGCCCCCTGGAGGCCTCTAAGCCTCAATCTCCAAACACAACCCCACTGCCAGCCCCATCCCCATTCTGGCCATGTTCATAGAGATCGCAGCGTGTCGCAGACGTAGAAAGTTTGAATGGAGCCTGTTAACCAATAGACAGTGGATATTGTTTATAAAGGGTTTAAAATTTAAACTTTAAATAATACTAAAATCTAGTGGTATTTAATAAAAATTAATTTTTTTAACCCACTTGATACTTTTTGGAGAGGAAACTGTGTAAAAATATGGACGATTGTTTATCCTCTGGACTGCTTATCTTTAAGGACATATTCTCTCCATGATACTTCTAAGAGGTATATCAATGTTTAAAAATGAAGAAAACAAAAGTTGTAATTACAGGATTAAATATATGTATCTATGACACCTAGTTATCTATAAGAAATACCCACTGTACCATCAGTTACATTCACAACCACATCACTGAGTTTGCGTACCTGTTGGAGCTGCGTTATTTGGGGGCGCAGCAAATGAAATTGCCAATTGTTGCGCTTTCGGTGGCGGTGGAGTGGCAGTGGCAGGCTACTGTTTCTGTTTTGGGGCCTCTCGTCTTTGCCACACACCTTGCAGCTGGAACGGAAGCGAGGCATCTTGCAGATCTCCAATGCGGTTGTTATTGTTGTGTCTTGCCACTTTCAGCGCTGCCTGTTGCCTTTTAAAGCCATTTTAATATGAACGCTGCACATCTTGTGGGTGTGGCTGATTGGGCAAGCCAAAAACAAAACAAAAAATATATATATAAAAAAAATAAAAGCTGCAGCATCAGCAACACAAAAAAAATGGATGAGCCTGGGCCAGGCCCGATGATCAATCTTGGCCAGGGCAACGTTTTACGGCGACTACGACGACTACGACGATGATGATGATGATGACGACGTGGACTTTGTGGTCGCTGATGGTTTTGATTGCAACTGCAACTGCAACAGGAACAGCCCAACAGCAATTTTGCAGTTGCTACTGGTTTTCCACCGACGAAGCCTCACTTTGGTGGGCGTGGGTCTTTGAAAATGTTAGCCCGATCTGTCAGAGGAAGCGATCTATTTGGCTTATGGAAATGGCAGACAGGCCGGGAAATGTTTCAATTATCAGCATATTGGGTTAGCAATTAATGCCAAAGTAATACCCATGCCCTGGAGGTAGGCAGTTGAGTTGGAACACCTGCAATCGCTCTTATTTATTTATCTTTTTATTATTTTTCTTTTTTTTTGCCTTTAAAAAAATCTATTGGTTGAGAAGCGGAAGTAAAATGACACGCTGGCAAAAGGACACCTTCAATAGGATTGTTATTTTATCTTCAACTAATTTATTTTCACAGCAGCATCGTTTCCGTTCCCAGAATATCCCATTGAGATTGGCATTGTCCTGTAAAACAGGTCGAAGGAATTTCTGTGTTAGAAGGTTTCTAAGGATCGCAAAAAAGTAACAAGTGTGGTGGGTTCTGTACTTCTATATTATTAAACTACTTAAAAGAAATATATACCTACTAACATATAATGTGATATTTCAATAAAATAACTGGACTAAAAACAGTTAAGAGATTTCCAAGTCAAATTACAATAATGTCAAGGCTTAAGCACACAAAAACTAGATATGTAAACCCCATAAATTATGCAAAATCATCCGAATTTACTAGATAAATAAACGATCCCCTCAATGCAAAGTGCAATAGAGAGCGAACAAAGTGATTTTTTGCCAAGGAAAAGGCTGAAAAAAGGCCTCAACATGCAAATTGCTTGTGGGAAGAAGAATAAGTGAGTGGAGGACAAGTAAATTGGAGCGCTACTAGAGGATTCTCCCACAGCCCACTGGACTACTTTTGCCAGTCGAACGACAATAATGTTGTCTGTGCCTTCGTTATGGCCTGTTATAGTGCGGAAGTTGTGCCAAGGTTGGCTACTTTATGGCTAGATATTAAAGTTTCTTTAAAGTTAATAAATAATTTTATTTCGACAATCCATGTAAGCCCTGTAAGCTGTAAATAATCCCCAAAACTTTCCTAATTTTCCCCAAAGTAACCTCTACCTTTAGCTCTTTTTTTTTAGCCAACACTATATAGAATCAGCTCACTCCTCACCTGATCTCACCTTGCACCATTGTCATTGTCACCAAGGAGCGGGCATGCATAGCTGGCCTATAGCTGGCCATGGCCTTAACCATTTTCTTGGCCAAGTGAAGTGATCCCGCTGTGCTGGGCCATTGTCTGCACATGCTGGGCAGATTTCCCAGAATTGACACCTTGCCTGGCTGCTGCTACAGTTTTCTTCTCGCCGCGCCAAGTTGTCTGGCCCGGTCTCTGTCTGTTCTGATTCCAAAACAAAACACGACGGGGCAAAAATACAAAATACGAAAAAAGAAAAACAAATCTCCAGCACATTCATCATTGGGACAATTGTTCCTGCCTACCAGGTGTTGCTCAGGAATTTCAATTTGCATAAATTTGGTGCAGATTTGCGTACAATAGAGACAAGGGGCTGCGAATGTTACACCCATGATTATAAAAAGGATGTCCTGTCTTCTCAAAATGAAGATGTTACCGATCTTGTGGGGGATTACACGAAATCTCTATAGTTATTTTAGCAAATCTGCTCGAGTTACATGGGAATTGTATGTCTCTTATATTTTATTACTCGGAAATCCGAATGATTAAAGATCTTTTTTAATTTATAAAATAAATATCTTTAAAGTCTTTACAGAATTTTTTTTTTTTGCCATTCCATATTTCAAAAGTGACTTCAACTTATTTCAAAACTCCAGATGTTTGCGATCCTTTATCCAGGAGCACACCTGATCCTAAAAGGCGTGTTCTAGCAACGCTAATGCGCCACCTACTGCTACTGGGCGAACAAAAGCGAACAAAGCCCGCTGCCATTAGAAATGAAAAACTGCGCAAAATACCAAAGAGATCCTGCTGGGCAGGAAGGCGCTCGCCAAGGATTCATTTCGAGGCAGCAGGACAGCGACAGGAGACAAAGGACCTCGACGCGAGACAATGCTAAACCAAATTGAATGGCTTTCTAACGACGTTGTCAAGCGGCGACGGGTTTATTTATTTCTATATCCTACTTCGGTGTTGGTGGCATTTTAGTGGTCTCGACTCTGAAACCGAGAAATAGTTGCCATATCTGGAGAGATCTTATCGTTTAGCACCTGCCTAGCATCTCGCCCAACCAAATATAACCGAGCAAATAACCCATTTTGTGGTAAATATGTTCATGTCATCGAAAATCACGATCACCACCTTTTCTAGGTAGCGCACAAACAAAAAAATATAAATGTTAAACGTTAAATAATAAATAGTACAGAAATTCAGGTGCCCATAAAAGTGTGCGTGTCCAGACGGCTCTAAATTTATCTAACATTTGGTTTTGGTTTGGTCTGTGGTCGCCGAGTTAATATTTGTTCAAAGTCCCCAAAAATATTTACCTCGTTTTTACCTTTTTGTGTGGCAACTGCCTAACAAGTGTCTGTCTATATATCTTTTTTTATAGCCAACTAACCCTTGAGAGTTGCATGCGCCAGATAAGATAGTTCTTTGGGAGATAATTTTGGTTATCCTTCTTCCTGATATGGTTCGAAAATTTATTTGTATCGACAGTTTGCATTGAGAATACAGTGATAATTATAGTGGTTCTTTAATAAATCTGGATACTTTTATGATTTTGAAGGGGGACATCGGGGGAAATTTTGACAATAAATCTAAAAAATATTTTGTTCCTAGATTTTGATGCAGAATGATGGAGAATCGATTTACAAATCGTTTAAGGTATTCCACTTGGGAATCCGGTGAGTATTGCCAAAGATACAGCTTCCTCCGGGGGTCGTATTGGCCTCCCATGCATTTTCACGATTTTTAAAGGGGACCCTCCAGAAAATTTGACAAAAAATCTCAAAAATATTTTGTTTCTAGATTTTGATGCAGAATGGTGGAGAATCGATCTACAAATCGTTTAAGGTATTCCACTTGGGAATCCGATGAGTATTGCCAAAGATACAGCTTCCTCCGGGGGTCATATTGGCCTCCCATGCATTTTTACGATTTTTAAAGGGGACCCTCCAGAAAATTTGACAAAAAATATAAAAAATATTTTGGTCCTAGATTTTGATGCAGAATGATGGAGAATCGATTTACAAATCGTTTAAGGTATTCCGCTTGGGAATCCGATGAGTATTGCCAAAGATACAGCTTCCTCCGGGGGTCATATTGGCCTCCCATGCATTTTCACGATTTTTAAAGGGGACCCTCCAGAAAATTTGACAAAAAATCTCAAAAATATTTTGTTTCTATATTTTGATGCAGAATGATGGAGAATCGAAGTACAAATCGTTTAAGGTATTCCGCTGAAGAATCTGATGTGTTTTGTCAAAAATATGGCTATCGCTGGGGGTCATATTGGCCTCTCATGCATTTTCACGATTTTTAAAGGGGACCCTCCAGAAAATTTGACAAAAAATCTAAAAAATATTTTGTTCCTAGATTTTGATGCAGAATGATGGAGAATCGATTTACAAATCGTTTAAGGTATTCCGCTTGGGAATCCGGTGAGTATTGCCAAAGATACAGCTTCCTTCGGGGGTCATATTGGCCTCCCATGCATTTTCGCGATTTTCGAAGGGGAACCTCCAGAAAAATGGACAAAAAATCTAAAAAATATTTTGTGTCTTAATTTTGATCCAGAATGATGGAGAATCAATGTAAAAATCGTTTAAGATATTCCGCTTAAGGATCTGATGAGTATTGCCAAAGATATAGCTTTCGCTGGGGGTCATATTGTACTTCCATGCATTTTATCAATTTTTGAAGGGGATACTCAAGAAAATTGGACAAAAAGTCTTAATCTTGGTACAAAATAGTGGCGAATTGATGTTCAAGTTCTTTAAGGTATTCCGTTTGGGGAACGGATGGCTGGTGCCGAAGATGCAGCCTTCTCATTACTTTCAAAGATTGATAAAATACAATTCGTTTAAAAATCCTTAATACTTTTTAAGAACAAGGAACCACTACCTTTCAATTTTATGATTGATCTATGTATTTTTTAAGAACCTTTGAAAACCTAAGACTTCCCCCTTGCAAAAAATCAAGGTAAACTAGAAACCAACGAGGACCTGGCACAAGCCAATGCCTCAGGCCGAAGGCCAACCGGATCAGAGTGATCTCTTCATACAAAAGGCATTTGGCAAAAAATAGAATCCTATTCGCCGGCAAGGACAGGTGATGAACATCTTTCTTCTTTATTCCAGCCCATTGTTCCCTCGATGCCACACAAAAACAAAAGTCAGGCGAAAACGGACCTGTTCCTAGGACATACCGGTGGATATGCCGATTCCTATCTCCATGTCCGTCTATTATTCGCAAAAGATTGAAGAGAAGTGTAGGGGGCTGTATTGAAAGGAAAGAAGTCCAAACAAAAGCAGGCTCAGAGCAGCTGACAAATCCGTGTCGTTGGCCTGAGGAACACATGCCAGCTGCCCTCGAGAAGATCAGGATTTGGCAAGGTGCTCCTCTTTTTCTCCTACCCGTCTTGATTACATCACCGGTCTAAGAGGGTCATAGCTAGGTGGTCCAAAAACTATCTTTTCAATTAAGTAGAAACTGTCGGCATAAATCTGGCTTATACGTAGTTTGTCATAATTTTCATAAGGTACTTTTTCGAGTCTCTCTCTCTGTTAATTGTTTAATGGATTGGGAACGGAAGTGGCAACCATTCTGAATGGCTTTATACCTATTATTAATTGCCATAAATCTTGGATCAATAATAAGAAGTCGGTCCAGGAGCAGGGAATGAGTTCAAGCTGCAAAGTTTTGAAGATATTTAACCCGTCATTAGATTGGGGTTACCTTGGTAAAGGTACCTCTTTTTTATTAAACCTGTATATCTTTTTCTTTTGAGTTTAACCTAAACTTGTATTTATTTTATTGCTATTATAAATTTAAACTATAAATATAAATTAGTAAATATTTAATATTTTTAAAATCTCTTTCTCTTATTCCTTTTTTTTTAAACCACTGTTCCGGTGTCTTTGATTTCACCCGTAAAATGGTTTCGATGCTCGCCGCGATTTGCTTTCGTCAAATTATATAATGATGCCAACAGCGGCCAGCCCATCCCGAGACCAGGTCAGAACGAGGGTCCACGCCCTTGCAGCCCTTGCCGACCATGCACACCTTTTGTGTGGGTGTGGCCCAGGCAGGCCAAATAAGAGTCGGTAATCCTTTTGGCCGAACCGGGATCCTTTGTAGCCTCGTTCCTTTTCACTCTCCAACCACTTGACAGTTTAACCAAAAATGCAAACCGTTGAAATGAAGTTAAATAGTTTCTTGTTAAGCAGGGAAGGGCCATAGCGGGCCAGGTCGAGTCGACGACGATGATGATGAACCCTTTCATGTTGCCTCGTATATTTTTTTGGTTTTTTGGGCCCTCGAAGCAAGCACCTGCCAAATGATTAATCATTTTAACGGGGCCCTCGACTGAAGTGCGTTAGTTGGTATTTTTCTGCTGCTTAAATGCTAAAAGCTCATCAATTATCGCCCAAGCCCTGGCCCCAAAAGCCACATGCATCTGCCTATTTTGGGGATCGGTTCGGATCAGTCAGTCACTCTTCAAGCTATTTTTCTTTGGAGGCGCCAAAGGTCGCACTTTCCTCTTTCATTTCAGCCTCCCCTCCTGTTTAATCGTGTCCATCAATTTGATGGGTTGTAGGTGAAAATACGAGTTGTAGACCGTAAACTGTAGACCGTAGACCCGGAATGCTGGCTGGAATAAATTTTATTTTATAGCGGCACGTGGGAGGTCTCCAAGCTTGAAATCTCTCTTGGCCCGTAATTGGGTTACAGATGTTGGGCCAGAGTAAGGAGAGGTTCCATGTGCGATAAAAAAAGCGAGTAATAAATGGCCAAGTCGAATTTGGCCAGGTGGTTTGTCGGCAAACTTCCTTTTTTATTGACTTTATGACATTTCTTCGGCTAATGGCAAATGCTAAATATATCTTTCTTGATTTTTATTTACTACTCCGATATTGTAAGTACTCTCTAAATCCATCTATCTGTTAGATATTAAATTAATCTTTCCATTTGGCCATCAAGCATTATCCTGGATCTCCCTGACAAGGACCAACGCACCGGCCTCGGCACACTTATCCTGCCACTGACAAACCAAAAATCCTCTCCAATCGCACGCGCAGATGTTTCCCCGGAAAACCATTCAGGACTCGGCATTCAGGCTGCAGGATTTGTTCATTAGTGCCACTCGAGGCACGCTGCATTTGAATAAATAAATAGAATTGGACAAAAAGAAAACATGACAGGCGAAACGGGAGCCTGGGGATGGGGATGCCCTCTGAAAATCTGAAATGCATTTTGAATCGCGCGGGGAGACGCGTGGAGTAATTGAAAAGAAAGAAGCATGCGCCGGCCTGTCGGGATATAAATCAACGTGCCGCAGGATAATGCATCCCGAGTGCCGAGCACTAATTTGAATTGCACCCCGGCATCTGCCAAGTGCCTGTGGAAGTAAATGCCTGCGGTAGTTTCGCCTGAATGCAATAGGAGATCCCCAGATCCTTCCTTGCTTGCCTGAACGATCCGCACCTGGCTGTGATTTTTATTTTATTTTATTTTTCTTTTTTTTCAAGAAGACACTGCTACTTAAAATGGTAGGGGAACAGGTTGCCTGGCTTCTTAAAAAAAAACAGAATAAAATCCAGAAGTGAAACCAGCTTCACGTTCCAGTCGAGAAAATTTTGGCTGTAAACCAGAGGACCCCAAAAAATTCTTAAACGGTTTTAATTATAATATTAAAATGTAGCGAGCTTTTAAGCAAAGTATAAGTTACCCAAAAAAAAATATTTTTCTGGCACAAATATAAACTACATTTTATAAACCTAGAAGCCCAAACTTCTCTACCATTACAGGATATCTCATAAAATGCTAAAACATTCTTTTAGACTTGGCCAGGTAGGTGGACCGATGACACAAATCAGATCGGGCACTGCCGCTTGCTGAACTCACCTGAACCTGCCGCAAGTGTACCGTTGTCTCATGTAGCGTTGCAGCCACCAAGTCCCATGAAAAAGTTAAAAAAAAAAATAAAACAGTTCCAGCTGGTGGCACGAGCTTAATGCTGTCGTTATACATTTTACAGGTTGATACCAAACCGATGGATCTGGCATAATGCACCTACAAAATAGGAAATTATTAGATAAAAATATTCAATAATTAGGAACAATTAATTTTTAATTTTCACTGAAAACCAAAAGTTAAAAAATTTGTGTAAAAATATAAAATTTCTTATAAAAACTCTCTATTATTTTTCCTTGAGTGCACATTTGTGGCAATGGCAATGTGTGGGGCATTAAGGTGAGAAGGAGGAGGGGCTGTGGCATCCACAGGCCATGCACGCCCGCCAGGCCAACAGCCATTAAGTGGATGCCACCCCCCGTTTTATGCACCACCAAAAAATTTTTGCATATGATACTTTTTTTTCGCCACAGCTCCGTCACCGCCTCCTGCTCATCGAATGGGTCATGGGTTTGGACCACGGTTTTGGCCAGGTTATCGCCCGGTTTATGGTGGCATCGCGCGTCATGTTCATGCCGAATTCCCGCTCCGTATGTAATAATTTTCGCAGTCGGCGTGTCTCCCCATCATCATTTTTTTTTCGATTTTTTGGGGAGTGCATCATTATGCTCGTGGCATGCATTATACTTAACCGATGTGCTTCATGTTAATGTTGTTATAATGTGCGGCTACTTGTTGGTCTTGAAGTGGAAAGAGGTTTGACTTGTGGTAAGAAAAAATAATATAAATAATTTCCTAGAGGAACTATGATATAACTTTAATAGGAAATTGTTAGATTTAACCTTTTATTAACGAATAAAGATCAAATATAAATATTAAACTAGTGGAAAGTGATATAAGTTTAATAGTTATATCCTCGAACCTTCTTTTTAATTTAAGATACTCCAACCTAATTAGGAAGGCAGTTAAGATTATAATATATTACTTACGTTTTTTATTACTTAAGATATTTTAACAAGAATTTTTTTGGCTTTCAGCCAGACTGGAATTTCTCTTCCTTCCATTCAGGCGGTAATTAAGTACTTGGCTCAGTTACATGCATGTAAACGTTGTATATTTTTTTCATCGTTCGCCATCGACCACCTATAATTCCATAATTCAACATACATAATTCAGACAATTCAATTGCTTCTCGTTTTTACGTTGCCCGGGTGGCATTTAAGGTTGTAAAATTTATTTACAACGATTTTGTGGTCTCCTTACAAGATTCGGTCTGCGTTTCGTTAATCAAACATTGAGGTCCTGCGGCTCTGGAGTGAAAACTTTCATTGGGAACGATCTTAAGCCATAACCCCCCAAGGGCTTTCAACCACAAAAAAACACGCACTTTCATCGAGTCTGGGATTTCGGATTTCGAACTTAAAGATCTTCGTTTTTTTTTTGTTTGTTGGCAATAATAAAAACGCTCGATTGTAATTTTGCCTGTGCAATTATTGTCTCAGCTTTCAAATGCGGTAGGGCCTTCGAAAGTTTTCGAGATCTCCAGACTGAGGCCCTGGGACTGGACCAAAAGTAATTTTCAATTTTAACAGCCAGAGCATAAAATATAAAGCAAAACTTGCAGCACACACTTGTTGATGCCACACGTTGGTGCAAGTGATTCTTCTCGGGGTGTAGGCACTGCAAAAAAAAAATCAAGAAACAATATAAGAAAGATTAATATTTAGTTTTAGTCAAGATTTTGTTTAAATATTACATTTATTTCCTCTTAGATTTGATTTGATCTAACAGAACTCTGTTAATCTTTAAAAATATATCTTCCAGTGTAGACTATTGTCGCTTTTTGCTGCGTGTCCTTTACAAAAAGAGGGAATTACAAAAGTTTTTCATGTCTTCAGACAAATCTCATTAAAAGGCGTCGCGTCTTCGTGTTTTGAGCCCGCAAGGAGTCGACTCCGTGTCCATGTCCATGTCCATCCAGAAATCGTGGCCCAGTCATCGGTCGACTCTTGTGGTTGTGACCCTTTTTTCTGTATTTAATTTTTTATATTTTGTTTTTCTTCTCTGGCGGAGAGGCGTTGCATTTAAAATGTCGTTAATAATTTGTTGCTCGCTCCAGACCAAAACCGAAAAACCAAAAACCAAAAGTCTAAACCAGTCTGGAGAACCCTGAAACCCTTTTCTGGTCTGTAGTCCCGCTGGATTTTTACTTTTTAGAGCTTGTCGTAAAAAAGTTTTATTATTTTTGTTTCATTTTCATTGCCTTCAAAATAGGATTAGCCTGTTGCGGCTTGGCCTCTTTTTGCCTCATTTCAGTTTCGGTTTTTTGTTGTAGTTTATTATTATTTTTAGTTGGGGGATGTTGCAACAACCAAAAATCGCTTAAATATCAACTTTTAACACGCTTTCATAATGTTATGGCAGGCAAAGGGATACGACTTGTTTAAGTCTTGACTCGGAAAAATGGATTCTGTGGTTGGCTTATTTGGGTGACCCATTTTACAAGTTTTATGATTGAATATTACGATTTATTTCCTGCAAAAAGAAACAGAATTATTCAATTGAAACATCCCATTAAACCACTCTCACTTACCAAGCCTAGACTGCCAGTTGGAATAAAACCAGTTCGAGTGTGATTTAAAGCCAGTTTCAAACGCAAACTAATTAACTTGCACAGCGGTCGAATGGATTGCAACAACGTCCAGTGGGTGGTCCGTCCTTCCCAGAGCACCTAGAACCAAGAGCCAGGAAAAAAAAAATTAAGTTAACAAGATCATTAAATCTTTGTTAACAACCAATCGGGCAGAGACAACGAGTCAACAGAGTCGCTAGTCTTCTGGGAGGCATTAGAGGAGACGTCATGGGCAGTTTGGGCCACATAACTGCAGCCAAAGCAACGACAGGCGATAAGATAAGAAATGCAGACCCAGAAAGAAATTGGAGCCCAGATTCCAGCTGCAGGCTGAAGAACCAGACTAGAAACTACGATGGGGCGAGATTAGGCAAAGCGGGTTAGAAGGGCCATAGCCACAGACATTGGCATCTTGGCTACAAATGGCTAAAAAATAAAGGTTCCTTTAGGATAAACCAATCTCTGAATCTGAAACCCGCCAAATAGCCAACACTGACCAAACCCAAAAACCTGCCTCCAGAATTGCACATGTTTATCTATTAATTTATGCTGGCGGTTTTCGGTTCCTTGTTGGCCAATCTCAGTGGGATCGCACTTGTGCCCGGATAGTCTGCTTCCTGAGAATTCCGCCTGGGTGTGGGTATGGGTATGGGTGAACTGGACGAGCAGGGATCTGCATCTGGATCTGGAATCCCAAAGCACAGCAGTGGCCCTGCCACAGGGACAATCAGTTGATAAGGACGCTAATTAAGTTAAATGCCAAAAACTATGTGGGGGTTCTACACTAAAAGAAAATAAGTGTAAATTTGAGAAATATTGAATTTCTTTAATTTATAATTTTATGAAAATTTCAAATAAGGTCATATTTTTTGTAGGACTACCTCTTAAATCGTTAGAAATATGTATTTCCCTCAGTGTACACTAGATTCCTGGTAAGTGGACATAAATTGGCACAGGTCGCTCTTTGATTTATGTCCTGCAATCGGAGAACGGCAACACCTCTTATCTTATCTGACAAGAGAACACTTTCGCTGGGTGTTTGTTTTTGTGTTTATGCCACATCTGCCACTCGGTTGCCTTGCGGGTGGACACCCTCGGTTGTGTGTGTGGCATTTGCCACTTGAGGTCCTCAACACGTTGTTCTAATTGCTTGGAATATTGCTGCGCATGTTTTTTTCCAATTCCTAAAAATATTTACGTTTCAGAAGAAAGAGACAAATCAATTTTTTGGCGCCTCCAAGATCTTGGACTCCACAGAGAGTAGACTAAAGAGCTCCAATGAAACAAAATGGAAGTGGAACGTTAAATAAAGAGTAGTGAAGAAAGAGCTGGTATTGTTGGAGCTCTTCGGGGGTAAAGAGTTGGCTCCCATGTTATTTAGTCTCTTTTAAAGAGTGTATATAAAATATGATGAAATATACAAGCTTCGAATGTATGAATATGTAAATATGAACAATCTTAAGTAAATAAAAGTAAATACATATATTTAAAAATATTAATAAAAAATCTAGTTTGTGTCATTTTTACGAACACCCTTTACTTATGGTTTTCTTTATTTTAGTGGAAGTGGTTTACTAGTTAAAGTAATTTAATCTTTGTGCAAAGAAATCTTGATCCTGTCTCAAAGTCGATCACAAGCGTTTAATAAATTGGTCTTAGTAACTTAGTCTTAGTCGGGACAAAAAAACACAAATTATACAACAGAATGAAAGTTGACAATTTAAGAGTATTGGAAACTATTAAAATCCCTAGAATTAGGCCGAAACGCGTTAAGTTGTTTAATTTCAAGAGCTGCTAGAACATCTTGGCTTCTTAAAATTCCAAGAAAAAATATCTGCCACGGCCATGAAAAATCGTTATGATTTTGTTATAATACAATTTAATGAAAAAAAATTATGCCAAAGTGGACACATTTTACTTAAGAGCTTAAACTTTGGAATGCCTAATAGCTGCTATTATAGTGCCTCGAAGCTTATTTCATGCAAGAACTAGGACAGATACAAAAAATATGTAAACGCAGTAATTCAAGCTCTTTATTTAATAAGCATACAACGAAAAATTTCCTATTCTACAAAAACCAACAACTCTTCATATAAAATTAAAAAAAAAAAAACAAGACACTTCTGGCGTTGAAGCTTATTTTGTGCAAGCATTTTAAACACAAAAAACATAAACCAGGGACTTTTTAATACGTATGTATGCGTTATTCCTGTATACCAGTATATTTCTACTAAAATACTTAAGCTTAAGTTTTTGGAGCTGGTCACTCACTCTGCTTGAATGAACTTCTCTAACAAACATATTTTTAGGAAATGCATACATACATATGTACATATTTTGAACAAAATTTGAGTTTAATTCTAAATTTTAGGCAAATGTCACTTCTAGGGGTAAAAAATAGCCGTTCATTAATTTAGCCCACTACCTGTTTACGACCCAAGTCCTTCGACATTCGAAGAAACTACCTGTCTCATTATTGTTTTGAAATGATCAGTTAATGATGCAGATGCACCTGATACTCAAAACCATTCTTAGCTTAACCCAAAAAAAAACGTGGACCTATTTAGAAATTGTCATTTAATGGCAATTTGCAAAGAAATTAAGAAAAGATCAGAGTCTCCTCTTCGGGCTTCTCTTTATTGCGCACTCAGCTTACCGAGAGATAGAGAGCCCAGGTGCAAAGAGAGGGATCCACAAACACCTTTGCAGCGTTGGGGGCGATATATACCATACCAGTGCAATTATAACGGCATCGGTTCGTTTGCGGCTTCGATTGGTGCAAGTGTACGAAGTCGGCACGTGAGTTCTTCGTACATAAACAAGCCGAAACCTGTTTTCCCGCCGAACGCTATGATTGGTTGAGCTTAACGCACCCGCTCTACCTACATATGTATGTGAGCGCAGCGTACCTGCGAGAGAGAGTGAACTCTCTGCGTGATGCGATTGCCACCCCGGGGCCGGCGCAGATATAAAAGGCCAGCACCATTGCTCGCACCGCTCATTCGCTCTTTTTTGGTTAACGGAACAACAACCTCCTCCAGCAGGCTAACGATACAAAGAAACCCTCGCGTTTTGCTTCCTAAACTTTGAAGAGTTCTGTTACGAGAACACCAACGTGCGTGCGTGCTTTTTTAGTGTTGGTGTGAACATGTGGACACACTGAATCGGAAAGTCGAGAACTTTTCTGAGAAAACAAAAACTGAATATCAAAATTAAACTGAAACAACAAATCACAAACTTATACAAAATGCATTCCATCGAAGAGATGTTGGTGGAGAAAAACTACAGCAAGTGCCCGCTGAAAAAGCGACCAGTGAACTACCAATTCGAGGCTCTGCCCAACCACAGTTCCAACACCAACGAACCGCAGGATCTGTGCGTCAAGAAAATGGAAATCATGGACGAGAGTCCATCGGAGGAGCTGATTAATGTCAGCGACTGTTGCGAGGACGAGGGCGTCGATGTCGATCACACGGACGACGAGCACATGAAGGACGAGGACGACGAGGATGAAGTAACGGTTGATGGCGACATCGATTCCGATCCGAATCAAACACAGGCGGCTGCCCTGGCCGCTGCTGCTGCGGTGGCTGCCGGAGCGGCTGCCGTTGCCGCTGCTGCTGCTTCGGTGGTGGTGCCCACGCCCACCTATCCCAAGTACCCGTGGAACTTCCACATGTCGCCGTACACCGCTGAGTTCTACCGGACGATCAATCAGCCCGGGGCCACTGGCCACCAGATCTCGCCACTGCGCGGTGACCTTATGGCGCCCAGTTCGCCGAGCGACTCCTTGGGCTCCCTGTCGCCGCCACCGCATCACTATCTCCACGGCCGGGCCAGCTCCGTGTCGCCGCCCATGCGATCGGAGATAATCCACCGACCCATTGGCGTTCGACAGCAGCACCGCTTCCTGCCCTATCCCGCCATGCCCAACTACCCGGCTCTGGGCTATCCCACACATCACCACCACCACCATGCTCCGATTTCGCCGGCTTACTCCGAGAACTCCTACTACTCCATGCGCTCGATGACCCCCGAGTCGAGCTGCAGCTCCTCGCTGCCGGAGGATCTGTCGCTGAAGCACAAGCCCCTAAAGAACAATCAACTGGATCTGGTGGCTCCGAAGATCGAGGCCAGCGGTGATATGTCGCCAGCTCCATCCGGCGCATCCTCCTCGGGATCCGCGAAAAAGGACAAAAGCCAGCCGCCTCGCTACCAGTGCCCGGACTGCCAAAAAAGCTACTCCACCTTCTCCGGGCTGACCAAACACCAGCAGTTCCATTGCCCCGCCGCCGAGGGCAACCAGGTGAAGAAGTCCTTCAGCTGCAAGGACTGCGACAAGACGTACGTGTCGCTGGGCGCCCTCAAGATGCACATTCGCACCCACACTCTGCCCTGCAAGTGCAATCTGTGCGGCAAGGCGTTCTCCCGGCCATGGCTCCTCCAAGGACACATCCGCACCCACACCGGCGAGAAGCCCTTCAGCTGCCAGCACTGCCATCGCGCCTTCGCCGATCGCTCCAATCTGCGCGCCCATCTGCAGACCCACTCGGACATCAAGAAGTACTCCTGCAGCAGTTGCTCCAAGACCTTCTCCCGGATGTCGCTCCTCACCAAGCACTCCGAGGGCGGCTGTCCTGGCGGCAGTTCCAGCAGCGGAGGATCCGCCAGTGAGCTCTCCTACTCCGGTTATGCTGAGCCTTAAAGAAACGGGATCTTCGATCAGATCCCAGCCATGTTCCACCAAAAATTAGTTCCTAGCTCTCTTAGGCAGCTCAAGTTCCCAAAAAAACAAAAAAACGAACAAAAGAATAATCCCAGTGCAGACACACAATTTCATGAATTTTAATTTTTTTATTTTCTAGTCAGCATTTTCTCCGAAGAAACGAGAAAATTAAAAAATTACCTTATAATTTGCAGACCCACAATTTTGAAAATCCCTTCCCTTTATTAAAGAGTGTGTCCCCAATCCTAAAAGCAGAACTTTGTAAAGTATTCTTTGAATTATCCTGTACATAATGTATTATGTCTAACTGTAGACTTTAAGCTGAGAATGAGTACGAAACTCCAGACAATCTTAAGGAAACTGTATATTTAGTGATAAGAAGCCCACATCTCTATTTTGTATACTGTATACTGTAGTATTTTTAGCCTAGCTCGTAGATCGTAAAATATTTTTGATATGACCGACCACCTACTTTTTGCGCATACATTGAAAATGTTCTACTTTAAAATAACGCCAGAATAAGCGAACCACACATATTTTGATACGGAAATGTTTTGTAATTTTAAGTAATTTATTACATCAAGCGGAGAATGAAGAAAATACATTTATTTACAAACTACAAATAATTGAAATTATTTAATATTTTGGGGCGGAAAAGGGTTGATTTTCTTTTTCAGATTCTCAGTTTTATCATAAAGGGTCTTAAAATCTTTCAGAAATTTCTATAGTTTTCAGGAAATACTAGTTCCTTTTGAATTTGCGAACTACACAAATTTTGATACTGAAAGGCATAGCTTTTTTTCATCAGGTAACAAATAATTGAAATTATATGTAGAGGATGAAGATATATGAAGAGGATGCTTCTCTTTTTCAGATTTTTCGGTTCATAAAAAATGAAAAATTTCTATGTTTCTGGAAGAATTAGTTTCTAGAAACTGAAAATAATTCGAACCTCACATATTTTGGTACGAAAATTTTTTGTAAATTTCAGTAATTTATTACAAAAATTTATTAAAATAATTATATCAAGTATTATATGTTCAAATTAAAAATTTTTTTTTTTTGGAAAAGGTAATAGTTTTCGTTTTAGATTATCATCTAATTATATTATTTAATTATAAAGTCTAATTTGTGTTTTCAGCAAACGCATTTCTATATTTTTCTAGAAGAACTAGTTCCTTTTTATAAGGACTTAAAAAAATCTTGTTTGCACAGGATCCTAGTCCAATTGGATTCCATTTCCTCCAGCAAGTTCAATGATATTTTTAAGAATCGTGAATGAAGTGAAGTGGGTATCACATACAAATTATATTTTTGGGTCATGATCTTCTTTCGAAATAAGTCTACAAATCGAAGCGAATCGATCGGGAAACGAAAAAGAAACGCCACCAATCAGGCAATCGCGACATTTTATGGCCTAACCGGCAAAGGCAAACATAAGGCGCTTTTATATGCCTTGCTGATCATAAATTATATTTAAATTTCTGCACACGTACCCGTCCCCGTTTGTATGTATGTTTGTAGCTACAAAATGGCAGTCACTAAATCAAAAGCCAAACCCGAGCGAGCCCCTTCCGAAAAAAAAAATAAAATAATAGTCTAAGGGGGCCCCCACCGATCTTAATGAGGGAGCTCCGAAAATAGAGTCTCCAGCTAGACGACAGACGACTGGAGGAGAAAGATCACCAAGTGTGATCGATGCATCCAGCCAAGCGGAAAAGCTCGGGATCGGGATCGGATGGGATGGGGGTTTGTGGGGAAATCATAAAGGTAACTTTCGTGTGACAGAGCATACGAAATTATGGGTGCGTCCTCTGAAGCCAAACGAAACGAAACTCATTATCGAGATCAATCGATCGCCAGGCGGAGGGCCTCTACTCCGAGCTCACACATGTGTGCTTGGGTTGGGGGGCCATCCATATAGCCTATCCAACTCGATTTGCGATCATCGGCATCAGCGATCGACGACCACGACAATTGTTGCCAAATTAGATCATCAGGCAGCAGAAAGCAGCTAGCAGCCGACATCCAACGGGTTAAAGCCAAAAAACCAACAGCCAGGCAACCAAAACAACGGCAGCAACAAGTCACAAGTCTAGTTTCACGTGTGTGCACTTGAAAAAAATATATATTTAAAAAAATTATTATTAAAATATTAAACAGTAAATGAAAAAAATGAAATTTAAAATTTTAGGAGGCTTTACTTGTTTGGAGTTACTAGATATACCTTATATCTTACCTTACTATTCAAAAGTTTTAAACTAAGAAAATACCTTATCACTTAGTCTCATAAAATATGATTAAAATAAGATATTTATTTTTAATTTACTAAAATTCTCCAGTTCTAAACTAAAGTTAGAACTAAAGTTCTCCAGTTACTGGGAGTTAAATCCATTTAGAAGAAACTATAGTAGGGGTAATCAACCAGATTCTAACCAGGTTCAAAAATTCCTTGTATTTTTCTTATAAGAATAAACTTTAAAATCCTAACCCTTTGAAACCCCTATTTTCCCCTTGGTTTCTTACGATTTTAAACTACCTAAAACTATCTTAAACCATTTTTTTACGTGCACTTTTAAGATACAATCCTCTAACGATGGATCGAGCCAACGTAAATATACGAAAATTAATATGCACGCATTTCGTGGCTCCACTGCCTTCACAGCCATTTGCTCCAGTCTCGGGTTACCAAGCTGGTGGCAGCAGCCCAGCCTGCCGATCCACATGGACCAGGTCCCAAATAACACCCAACATCCTCTTACCTCCACCCTCCAAGCTAGAGCTCGTTGATCGCTGACTCTGCTCCCCAAAACCAGCGATCGTTCGTGCCAGCTTTCTTGCTAAACAATTTGCAAACGATTTCTAATAAGCGTCTTAAATTGTAACAAAATAGACGCGCATTTAGGGCCTTTTGTGTGCCTTTGGCTTGGGTTTCTCGTCGAGATCGGGAGGGAATACAAAAAAATAGTTAAAATGAAATAAAAAATAGTCGAAAATGGGAGGGTAACTGCCTGGCCTGACCCTCTCTTCGAAGTCAACAAAAAATCTTTATTTTTGATTATTTTATTTTATTTTATTTGTGCCAAATTTCGCGCTTGATCGGTGATTGGTTTTTTATTTATTTTTGTTATTTTTTTAAATTTTGTTGTGGGTAGCGGGTCCATTTAGGGTTACAATGATGAAGATCTTTTGGGTTAGGTCGACAGATTTTAGGGACACCAGTTGAGGGTTGACTTATTTATGGCCAGGAAATATTTAGCTTTGAGTTCTGTTGTGTGAAAAAAGTCCAAAGATTGATTTTTAAAGAGTTCAATGAACTTGACCAAAAGGTTTCTTAAAAATATTCCACAAATTAATAGTCTATGTTTAATATTTGATGATTAAATGTCTTTATAAATTATTTTTTGGTTTCTTAGCTAATATACCCCATGATCTCACCTTTTTTCCGCATCAATTTCAATTCGTTAACAATAAACAAATATCACTTTCCTGACGTTTTTCGCAATTGCAGCTGTCTGTCTGGTTTTGCACCTTTTGGATAACCCCTGCCACCTACCCCCCAGCCCCCCACTCCCCTTTTCAATCGTTTTATAAGCTCGGTGTCACTGATAAAACCTGACGATTTTGGCCAACCGCTCAAAACCCGAGCTGCACCATAATAAAGCAGCTAAAAGTCAAACGACAACGCAAAAAAAGGTAAACAGATCGAAGCTTTATGAATATGCAAAGATAAACAAAGCTGAGGAGCACCTACCACCCTACCCCCTCTTAAGCCACCTTCACCCTTTTGTCTAAAAAATAGAAGAAAAATACGCTTTTTTTGAATTTCAAAATTTTAACGAGCCAAAATGAAAAACTTTCCAAACAAAAGGTAAAAACTATACATACATATGTATAAAGATATATATATATATAAATAAATATATAGACGATCGATCCAGAGCATAAAGAAAGGGTAGGGGATCGAGAGAGGGGTGGCAGGCAGCGACAAAAAAGCGCCAAACTGAAATGAAATTTAGCGTAAAAATGGAGATCTTTTGTTTGCGATAAACGTGAGCGTTTTGTTTGTCACGACGAGACGAAGTGTGCTTTTTTGCGCGATCTTGGATTTCGGAATAGAGGGTCCAAGTAATCCCATTGGTTAGGACTAATTTTGTAGGTTAATTTTGAGGTTAGAAACATAGTTAAGCTTTCCTTCAGGAAGGATTCTTTGGAACTAGTTCCAAAACCCTCTAAGTAAAAATCCATTTTATATAAAAAGGACTCTAGTACCAGGACTTACTAACCATAATCTCAAGCATAATCTCATATTATTTACAACTATTAGCTTTAAAAACCATAAAAAAACCAAAAACTGTCATAAAGAAAATCTCATTGTTTCACAGATAAGAGACAGATGCACGAAATGCAAAATGGGGCCTGCTCCCCGTCTCTGTCTCGCCTGCATTTCCTTGACAATTCCTCTGCTAATTTGTGTGAGCGAGCAACAACAGCGCAAGTGTTTTCTGCTATGTTTTCATTTTTTGTTGTTGTTGTTTTGTTTATTTTGTGGGGGCTGACTTCAGTTGCGTGCGAACAAGCGAGATGGAGATAGATAGGTAGATGATGGAGCCAGCGTGTGTGTGTCTGTCTAAAGGTGTAATGGTGAGTGCGTGAGTTGCAAGCCAACGATATCATCTTCAAATGCGAAAACGAGAAAGACTAACGTGGCTCTAAGTTGTTGTTGGTCTAGCCAATTAGTTAGTCGCTTTGCTCACTGCGTAGCGTGCTCCGAAAGTTGGACGGTGGGGGGATGTATGAAAGAGAGAGAGCAGCACTAGACAATTGTGGCAGGCAAAACAGCAGTTAACGCGTTTTATTGTCTGTTTGCAAGTGGCCACTGTGGGGATCTCTTTGTTTTGTTGTCCCCTATGTCCCCCTCTCTATAGCTTGGTTAGAGATGTTATATTTTAGCTTTTAGCGGTGGTACATACATACATAATGTTATTTTAATTTTTATAAACTGTAAATAAAAGAAATACCTTTAAAAACGTTGAAATCTACTAATAATTTATATACAAAATAAATAATTATATTAAAAAAGCCCCCATCACTAAAGAGCTTACCTTGGCCCCTCTCTTTCACACCCACCTGCTTGGCTTATTGGTATTGGTGTGTGCGTGAGCTTGCGACGTTAGTTAGAGGAGAGGGCCAACATCATGGCGCTGATCATTAGCGGAGATGGTGTTATTATTTGCACGTTTTGTGTGAAATGCACTTGGTCGGTCGCCCTCTCGCAGCCTTTCTTCGAATGCGTCTACTCGATCAGCATGAATAGATTATGGTCACGGTTTTAACTGTTTTCATGCCATTGGCTTAGAATAAATGAATCTTCGTTAAAGTTTGCAGCTGGCAATTAAAATAGAAACTTTCTTTCAAGCTTGAATTTTCTCAGGGTCTCTATAATAATATCACTTCCCCCCCGCCATATCTATTACATTGTTCCCATTGATCCAAATTATATTACTTCTAACAACATATTAACAAATCCCCCCAAGAATACTCCCGAAATCCTGTGGGAATTGTCTCATTTCCATATCTGGGACTTCCTCTCAACAGAATCCTCCACCTGGCGGCCCTCACCTTCCGCTCCTCCGGCAATTGACCCCCCATGTCAGTGGCTCGTCAAAGAAATAAAAAAAGTAAGTCTGATCCTAGACGGATCTGCCGCCAAGGTGCAGTGAACTCCCCAAAAAATGGTATTCATATGCTAAAGATCCCACTGCTCTATTTCCTTGCAGGCTCTTCGGATCAAATTACCAAAAATAAAATCCATCGAGGGGAAGGAGGTCTCTGAATCAGAATCCAAGCAGGAAAAAGAACCTGTTCCCTGCATTCTTTTTTATGTGTTTCTGGACGTGGGCATGCATAAAGATGAGAGAATTCGGGATCGAGATTACATATGCTGGGAATGAATGCTGACAAGCGGGCATCATCAAGAAAATCGAACTCTCCGCCACTTTGGGGTCATGGGAAATTCGGAACCGAAATCGGAAGTGAAAACCGTTGGAAAGTCACGACAGGATATTTGTATGGAAGAAAAGAAAATTCTCGCCCTGTCATGTTTATTTATAATTTATGTTAATTCGAATATAACAGGACTCTGGTTTTGATTAATAGAACACACCTTGAAATAGGGGAACTGTGTGAATTTCAGCTGGACCATCTTTGTCTTTCTCCCATCCATCCGATTTATGATAAATGTGGGTATAGTTTTGTATCTTTTGGTTTTCCAATAGATGTACATATGTGTGTTTCCAAGACCCTCTTGACACATCATACGATTCTTACCCGCTGGCGGCCACTTAAAATATATTTCCTAACAATCGACTCGGCACATGTCCAAATTGATGCCCTGGGGGCTTTGCTACCAAAAATGGTCTCATTTTGCGAATGTTAAATTCAAATTGTTATGATCCGTAAATGTCAAAAAGATACTGAGAAGCTGGCTAAAAAATGTGCACAGAAAAAAAAAATATTATAGAGAATGAGATATAAAAAGAGGCATATGATCATTTTCTAGATTTTTTTCAAGTGCACTTATATCTAAATATATGTATAAACAATTGCAGACTATTTTCGTATGTATAACTCTAGCCAGTCTTTTGCAATTCAAATGCTTTCCTATGATTCATGATCGCTGCTTGTGGTACTATATTTCTGTTTTATTTTCTTTTTGTGTGTTTGTGGTCTTCAAGGTCCATTGCTCTAAGTGCCTACGAAAACCGCAAGATCAAGTCTGGTCCCCACATCCCCACAGCAACCCACTCACTCACCTGGCAGCTGCCGCATCCCATCCTCAAAACTCCCATCCATCCATCGGTTGTAGATCAGCCCTGGGCTCTGGCCCAGGTTTCTCTTTGGCGGCTAAATGCTGGAACTTTCTTCGCATCGAAATCGAATGAAATGAAATGAAATGCTCCTTAAGCTTAATTGTCTTTTCTTCAATTTTTTACTCATTTACCGGCCGGGTCTGAGGTTGAACTGCTTTTGGCCCACAGTTATTCAAATGTTATGAAAATATGTGTGGCATTTCTAGGCAACAGTGGGGTAAGATTTCCATATCTGGAAATAAAAAGCCATTAAAATATAGGTTCTATCAAATAATCAATATACCTAACTAAGTCCCACGATTGGATTTTTTGGAAATAAATATATATTCTTGTATAAAGTTTAAGCTTCGTATAAATTATTAGAAAATGTGATTGAGCCCACAGTCCTCTTTGGCAAATAGACCTCCTTTATTTACATTGATTTGAGTTCATTTGAATCCAGAACAATAAACAAAAACCGGGGGCCACAGATTTCAAACAATTCATATATATTTCTTTTCCCATTTCTCCAAAAGCCCGGCTTGAAATTGGTTTCGATTGTTTATGCATTTTGTAGCACACACTGCGATCCCCTCCTCATCATAATTGAGCCAGGAGGAGGGGGGGAAGAATTCTAAAAAGCCAAAAGCCTTCCACTCCATCAGCATGAAAAGTGAGCTCGAGCCAAATTCAAGATATTCCGCTGAGTGGGCCACAGTGGCACATCAGAAATAAAAACAAAAACTGATTTCGAAAGATGCAGCAGAAGCAGTTGCCGACGAGTGTGATGCTTGGATGGGTGCACTGGAAAAAAAATAGGTTATTAGATAGACAACTTCTTAGTCTCTAACTTATCTTTAAAATAATCTTAATTTGAAAGAGCTATCTATTGAACATAACAAGCTAGGGAAATGCTTAAAAATTTCTGCAAGTGCATTGGATGCCTAGAGCTTTGCCTCATCTTGGCCTGAACTGTGGCGGCCAGGGGAGACCTGCGGGGGGCAAACAGCTAAAGGGTGAAGGGAGGACAGGGTGAGGCAGCACCCCCGCTAGGCCGACAGCTGCTCTGGCTTTCGAAAGCCCAACTGCAGCCAGCCAGCGAAGATGAAACGAACTCGGAGACGGCGGCCTGGTAGGCAGGCGGCGGCGGCAGGCTTCCATAATTTCCATGCCAGTTGTCATAATCAAAAGCGTTATCTGGTAGCTAACAGCCGCATAAATTTCAAGTGGCCGGGGAAGAGTCTTGGCCGTGCCACCAAGTGCCCAACTCCAACCGAAGCGACTCCAAGTGGATTTGCGGTTGCCTTTGGCCGCATCAACACATTGGTAATTACGAATGTGGACCTGGCATTGGCTTCCCCTCCTCAACAATGACAATAAAGAAATTATAACAATAACAAACTAATAGTGAAATGAGGTGAGGTGTGTGCTGGGTCTTGGGCTATGTGATGGTGGCATGCGGAGGGCAGAGACTTTCGCCTATCCGATTACCAACAGATCGAACCAGAAAGCCACCGAACGAAGGGGCTATGGTATTGGGTTACCAGCTAGGAAGCTCTAACATACCAATGGCCCTTTTTAAAACTAATTGTTTTTATTATAATTTGTTTATAAATATTTAAAATAATTAAGAGATAAAGATGTTAAAAGGATATCCTATTTTAAAACCTGTTTTTCTTAAACCAAATCCTTAAGAAGAATCAACGCCTGTGCGGCACGCGTGATTTTGATTTTCACTTTTTTTAACATTTAAGGAAATGGAAATTGTTGGGAAAAATGTCCATTTTGGTGTCGGTTTCGAGATATTTCCTTAAACGATTTTGTTCGCCATTGGCTGGGCGCGCGCATGGAGAATCGTAAGTGAAAAGTTCAAATGTCAGACAAACAAAGGAGACCAGGCTGGAGAAGAAAACGAAAACTGGCTGACAACAAAAGGTAAAAGTAGGGAAAAGAATTGGCAAGCGATTTTTTATGCAAATCATAAATAAAGGCCATGGATGGAGACACCAGAAACACAAAGTATCCAAGCAATAGTAATCGCAATCGGAATGAACCACAAATTGATTGGGAATCAATGACGGGGCATTTGACTGATTGACTGGCCCGAATGACTGACTGACTGATGGACAGATTGGGTTTGAAAAAAATTTTGCACACTTTCCCAAGAGCCGAGAAGTCCAGAAATAATTAACAATTCGTAGAGAGCTAATGCCAACACGGTTTAATTTCATTTTATACAATAGAAAGCTTTGGGTGGTGGTGGTGGTGCCTATTACAGAAACCGCACCGCCTTACCATATACCAGAAAGCCATGGCTCGGGTGGGTACTGCCCCTTACCCTCTTAATCCAAACCAAAGATCTCACTTCACTATTTTTTACAGTGGAAAAAAATAGCAGGGGTTACCTTACAAGACTCAGTGTCTTAGTGAATATTTCTTAGATCCTCTTTACTTTCAATAGTTAATTTTATTAAAAATCTTTAACTATTTCTTCAAGTGCACTCTTGAGACCTGTTTTCGCGGTTGACCTGGCCCAAAGCCAGCAAGTGGGCTTCAATAGAAATTAGCAAATGTGTCGCATCATTAGCCACAAGCTACGAGTCGCGGAGTTTCTGCGTTTGTGTCTCTGATGAAGACCCTCAAGTGACTTGTCCTGCCCCCGACCACCGACCACGCCCCCCTCCACCTTTCTACAACATATTTAGTTCGTTTCTTGTTTTATTTTTTTGCGGTTTGAGGCGCCGGATTAGCCGCATTGAGGATGCGGGTACGACGCTGCCTGCGGTCCATTCGAAAATTTCACCTGAGGTCTGTTGATGTGTGTGTTATATAACCAGCGATTTTTTTTTTTTTGGGTAGGGTAGGTGTTAGGTGCCTGCTGATGGCTCTGTGATTTATTGCGTTATGACAGTGGGTTAAAAGAGTTTGATTTTCGGGGCTAAGTGTGTTTGCTTTCGCGAACGAAAGTGGGTGAGCGAGTGGCAGCGGTATGATCGTTTCAATTAGAGACGTTTCCTCATTTCCATAAATTCCTTTTTTTTGTTTTTTTGCAAACTGCAGCCACCCACTCTTGGTGCCTTTCCAAACGATAAATCTCAACGATCTCCTTATCTGCTTTTTTTTTGCTCTTTCACTCTGTGAGCTATTTGATCAAATATATTTTCACACTTGCCACATATATCAAGGCAGGAAATTTGCACTACAAATGATTTCAACACCGAAAGGCCGCCGGAGGAAGTGCCCGGACAATGCTGAGTTATGGGAAACACCAAGCGCAATGTTCTACAAATTTCTGCGGCCTGTCTGTGGGCCCAAGAATCGCATCAGAGGACCCAACTGGAGGGAAAATCCTCAAAAACTTGAAGCATAAATCTCTTGACGCCTTTCTTCTGGACGGCGCAGGCAGGCAGTAAAAACAAAATGCTGCATAATTTCGTGGCAGGCCGCCCGCCTTTCCTCTCAAATGGATTACAATAATAATTTTTCATATGCAGATTTTTGCGGTACTCCCCAAACAAGTTGCCAGCCTAAACTCGTAGCCATGAATAATATTTCATGATGGGCGCAGGGGCAGCAGCAGCAGCAGCAGCTATTCCGATCCGATCCTCCTGTCTCCTGGCCTGGACTGGCCTACGCCTGCCATTTTCCACCAAAAGGGTAGTCGAGTGGGCAAACGCTTTGTTTGATGCACTTGAAGGCAACTCAGCGACGCCAATGCCAATGCCAATATGTTGCAACAAATTTGCATCCATAGCCCCTCGCCATCCACCCACTTTGTCAGGCACTCGGAAAAAAACTACAAGAAACCTTCTTAAAGATTATAAAAAGTTATTTTAAAGAAGTAATCCATTTTTCAGAGTGCATTCTGGACAAACGTTATCAACGCTGAAGTTGGCATCGAAAGAATTATTATGCTTTCTGCTAAATATAATAAAAACAAACCAGAGACGGAGGAGTCCGCGACTCCGATTGATGGACTTTAAGTCAAAGTCAAGTTGGAGTTCAAGTTCTGGTCCGAGACGGTAACGGAGTCAAAGTCGTTGTTAAAGCCATTGCCAAAGAGACCTGGAGCCGTCGTTCTTCTTCTGCATAATGCAAGTCGAGATCAAGGCAGGCCTCATCATCATATTGCCAATAACGCAATGCAATAGATTTATTGAATTATTGCTTTGGCTGTGGCAGGTACATGGACTCCAGACTCCACTCCACTCCACAGCCACTACACTCCAGTCCACTTTGCAGCACTCCACATCGATTTGGGGGATCGGTATTGGGGATACTGGTATTGGGGGTATGGAAAAATGCTTTTCGAGTGGGTGATAAATTCAAAGAGTCGGTCGCAGAGTCATTATACCAAGCGGCCATAAAAGAAAGCTTTCCCGAGTGCTTGACGTTGTTGGAGGCAATTGGGCAGGAAAATGCAGGAAATTGAAGGAAACCGTCTCCGTCTCAGTTCCAATCGCCTTGATAAGTGCAATTAAAGTTGCCAGAAAAATGGGAGTTTTTTTTTTTCTAAAGCCCGTTTTGGCTCAATCATAAGCAAATAATCAAGCCATAAATTTGACCATTCAGTTGGCCAAAGTTTGATTTTCTTTTGACATATTTTTGAAAGTAAAACTTTGGACGTATTCCCATATAATTTGCAATTACCTTTTGCGCCTCGAGAGACTTTTTGGTGATTAACGGTCGGTCTTGAACATTGTTCTAGTTTTTTTTAATAGTATTAAGTTAATATTCTAATATTTATGACAAAACTTATCACAAATCTTTGTAAATTTCCTTCTTTTACAGTCAATAGCATCCATCCTTTTACAATTTTTGAGGAACAATTCAGATAGAAACCTGAAAAATGTTGATTAATTATTGAAAATGTACTGATTAGTAACCGATACTTTATATTATATTCCAAACAGGTTGAGTGTATCAAATTCCTGACCGACAGGTTGGAAATTCAAAATTAACCGCCGCCATAAGAAAATGGTGATGGTAAATTACGCCGGACAGTAGCCGGGGCGATCTTCAACTTCATTAGAGAGATTTGGATATTGTTTGAATGGCACCGCCGCGAGCGGGATAATTGGACTCCACAGCTCACTTCACTTTCCCACTATGACACGGCAATAATAATTGTGCTCCAGAGGACTGGGGTGGGCTGTTGGCCAAGTTTTTATTTTGGTTATACGGTAGCATTCGAGCCTCCAATCGAAGTCGAAATGTGGAGCAAGTGTGAGTCACTTGTTTCGAGTGGCCGAGTGTGATACAGTGGCCTGCTCTCGATACGCAATTAGCCGCAGCTTTGTTATCACTCATTTGCATTATAATCCCTCTCCAAAAGGTGCTAATTCTTCTTATTTTTGTTCTGGTTTTTTTTACCTTTGGCCTCAATGGCGACGATTTTTTGAGGTTAAAGCGAGTTAGAGGTGACTTTTGCTTGTCATTAAAAATTAATGAACAGACTTGGGTAATAAGGATGTTTATCGACTCATCAATAGACTATTTTTAGACTTTAAGACTTTTCTTTTATTTAAAAATTTAAATGATTTATATTGTTATTTTTAAAACTGCATATATTTAGAGATTTCTCTATAGCAACAAAACTTTTCCTAACCAATTGTAATTTCAATCAATTAAATTATTTTGGCTTAAAAGTGTTCCACTGTTGAATGAGACTGTTTGTGCAACAAATTGACAGGTACAAACGACTCCCCAGTGGAAATCGCGACCCGGGTTCGTGGCCTGTTTATGATATTTTAATAAGATCGGACGTAAGGCCATTTGTTCGGCGATTGGCAGTTTAGTTCGCGAAAATATGCAGCAAGGCAACACTGGCAAAGAAAAAGCACCATGGCACACAGTACCCAGCACACAGCACAGTTAGTTAAGTTACACGATCCGAGAGCGGACTATATATAATAATAGTTGCCACAACAACAATCGAGTGAGATATTTAGATTAACAGGTTGTTTTCATTACAATTCGTGCTTTTTAACAAGCAAAACGTGCACTTTCTCCGCACGCAGAGCCAATAATTTCCGAATCGCTTGCTCCACTCCACTTTTTAGCCTCAGACATAGCGACGACTCCTACTCCTTGGCCGCCGTCGATCCAATACGATCCGATCCAAGATGCTGGAACAATAGGCCATAGCAACAACTAAATGCACTGAGAACTATTTGCTTATAAAGATTTTTATAAAGCTTATCGAAAGAAGCCTATGGTAAGAATAAGGTTTTTTAGGATTTGTATATCTTTGTAAAAGTTTAATTTAATTTTTTTTGTTAAGTGCAGTTACCAACTTTGGATCCCAGCGGTCGCCAAACATCGGCATTAACATTAACATTGACTTTACACGACTTGGCGGCGATCTGGCATTGGTAGCTTCATATTTTTATTGTTGTTTGCGCATCGCGCATAAAGAATTTTTGCATTTTGGGATCGTGTCTGTGTCCTTAAAGTCCCCGTTCTACTCCCCTGTATCCCCTTTGAAGGCATTTTGGTCTCTGTTTTATTTTTTATTTAAGGTGGCTTCTGTCAAAACGCATTTTAAGGCCAATAATATTTGAACGGGGTATGTTAAGTTTTTGTTGAAATATGTGATACTCAGTTGATAATAACTGGGAGTTGGTACTTTTGTTTTATAGAAATTTCTCAAAATTTTCAAAGCTTCAGATAACTATTTAAATACATTGAAATTAAAAGAATTCCTTTCGAGAATCAAACCTCTTTTGGGACTCTATATCTTTCTAATCTGAATAAAATTCTAAATGAAAATAATTTTTTTGCCCTGCTAGAGATCTTTCCCCAAGAGTATTAAGATCTTCGCCTTATCGGTATGGCATCTCCTACTTACCAGTTAACTTATGCAAATAATGGTCCCTTCTGTCTGGGTCACGTTTATATGGGCTGAACGTTGTAAAGTGTCAATTTCGTAGATGCGCAAATGCCCCGGAGATATATCAAAGCCAGAACGTGCAGCTTATGTCATAATCTCGGACAAAAAGGAAGGGAACCCAGCGAGAAGAAATCTCGATTTGAACAGTGTCTTGGTGTTAATGTGCAATGTGGCTTTGAATTTTCCCACATTTTCCGGCTGGTTGTTGGAACCAGCCCGGACCAGCTACTATTGACCATATTTATGGGCATTTGTTTGCGATGGCTACCGGTTGTTGTTGTTCGGCACTTGTTGGCCAGAGTCTTCATGGCTAGAACAATGGGATAGTTTGCATGTTCAATTTCCACCATTTCTACAGGACTTGCATAATGAGCTAGCTGTATGGTCGGCCATACAAGAATTGTGAATCTTTCCCACCCAAAAATATAAAAAAGAAAAAAATAAAAACCGCTTGGCAGAAAATCACGATCCGGCCAACGAGCGAACAAGAGCCGCCAATGAGGTAGCTAAATGAGTGCTGCTGGAAAGTTAACAAATTGCTGCTTTATTACCAACATCTCACTTAAACAAAGGCTACAGAAAAAAAGGAGGCAGAGCTCAACTGATAGATGTGGCCAAAGCCGGGCCAAGTACCCCAAACGAAAGTCAAGCCATTAGGATAACTATCGCGTGAGAGAGAACCAGGCGGGTGTGGGTTGCAGGGCCCAGATCCTGACTCGCCGATGCGCAGCTAAGTGGGCTAAAGTAATGGGGCAACCGTACCGAAAGCACCAAATCTCAGCCAGCGTTAGTGCCACATCCACATCCACATCCAAAGCCAGATCCGCAGTTGGAGCGATTGCCGGTGCGCATGCGCAATAAACAAACACGCCATGTTACCGTTGTCCCAACAGTGGGAGAAAAAGCTTCCATTTTAAACAAAATTTAAACTAAAAAGTTTTTTAAAATGTTCAAATATTCAACCATTTTATAAAATTACGAAATATTTCAATTACTTAGTTGGGAATCTTATTGGAACATCTTTATAGACAACTATTGTTCCTTCAATAGTTTGTAGCAAAAAGAAAGTTTTATAGTTTTAAGCTGAATTTTAAAAATTTGAACACTTAAATGCGTATTAAGAATTATATATTTAAAGAATATATGTTTTAAAATCCCGAAATAAATCTCCCATATCTTATAATTAATATGTAGTATCCCTTTCATCCCATTGTAAACTCCATCCTGGCGTTGGAAGCTTTATTGTTTTTGGCTTGGCTGCTTTCAGTTGGTGTCAGCTAGTGGGAGTTGCGCTTGCCAGAAATGAAATAATAATTATTATTAACTATTAGTGTTGCTCTTGGTAGCCACTAAAAAGAGACCCACAAAAAACAAGAAAGGGAAAAAGCCAAGGAGGGGAAATGAAGAGGAAACCGAAGGGGAGAAGCGCCTTCGTTCGCGCCAATTGCCACCAGTTTGGAGCCGCTTTTGATTGTTTATGACCTTAAGTTGTCGTGCCGCAGTGAAAAGGTCATCATTAGCCATGGCATGGCGGCCAGGCTTTGGGTTAGTTAGGTTCCTTGCAGATCCCTCAGAGCTCTCCGCCAAAGAGGGGCCTCCTCTTTGTTTTTGTTTTTTTTTTGTGGAGGAGGCGGCGTCTAATTTGTGGCCGCCGCTCAACTTCTGTTCGCGTTTTGCCACGGATGGCGGCATTTTCCTTTACTTTCTGGCCAAAGATCTCTTTCGGGACTAGCTTTGATTTTTATGATGTTTTAATTTGTTGCACGTTGCAGTAAATTTGCTTTATGGCTGTTTAATTTTATTGTCGAACGGGGGAACAGGTTCAAATCGAGCTTTGATTGGAATAGGTTTGAACTGGCAGGTTAATATGCCAAAGGGGAAGACTCTTCCAATTAAATGATTTATATAATCGTTTATCTTTTGGCTAAATGGAAAATATGAATCTTATTATTTAGTTTTTATTTTACTAATCTTATATTTGTACCCATTAACCCCAAATCTGTTATTCATTGCCAATATTTTCTGCGCCCCAAAAGAACTCAAAAGCCTTCTACTCACTTTAATGGACTTGTCACTGGCCAATGCCGCACATTAATTATATTTAAGCTGATTTCAGTCATCAAAGCAGCAGCAGAAAAAAAATAATAATGTATAAAAAAATATGAAAATACCAAACCAAAAGTGAACCCATGTCGTTGACAAATACACAAGACACGCACGTCACTCAATTTTAACCTGTTGCATATATGCCACAGGTATATATGTATGTATGGAACCGAGGCTCTTGGAACACACCTTATAAACAAATGATCCAATTGTCTTCTGCATGACTTAATAATTTCAATTCTTCTGAAACAAATTTTTCAAACGAAAAGGAGAAAAACAAAATTAACCGTGACGAAATCTTTTTGATGTGGGAAATGTCGCTTTGAGTCAACCCGACAAGTGTGTGTTGTCCAGCAGCCTTTCGAGATATAAAATAACAATATATATATGTGAGTATAGATCTGTATATATTGGGAGGATTGGAGTTTGGAGGATTGGGGGAATTTGAGACGCACAAGTTGGGCATGTTGCTGGGATTAGCCTGAAAGCATTTTCTCTATTTTTGATTATAATCCTTATTTGGTTTTATTTTCGGTTCATTTTTTGTGTTTTGTGTTTTACCAACTTTTGGCTTTCAAGTTTTGTTGGTAAATATTTTTTTAAATGTTGTTTTGGATTTCTGTTAATTGGCGGCGACATGTGTTTGTAGATGCCATGGCTATAATTCTCTGGCCGTTGTGTCCACTGAAGTGTTTCGTTTGTGATTTGAGGAAGTATCTCTAGCCGGGGGATTTATTTTTTTTGGCGGCCCAACTTCAAATGGTTTTCGGAGTCGGGATATTGAATAAGTTTTTTGGGGTCCGTTAGGTGATCCGCTTTTGGGCCTCAAAAACAGCCTTGATGATGTCTTGTCTTGGCCAGATTTCGTCAATCAAACAAGTGATGGGAAATTCTTCACAGACGGATTATAATTGATGAATAATTGTCGGCCCCAAAGGGAAAGTTTCTTGGGATTCCTAAAATATGGTGATATGGTGAATTTGTTTTAGTTATTTTCCTGAAAATATATGTACGTTTTTGTTAGCCATTTGTGTGATCCATTAAAGGCCTTAAATCATTTCAACCTGCGGCAGGTTACCTTCGCCCATTTCCGTTCTTTACAGCCGTCGTGCTGACCGGCCGGCCAAGTGGATTGCCGGTGGATTGTTATGACTAATAAAATTTTAACATGCAAAACATTCGCGCTAAAAAGCGAACAGCCAGCCAACAACGAAAAAATGTCAAAAGCCAGCCAGTTTCTTTCTTTTGCTCGTATTTTTTGATTACGAGCCCACACGTCGTTGTTCCTGTCCCGGAGAGCCTGTTCTTCTTGTGTGAAAGATCAATGGTCAACTTGCCAGTGTTTTGATTGCGTCTGTCGGCCAGCACCACCTTCTGCCCCCCCTTGGCAGAGCCCCTGGCCTGGGGACCACCCCCCAACCTGTTGTATGATTCATTGGCCTGAGTTACGAGGCTGTGCCAATTCTTTGGCATTTCGCCTTTGATTTCTGGCTTTCAGGGCGCGTGCCTGTTATCAGTGGAACAAAAAAATGTTTCAGAGTTATTTCGCACAACGGTTACTGACAGCTCCCGGAAAGGGAGAATCCAAAGGGTCCCAATGGGCTTTACGCACAAGGAATATGTGTCAGACTTGGGCTACTTTCATTAAAAGCAACCTCCAAAAAATATACATATACATTGTTGGAAATTAGAACACTTTTGATTAGTAAATAATCAATGGATGCCTTTTTGATGTATTTATTTTTCACATGCATCCATAAACTGACCCAAGAGAAATCCCAAAGGGCTTACTTATTTTTGGGGCATATTGCCCAACAGAAGGCATTCCAGGGGCAGCTCCGGTTACAGCCCATTTCCAGGTCCATTTCGCTTTCACCTCTTTTTCACTCCCCGGATTTTGGTCTATTGAAAGGGCCGGCAAGAGCTTCGGATTTTTCCTATCAATTAAACTCATTACATTGCTCCGTTGCAGCAACCGACTCAATTAAAACTCATTAAACCATTTACCATATTCATAAAATAACAATAAGGCGAAAAAAGCGCCACGCCGCCCAGTTGCATGATGGCCGGTCTGTAGAAAATGTTGCATGCCCAAAAAAAAATCCAGAAAAAAATCGAAATAAGACTCTAATGCATTTGTCATGAACCTGCCTTCGCCTGGCTGACCCTCTGAGGCAGCTTCAAACACAAACGACCGACGATCCAAGATATTCGACCTGCTCTCCATTGTGCACATGATGAGGCTGGGACCTGGAACTTGGGACTTTGGGACCTGAAACCCAAATTCGAATCCGAATCCGGAGATATTCAACTGCAGGCTGCATCGGAGAGATTCCAGAGACCTCAACCCCGTTGGCGGCCGTTTGCTGCAAGTACACGCTAATGGTCAACAACTACCATAGTAATCAGGCAGAGATCTTTTGTGAAAAGGGGTTCGAATGGGGGATATCTGGGGATTATGTAGAGTGAAAATTTATAGGGATATTATCTATAAAGATGTCTATAAAAAGAGAAATTATTTCACACTTTCGGTCTAAATTGTTATAGCCTAGATTTTTTAATGAAACTACATATATTTAAGTGTCTAAGATGTTAACCAATTATAGAGAAATAAATATATTTTTTAATACAAAATAGTAACTTGAAGTAAATTATAATTTTATGCTGAGTTGGCTTAAAAAGAATGTTTTTAATGATGCCCAAGAATGTTATAGGTTTGCTAAAAATTAGCATGTTAGAGCCCCATCATGTATACCCCACAAAAAATGCCACAAGTATGCTAACTGCATCGAACTTGCCGGCGCACGCTGCCAACATTATAAAGAAATTGTAATAACAATAATGGCTCAATAATTTATTGATAAACTCCGAGAGCTGAAGTCGCCGTTTGAAATTGTAGGCAGGTCACCTTAATTCTACCCAACCAGATACTCAATACCCGATAGATATATAGATAGATGGATGTATGTGTATGTGTGGACAACGGTACTTGATTTGATTTTTTTGGTAACTTCATTTCATGAGGAGAGCGCGTAGTGGAAAGACAAAAAAAATCGTTTAGCCAAGAATCGTGACTCCCACATTTTAACCCTTAACCCCGGCCACGAGCGAATGAAGTTAACTTTTTTTTTTTTGGTTTTGGGGCCCCGCAGTTCAAGCCACTGCCACAAGCCAAAAGCCGGAGAGAGACGGCAACAGGATGGCAGAAAGAGAGGGGCGAGGACGAAGCTCAGTTGGCTTGATTTTTGGTGGCTTTCTTCGCCGCCCAAACATTTAAACGAAAATAAAACAGTGAGTCAAGTGGCGGACAAAGGGGAGGATTGGGGCATGGATTTGTGTATCAACAACAATAATAAAATTTATTACCTTTACCCTTTTTTCATATTTTTTTGTTGCAAATTCTTGGTCTCAAAATGACAATAAATCATATACATTTTTGTTTTGGTTTGTTTTCAATTTTTTTATTTTGCGGAAAGAAAAACGCTCCTCTTATATAAAGCATACAGCTGGAGGACTTTTATTTAATATTTTCACTTGCAACATTGCGGCACGAGTCAATGCATTGTTTGGGGTTGCAACAAAGTCCCCTCCTTCTTGTCTTAAAAGTTTTTAATATTTAAAGAGCACTTTTTGTTGAAATTTCTAGAATTCTTTCTCACATTTTTTAACCCCATTTTTTTATGCATTCCCCAACCTACTTTTCTGGAAAAATTTCGATACATTACAACCCTCTGCCACATCGGCAACATCAAAAGCATCCCTTGCAGCACTTGTTGCTGCATTTTTTTTCAGAACTCCCCTGGCTGTCTGTCTTTCTTTTCCCAAAAAAAATCCGTACCAATGTGTAAATGAAAGTCAGATTTACGCAATTGGCCTCCGGACCTTGTAGTGGACACTTGCTCTTGGGGTTGGGGAGTCCGACGTACCGTCAGGGGGTCTCTCTCATTTTTATGGGGAGCAGCGACATGCAAATTTTGTAGGTAACATTTTCGAGCGTGTTCTAATTTACAAGCGAGTGGAGTTTATAACCGAAAGGAACCAAATTCGAAGCCAATCACGTCACCGTTTGCCAAAGCCAGAAAGAAGGAAGCCAGGCCCGATGTGGCCCAAATGGTGGGGCTGGTCAAGAGGGAGGGGTTGGCACAGGTTACGTGCTTGTAAATTCAAATTTGGCTGCGTTGTGGTGCGGTGGTTTTTTTGGTGGCTCAATGTCTTGGTGGTTCGGTGGTTCGATGGTCCGTCCGGGTGGTGGTTCGTTCGCTTGTTTTCATGGTTCATTGAGCCGTGTTCCGTGCATAAATTAATGAAATATGAAAAGGAGCTGGATCGCTTCGGTTTCCTCTGGACCGCACACAATGTCCAACATGGTTTATTAATTCAATTTGTGCCTAAATTAACGTGTAAGTGGTTAATATTGAGTTACTGCATTTACCGCGACAACGTCAACCCACAAAACAAAAAAAAAAAATCAAGGGAACATGAAATGCAATGAGAATGTATTTCAAAATCATTATAAAGGGCTTATACGCTTACAGATAATACTTTATGAAATATATATTACGTTTTTGATATAAAAAACCATAAATTTTGATCAATGATAGGATCCTTTTGTTTTCTTTAATGATAATAAAAAGGACCTACTTCCAAAAATCACAATACCCTCTTTTCAAGAGTAAACTCAGATCAAGTAAATAAAAATCAAAGGAAAAAGAGGAGAGTTTCCTTTTGGCCTGTTGCGTGTGCCACTGCCATCGTGGCATATTGGCTTATATTTCTTTTTTTATTCTCTTTTTTTTGTTGGATTAAGCTTCGATTTGGGTTTGGTTTTTTGCTCCCGACATGCGTTTTTGATATGAGCCTCTAGATTATGGCCATGGTGTGGCAATAAAATGCGCAGAAAACGATAGCCAGACACGGATTTGGATGCCTAATGTAGAGCACTTGAATTACGATTGCGTTTTGCATTTGATTTTCTGAAATCATATCAAAATCAATCAAATAGCATATTGACAGGTCGCTGCCGTTTAAGCCGTTTGGCGTTTTTTTTTTACCTCACCTTATCTTTAGAGCCCCCATGTGTCGCGTATCTGTCGATGCCCATCTGGCGGAAATTTTGGTGACTGAGTTAAGCACCAACTTAACGCCCCCATAAGCCATGACTAATTGGCAAGGAAATCGCTTTTCCGATAAATATCATAAAAGCCTTCACTTCAAATGGTGTTTTGTTGGCCACGCAATCGCCTTTTAACGAAATTGTGACAAATTTTAAAACATTTTCCAATATTATTTATCGCGTGGTCTACGCATGTTGAATTCCCAATTCACGCAGCCAGTTGCTGTTTATTTAGTTTGCCGGATTTGTCCGCAAAATCGAACTCGAAAATCGACAACAAGCATTTTGTCTAGCCTGCCATGTTCGATTTGGCCTCTGGTTTATTTTTTTGGGGCCAGTTATTTATGGAGAGTGGGAGTTACGGGGGTTTCGGTCAATGGCAATTGAAAAAAAAGGGGGTTATATCTCTTAAAAGACCCGACAGTTCTCGATCTATATAGCTACAATTTTTGGCAATCTCTCCATTAACTAGTCACTATCAAGAGTCTCAGTCATGACTGGTTGAGTCCATTAGCAGCCACTTCTTGGGGCAACCCTGACATCTGCCAAGCCCCTGGGCCAAGTCAGTCTAGTTTAGCATTTGATTCATGGGGGTCCGCCACCCGCGCCAACACTCCAATCAGCAAATCATTAACAACTAATTAAATTATATAAAAGAGCCATTAATTAAGCCTTAAAACCCAAGGCGGCCGAGAATAGATTTCCTTTCACTTTACAAGGAAACAGAATCCGATCAACAAGCGGCGAACAAATAATGACAAGAACTTTGCGCTAAACTTTTGCACTTTGACACCCAACTGTGAACCCAAGAACCTCCCGGACCTCCACGCCTTATGTATTTGCTATTTCTTTTTTTATGATTTGGGCTTAAAGCACGCTTTTTGCAGCAGCAGTTGTAAATATTTAATAACTACATTAATAACAGCAATGACAACGGCAGCAAAACAGCACTAACAACAATAATAATAATAACACGCGCTGCAATTTGCCAGAGTTGCAATAAAAAAACTACCGTTTTTGGCCACGTTTACTCAGCTCTGAGCCGGGCTCAGAGCCAGACTCTGACTCGACCACATGGAATGAATGAATGTCATTAATTTGACAACAGAAACCGTTAAATCAGCAATTCAATCACCCGGTCAAAAGCGGATATCTACACGTTAAAAATCTTAAAGAATTCTATAGTTAATTAAAAAGACTAAGAATTTTAATATTTATTTAAAAAAAATAGGGTTTAAGGTTTTAAAGTTTGAAACAAAACCCTAAATTATCCTTAAAGTTGTCTAATCAATTTTTAAAATTTTCTTAAGTCTAACTTTATGTTCCAAGTGCATTACCAAGTGTTGTGACAGAAAATAGTTCTCGCTTTGGTTTCTCGCGGGAATCCCTCTCTTTCTGTTTCTCTATCTTGACTATTTTTGTTGCTGTTATTTTGTCAGACGGCGTGAGTCTTAAATTACCAACCTTGCCACAATTTCAATGCGCATTCGCATTCGAATTTGTTTGCGGTAATTGGCCTCTGAGTTCGCCATTTCCAGTGGCTCGCCAGGGGGGTGGATGGGTGGCTGGGCGGGTTGATGGATCGGAGGTCCAGCTGTTGGTGGTGGCTACTGAAACCGGCGCACCCACTAACAGCAGACCCACTGGTAATCGAACCTATAGGACAGTGACATGGGGGTGCCAGTAAATGGTTCAGTAATTGTTACTTCCCTTTTTGAAGCTGAAGATCTTTGACTTTCGAGATCAAAGTTTTAAGAAATATTTTTTCATTGTAATTTTAATTTTCGTATACACCCATAATAGTATTAGTATACTAGATCATATAGAGTAATCTATAACCCACTGTGCCTGGGAGTTCGCCTTTTGCCTTTCAACTTTTGTGGGCTGTTGCTACAGGTGTCTGCAGCTCCAGTCTCCGGTCTTCGGTCTACGATCGCCGATCTCTGGTCTACGGCTGGGGACTCTCGCTTTGGCATTCTCCTCGACTCTCCCCCGTGTCAATGACAGTTCAATGTGCCTCGTTGTTGACGATTGTTGCTGCTGTACTGGCAACAGTTGTCGCACATGCAAATCGTGACTGTTGTCCATCACAGTTCTCCGGGCTTTTCAGAGTTTCAGTATTTTTTTTATTTTTTCCAGTTTCTGTTTTTTTTGGAGTTACCAAACTTGCCAGTCAGTCAGTTTGTCAGTCAGTCGTCGGCTCTGTAATTTTTTGTCTTTGCTCTGTTGATTTTGATTTTTTTGGTAGTTGCACATGCGGCTGGAGTGATTTGTTTAAGACGTTTTGATTGATTATTGGTGCGCATGCGCCAAAGTGACAACAAAACTGCGACACAACCCGCCAGATCTACACAAGGAAATAATTTAAATATTTTTTTAAACATTTAAAAAAAGGAAGAATTTTATTTGTTGTAGCAAGTTCAAATTGATCTGTAAGCTCAAAATTAATTTGTGTAATACCCTTTTTTTTTGGCCAAGTCATTCGCCAAAAAAATGAGCCGCTTTTATTAATTATTCTGACCCAGAAATTTGAGAACAGAAACTGAAACCAGAAACAAAAGCAAGGTGGTGTTGCTTTTTTGTGCTCGGCTCGCGTTTGTTGTCAGGTTTGGTTTGAAATATTTACCACCTGTGATGAATAACGTTACATTTGCGGTGATTGTTTTTTATCCGTGATTTATCGAGAAGTGCGAGGTACCAGCAGATCACATCCATCGATGGCCATGCCCACATAATGCTGATTACTCAGGTGTCTGAGGTGCGTGCTGTGGCACCACCTCCTTCTCCTTCTTCTCTTCTGAAGACCCTTGTACCGTTAATTAATTTGCAAGTCGTCATTGTTGTTGTCGATGTTTTTCTTTTTTTTTTTGTAATTTACCTGGAATTTGTAGCGCAAAGTGCACACCGGGTGGCATTCGTCACGCAATCTCTGTGTTTTGACTTTTTAAAATTTTTTTGGGGTTTGAATAAGTTTTTTAATTTTATTTGAACAATTTTCAAAATACCTTTTATTGGCTGGACATTTTTTTATTTACACGTCAACCTTTAAAAGAAAAACTCAAATGGATCCATAATGTCTTGTAAATGTTTCTCATTAAAGTATATCAATTTTGTGAGGCTATGAGCTTTAATCTTTATTTCTTGGGCTTGTTGGCTAACCGAATCTTGGATATATCCGGAGTGGTACGGTTCGAAATATTGGGCGAGACCATTGTGGCTCTGGAGGTGGGCGGGGCCCTTGGAATATTTGAGGGAGCCGGGGAGATCCTCAAGGACCCACTCTCTATTTCTGGTTTCGGCTTCGATTTGGAGGTCTTTGATGCTTGGAAACTTGGCTTGGCCTGGTTGCGACGTTTAACCGAAGGACTCATCCGTTGTGAGACATTTCTGACTGCCTGGACCAGAGAGTTCGTGACATTGGTGGTGGGCTGTGGGGTAGGTAGCATAGTGGATTCCATGGTCATGCCCTGGGCACTGATCGATCGACTCAAGGCCTCCGCCTCCTGGTTCGCCGCCTCCTGTCCATCCCGCATCATTGTGTTAATCCTTTCGCGTTGCAGGCGTTCCTCTACCATTCGCCTTTGCTGTGTGGAACGGATGTGCTCGAACTCTTGCCAAAAATTAAAGCTGATCTCTTGCGAATGACGGTTAATCTCCTGGCGCAGCTCCTGAGCCAGATCCCTATCCCGGGGCACCTCATCCCTGGAGTTCAAACGCGACATGACTTGGTGAAGGGGAGAGAAGGGTATATATATGAATATGTGAAGAAATTTTGGAATGGTGTTCAGATGATTTTGTTTGACTGAATTTTCTCAGTTATGCAATATTGTAAACTGTTTTTTTTTTTGACGCAGAACAAGTTATTTAGAATATTTTGATTAAAAAGAGAATCAATTTACAAATCGTTTAAGGTATTCCGCTCAAGAATCTGATCAGTATTGCCAAAGATATGGGATCAGCTGGGAGTCGAAATGTCCTCCCATGCATTTTCATCATTTTCGAAGGGGACCCTCCAGAAAATTTGACAAAAAATCCAAAAAATATTTTGTGTCTAGGTTTTGATGCAGAATGATAGAGAATCAATGTAAAAATCGTTTAAGGCATTCCGCTTAAGAATCTGATGGGTATTGCCAAAGATATGGCATTCGCTGGGGATCGTATTGTCCTCCCATGCATTTTCACCATTTTCGCAGGGGACCCTCCAGAAAAATTGACAAAAAATCTCAAAAATATTTTGTGTCTAGATTTTGATGCAGAATGATGGAGAATCAATGTACAAATCGTTTAAGGTATTCCGCTTAAGAATCTGATGGGTATTGCCAAAGATATGACATTCGCTGTGGGTAATTATGTCTCTAACCTTGCATTCCAACCATTTTCGAATACAATGTATAGTTAATTCAATATTGGCCTGTAAAAAAAAGTTTGAAAAAAGTACACCTTGACTTGGCCCAAAGCCAGTGTTATCCGGCTGGCTACAGGTTGAAAATGTTGTCTCTAGCGAAACAAACAAAACACGGCACTCAAACATGACGTTTGTTGTCGGGAAGGCGATTTTGATCGATGTGCGTTTTCTAATTGCTGCCAACTTTCTTCTTAATTGTGGCAAGAAAAATGAAGCCCGTATCGAAATGGCATGAAAAGCACTATGAAAACAGCACGAGGTGGGGGAGAAATTGTTTTCATGTAAAGAATATTTGTGGCTTTCGAGGTACGTTCTCCCGCAGGTTCCCCTCGTGCCACACTCCCCTTTTGCTGGAACCCTCAATCAATCATGTGTACGATAGAAGCTTGAAAAACTTGGCCCAATTGTTAAGGCAAACAATAAAGTCGATACGATCGGCTTGGTCAAATCCATTTTGTTCACAATGAAAACAAAATTGCAGCCACTTGGTTGGGGGATCGTATTTTTTGTGGATTTTTTTTCTTTTCTGTTTGTTTCTTTCTGAATTTTATTTCCCTGGGCGTAGGATATCAAGGAGATCTTATTTTGGAACCCTGCTGTGCACTTGTCGAAGCCAAGAGTTCAATGCGCGGCTACCAGCTCACAATTTATCCTTTATGGCTTTTGTTTCTGAAGAAGTGAAAACAAAAGATTGTCATCGACGGGAAAGGGACTTGAAAAATGTTGGTACACTTTGCATATTTCCAGGCTATTTGGTCATATCTGGGACTCTAATTGGGTGAAAGTGCTCTGACTTGGCTTAGAAAGTGTGACAGTCAAAGCTCTCCCATCATCATCATTGTTAGTATCGTCATAATCATCATTATGGCAAAGAAGTCAAAAACAAAAGTCTTCGCTCAGAGCCTGTCAAATCAATATCTACGGCTATAGCTTATACCTGTGGCTATGCGGCTATATAACATACATCACCCGCATATATAGGCATCGCCAGCAATCAGGCGAACAACAAAAGCCCGGGCCGGCCACAGAAATATTCCCAGGCCAGGAAAACTAGAACTCAAAATCATACATCACAAGCAATTACCGGCTAAAATGCACCAGTGTAAGCCCCCTACGACCGATAGCTTTAGCTTTAACTTTAGCTATAGTTGCACCAACTTGCCAGCCAGTCGGCCAGCTAGCCAGCCTGCGACTAACCTTGGTCGCTAGTTAAAGCCTGAGCACAAAAAAAAAATCGAATAGTGGGCAGCTATTATTACTGTTGTGAATACTCTGCAGGTGTGAGGGTATTTTGGCTAGAAAGCAAGGTCACACAGAAATACGTTTTCATTATTGTTGGGGAAAGGGGGATTTAATTTATTTACGTTTTTCTTTTTTAAATAATATTATTCTAATAATTCTAAATTATTGCCATAAGGTTGTTTTGTAATCCTTTTTAATAAAGAGTATGCCTTACTCGCTTTCCAATATATTATCAAGGCCTATTCCCCCGCAGAAACTCCTTCAATCGTGCAACTTGCTGTTGTTGTGTATGCTGGGCATGCATCATCATACCATCATCCCATTATCACATACCACAACCCCAGCCAAGGGGAGTCCAGATCGGGAGGCACCAGGCCGAGGCACTCGGATTGGATTGGTCTCCTATATGTATAGTATGGCTTACTCCTGCTCCTGCTAAAACTCCAGCATCAGGTCCAACTCTGACTCCGATTGCGGCTCCTCCTTGGCTTTTTGACCGACTGAGGCCGAGGCGGCACTTGAATGCCTGGCATGAAATAAATCGCGTGTTTATTGTGCCAGGGGCGATGGCAGCGTTCGACGATCGCTTCAATGTTGCACATGGAAAATTGAACGCAATAGAATGCCACTAATCGATCGGTCCCGAAGAACTGGATGCTGGATGTTGGATGTTGGCTGTTGGATATACCACCGACTGGATGCCCCCGGAGCTACCAAGCAAAAAAGCTAAAAGTGGAAAAACAAAAACAACGGACAAAAATGAAATGTTTCAAGTTCAAATGCAAGGTGCGGACTAAACGAAGTGAGCTAAAGTAAAGTGAACTGAAGTGAAGTGAAGTAAAGTGAAGGAGTGCCGCAGCGACTGGCGCAAGCAATCTCGAAATAATCTAAACGATTTGGCGAAAATCACGTCGAGCATCGTCGGCATCGGCATCCACCTGTTACGTCGAGCTCATTTTTAATGCCCCCAAAACGATGGAGCCGCCAGGATTGGGCCTGAGATGGAGCTGGAAAGCTGGCAAGGAGGCGATCGAGTGGCCTGCCAACCGGCCAGCCGGCCGGCCGGCATCGAGAGCAAATTGCAAAAGCCGAATTCAACGAATGCCGGCGCACAGTTTGGCATAATAATGAAGGCGCAATCAACTGAACGGCTGGCCAGGGGCGGCTGTTGGTAGTGTGGCTGATGATCTTCCGAAATAAGCTAAAAAAGTCCTCCTACACAAGGCGAAAAGTGAAGGAAAATATGCTAGTTATTTTAGATATTTTGTAAAATTAATGATAAAATATTTTTGCAATTTGATTATGTAAAGTGGGAAGTCAATTTTTATAGGGAAATGAGAAAGACTTAGGCGACGAACTTGTTATCAAAAGACTTAAGCAACGAACTTGGTATAAAAAAGATTATAATAGTGATATTTATCTTTTTTTTTAAATCATTGAAAAAACCTAAAAAAAAAGGAAAAAAAAAAATAATACTGTAACTTTCTTACAGTGTAGATGAGAATGTTTAGCTAGCGTCCAGGTGAGGGTGCATTGCAGAGATTAAACATTATTTCTGTTTTCTTCGTTTTTGAACTTATCTAGCAATACAATGCATAATTTCTCGCTGCTGGCCTATGGACTGGAGTTCCCAACTCTTTCACCAACAACTGAGGCTGTGGGTCCCGGCTCGTTTTGGTGTTATTCTAAACGGCTTTTAGACAAAAGCATCAGCCAGCCGGGTTGCCCAAGTTCACCTCACGCTGCCAATCAATCAATCACGGCCAAGAAGCCTAGTCATCTGAGCATCTGCCGACTGCCGCCATCTACAGCGTCTACAGCGTTTGAGTTTGAGCCTGGTCAAGTGTAATGGTTTTGTCATGATGCAGCATTTAAGCTGCCGCCGTTGATTGATGCGGCAAGAAGTGGCCACAAGAGTGGCGAGTTAGGAATTTCACACCATCAGATCACCTCGGATGCGAGAAGATCTATGGAAATTTTCTGCCGTACACTTGTCAGTCATTTCTCTCCGTTAGTTGGTGAGACGAATTGGGTTTTCGAATGGGAAATTAAAGAAGAATTCTTGGCTGAAAGTACTTGATCCCAGCATTAAGATCCCAGCATAATCACATGTTCCACAAGTTCTACAGAGTTAAAAAAATGAATTTTTAAATAGATTGCTATATTCCTCAATTAAATCCATCTTTTAATAAGCACTTTCAATTAAATACCATACCTTTTATAAATAAGTCTTTAAATTAAAATTTGCATAACTTTTTCTTTCTGTTCTTATTATAGTTCCGTTTACCATGGCTCTTAAACGATTTATGTTCGTAATTAATGATTGATTCGCTTTTGATTTGCAAGCAATTTTCGAATGAGAAGAAAAACCATAAATACATGGACTGTTAAATCCCAATGCCACCTGCAAGGCGGCGTCGGCATATCAAATCAGCAAAATCAAAACAAAATTAATTGACGACAATTGTGGCGAGTGAGCGAAATGTGTGGCAACCACCAAAACCAGCAACAATCTCAGTGGCAGTCAAAACAGTAATTATAGCAACAACTAGTGCAACGGGCAATAGGCAAAACATCGAAAGACGTCAATTGTCTAATCAACAAATTTAGTCAATAAATCGTAATTAATTAACGTTCGATTGGCAGGCTAAAAGAGTTTTCAATTTTTGCATTCAAATCGACAGACTCCGCAGAAAAAATCCAAATCCAAATTCAAATTTGAAAAGGAACCACCGACCACACAAAAAACAAAAACACAAACATAAAACTGAAAAGTGAAAAAAAAAAAAAAAATCAAGCACAAAGGCAAATTCATATTCGTGCACTGCGACTAATTTTTATTGCCGGTAAAAATTGGCAACAGCTAATCAGTGAGGCATACGCCCCATGAATCCAACCGCAACAACAGTTTCAGTATCGAGGGGGGCCCAGAGAAACGGCCAGAAAAAAGGGGTGTGGCTGGCAGGTGGCCATGTTGTTGGCTATTTGATAACATCGTTGCAATGTGTTTATTGTCCAAAAAATGACTACACAATCCGCTAAAAATCAAGCACTGAAATCGGGGCAACCTTTTTTTCCGCTGCTGCCTCTCACAGTTGCAATCAAAAGACTTAGACAACGAACTTGGCTTGGATTAGTTGCCTTAGTTATGTTGGTTGGAATGGAGTTTTATGTTCATTTGCCATTTGAATCGCCTTGATTATGCTACCCATGCTAGATATTTATTTAAATAAGTATAATTACAATAAAATTACAAGTAAACAGAGTCTTTTTAAATTCCTACAAGGAATTTCCGTTTCCATGCAAAAGACTCGAAGCATAATCATCGCCATTAAATGGCTTCCTTGGTTTGCTTATATCATAGCTACAATTATTCGGTAAGAACTTTTAATTAATAATACTTAATGCCCATGATAGATGCCCGACAGATTTATAACTCATTCGCCCCGCATTCGGGCGGATCAGCTAGATCAAAAGAGCCTCCATGAACGCTAACCGCAGCCCGCAACAATTTTGGCAGTTAATCAAATTAATTGCTTAGAAAATCAACATGTTGGTTTCGGCCGAATCAACAGATTCGGTAACAATGACAAATAACGAATTATGAATAGATATGAGTTAGGTAGGTACTATTCATATGAATACCCAGACGTGCACATTCAAGGTCCTATACCCTACTCCCCTCGCATAGATGGGGGCATGTGCAGCAAATCGCTGATTTCTTGCATGTGTTTTTTTCTTATTTTTTTTTGTTCATTTGGCTTTTTGTTGGTTTATATTCTTGGAAGAGCATTATTTAACTCTGGACTAAAAACGAAAATTGGCCAAAAACGAGGCACATAAATCACGGCGCACACACGAATCTTTATTTATTTTTTTCGGCGCTTTTTGGGGTAGAATCATTGACAGCGCGGCGGAAGCATTCATTGTTTCCCAATCTCTCGATCCCCCAACCAAATAAATAAAAAAAAGCGCCAAAGCCAAAGCGATGGCGACGACTTCTTGGTATTTTATTAAGCCACACAAATCAAAAAACGACCAAACCAAAACGATCCGATCCGATCCGAAAATATTTGCCAAAAAATAAATGAAAAAGGAAAACCGAAGGAAGCATTCTCGTGCGGCAAGTTGACTCATGAATTTGGATGCTTAATTCTTCTTAAAGTTGTGTCGTCTGCTGGTGCCTTTCATATCGCAGCAAAATGCGATTAGCTGGGCCAACAAGTGTTAACGTTTTGCTGCTGGTGGGTGCACTGATTGCCACTCCACTCCTTCTTCAAGAGGCGCAAAAAAAACTGTAGTTTTTCTTTTACCATTTTTGGGTAGCATCTTTGTTTCATTGCAACTTTTTGCTGCCTTTGTTTATTTGTTTTTTTTTTTGTTTGTTACATTGTGCAAGATTTGGCGGCAATTTTGCTTTGCTTTTGGCTCAAAGGTGTTGCATAATCCGGTAAAGACCACTAATGGCTCAGATTCTAGTTGAACTGCTTTCGTTTTAACGGAAACTCAATAGAAGGTGTGGAATGTGAAAGGAAAGTGCAGACCAAATGGTTTATGGTTCTAAGAGAGGACTTTAGTCTTGCTTTTTGGGTATTAAAATATAGCTATTTTGTAATATTTTGGCTAAAAGAAACACCCACTCTTAAGGACCCAACCCACAACAACTTACTTGAGAAAATTTGCAACTCTCCACCCACGTTTACACTTGTTATTACCTCACTTTGCAAGCCGATGGTGGTTTTTGGTGAGTTTTTAAACAAATTTTTCTCATTGTTTTTGCATATGCAGCGGATTCCTCTGCTAGTTGGAGTTAACTTGGCTATAACCGCGAATATCTGGCGAATCGCATGTAGCAAAGCAGCAAACTGGCGAACATGTGCTAACAAAACATTGATCATTGTTCAACATGTAAATTCACTAATTTGGCAACGGAAAACAGCCAACGGCTATAAATGGTAACAACAGCGACAGACAGACTCTCAGAGCCACGGAGGAGACTCTATCCCAAAGTCTATCCTTATGGCCAGGCCATAACAATTTTTGCATACGACAAACAAAACGAAATGAATTCGTCGTCGTCATCTCTTGCTAGCTCTGTGCTGGCTTTGTTTTTCCTTTGGGCAAATGAAAATAAAAATAAAAATCAGAATTTGCATAAAAAAATCGAGTAAATAAAATACCGAATGCGTAGAGTCTCTCGGAAATCAGAACAGAAAACGAGAAATCCGCAAAGGCTGCGAACTTATTAAAGAAGGGTACCATCGGATCTGGTCTGGAGATTCTTCGTTGCCTTTCTTGCCTTTGGGGATGTCCTCCTCCTCATCCTGCTCCGCTAGCCCCCTCCTTGTTATACCCCGCTAATGGCCTCCCCCGATTTTCTGCACTTGACAAGGATCAAGGTTGCCTCTTGCCATTACTGCCTCGCCCTTGTCGCCTTTTTTGGGGAGCAAATGGAAATTGCTTTATGGCTTGTATATGCAGATTGGGGCATGCTGCTGTTGCGGCTGCTGCTGCTGTTGATGTTGCTCTGGGTCTGTCTCTCTGGATCTTGCAACCTGTTGCAGCTCTTATTTTTATTTATATTTTCCTTTTTTTTTTGTGCAGCCTTTGGTTTGCCTCTCGGAAGGCCTGAAAATTTATGCGCAAGCGCGCGCGGCTGATTCTTATTTTTTCGCCTTTAACAAGGCCTCGTCGCTACAAAAGTTCTCTCCCGCCTTCTTGGGGATTTTCTGCTGAAAATTCAATTTGCTACAAAATGTGCGCCGTTTTTTGCATATCTTCCAGCAAAATTCGTGATTTACAATTTTCGTTTCGTTTTCCTGCACCGCCGTCCCCCACAAAAGCCGCATCCTTTCGGGCTCATTTGCGGTGTTCCGACATTGGAAATCAATGATGATCACGTGACACGAAACGCACTGTATTGAAGGTTAGGAGGTTTTAAGTTTAAATTATTTTAATATTATTATATATCTAAACATTTGTCTGGTTTTTGATAAGTCAGTTTCTTAAAAACAAAGACCTAAAATTTCTGAGAAATAAAGGAAAGCCATGAAACTCAAACTGTTGTTTAATTTAAAAAAAAAGTATATTTGTATTTAGCGGGGTGTTTATTAAAAAAAACTTTAAAACACGAAATTTTAAATTTTTTTAAAAAGTCCTTATTATTAATGTCCATATCCTTTCAGCAAGCTCACGCTCACATCTTTGGCAGACACGTTGGTACCTTTTATTCTGTGTCTGATTTAATTTTGTTATTTTTGTTGTTGCCTTTTGCCTTGCGGTCCATTTTGGAGTTGGAGTTTTGAGCCGAAGTCGGCGGAGTCGGTGGAGTCTTCGGTGGTTCACCTGTTTATGCCAGATTCCTGGCATGCGATTAAAATCACCTGCGCAAGCTTTTGCGCCCACGCAGTCGCAGTCGCTGTGCAAGTCGCAGCTTCGGGTTAAATTGGGATGGGTCTTCATGGTCATCTCTCCACCGTTTTGGTTTTGACTTGATTTAAGTTCGGTTTGGTTTTTGGTTTCGGTTTGGTTTCCTTCTTATTACTTCGGCTCACTGGATATTGGGGCTGCGCCCAGTTCTGGCTGCCAGCCTCACCTCCTTCGTTCGGCGGTTCATTTATTATGCACTTGGCTTTTATTTCATTTTAGTTTCGTTTTTTGTTGCTCGCTGTTTATTCAAACTAATTTAATTTGTGCGCGGCTTGAGTGCCCGGCGGCCGCAGGTAAAAATCTTGGCAGGTTGCTGTGTTATTTTGGCGTTTCACGCACTTGGCGCATGTTGCAGTCACGCCTTTTGTTGACCACCACTCGCAATGCCACAAAAAGAAACCCCGAGCCACACGCAAAAAGTTGTTAAAATGCAAATTAAATTAGAGCCAAACTGATCGAGATAGAGATGGAGAGGATAGTGGGGGGAGTTGGGTGGTGTGTGTGGGTTGAAAAGTGGGTGGGGGCTTTTATTTTTCGACTTCAGGGATTAAACCAAAATGACAAAGGCCAGAAGGCTTACAAAACTTTGGTCTATCGTTAGATACATTCCAAACTTATAGAATTTGTTGGGCGTTAATTGAAAATACAATATTAAGATCCTTTTGATTAACCAATGAAATATAATTATTTTTAAAATTATGGCATAACAATTATGTGCAGAAATTGCCCTTCTATGGTCTATTAAATAATCAAGCATATTTCAAGAAAAGTACAAACGAAGGGATGATTATGTTTCCAATTCGACGTCATCTGGTGTGTCAGCCTCTTGGCTGAGTGGGAGGTCAAGGTTCACATGGTTATGATAGATGGATATGCCCAGGTTCATAATCAATTTACAACGGATCCCTGTTATTGCCTGGTCCGGCACAATGGACACAGAAGTGGCAAAATGTTCATTGTGTTCAGTTTTGGGATCTGGCGCTACCGTGGAAAAGCAGCAGCCGTTGAGGAAGGAAAACATGACAAGGCAGAGATGTACAGAAAGAAAAAAAGGTTGTTTGTAATTAAATTTAAAAAAATAAAAAAAAACAAGCCATTTATAGTTTTTATAGTAGATTTAAGGAAAAGTAACTGGATTTAACAGGGCTCTCAAAGCCCAATGATCATGATCATGACAAGAGTTTGTAACATTTTTCTTTATTTTTTCGCAGTGCAACCCGTCTGTCAGCCACTCATTGAGCCGTGGTCAAAGTTTGCCATCAAATTGCTAAAATAGCAAATAATGAAGCTGACAGCAGTAGCACCAGCCACGGTAGATACCCGGTGGCAGATACAAACCAGGGGATGATCCGGCTGCTAAGCCGAAGGGAGGCGGCAATTAAAACGGGGCGCAGTATCCGATGCCCAACCCCTGGCCCAAGCAACACTTTGCGGGTCGTGGGAAAGCAGTGGCAGATAGGGGAGAAGGTGCAGATCCACAGATACAACACTCGGTGGTTTGACGGAGGCAAAAAGATACATTTGTATCTGCGGCAGACAGCAAGCGTCTGCTGGCCATCAATTTGGTCGTAATTCCGTGCCGGATCCGAGAAAGAGGGTGACGGGTGGCCTGCCAAGTGGGGTGGCGGGTGCGTGCAAGGCTTTAATTTCTCAATGCTCATCCTGGTCCTTTATGGTACTTATCATCCTCATCCGCTATACACATCCTCGTGACCTCCTGGTACGGGCACTTGAGTTCTACAATCGAATGTTGTTGAGAGTTGTCAATAGCCTGCGGTGTGGGAAACGCTGCCGTGTCCATGTGAAGCTCAGCATATGCTTTTTCCTCCCTTGGTTGAAGAATTGAGCAGCACCCTCCTGGGAAAATGCTGAAGACTTGGCTAGTTTATAGCTAGTTGTACCTGGAAGATATTCTAAAGTGTTTTGCTTTTGTTTTGAATTGATACAAATTTAAGATCATAAAATATTGAAATTCTAAGAAAATTTATTTCATATTTTTTTGAAAGAAATTTCAATATTTTTCTTATTTCTCTTTTAATTAAAATATCCTAAAACCTAAGCCTTTGTCCATTTTTTCTTCTCAAATAGAAGCTGTTTTTCTAACTTTTCAATCGTTATTTTGGAAAACCCTCAGAAACCCTTAGATACCAGCATCAGACCCTCCCCAGAGGGCAGTTTTTGCTTTTAATGGTCGTGTGTACACACTATCAATTCGGGCGGCCAATGGCATCTTCAATTTTTATGCATATTTGCAGTGCGCCCGCCACGTGCCACAGATTCAAGTCCTTTGTCGCCCTGGCTCTGTACCTGTCACAATCACACTTTGCGGCATGCTGCAGCATTGCAAATAATATAAATTAATATTTTTTCCCAACGAACCGTGTCACCCTTAGTTTTCGGACTCTACTTCTGCATATTATTTGAGGTTTTGTCTGTTTACCAGATTCAGATTTACTGATGGGATTGTACCAAAAGTTGAAAACCAGAAATAGGGGCGGGTTTTTGGACAGGACACGGAAGGTACACTGAAAGTTCTATGGGGTGAGACAAAGGTCCTCGACAAAGTACGTTGAGTTGAAGAAGGAAATCATAGTGATTGTGTCATATAATTGGACGACTGATTGATGGCTGTTGAAAATGCATGGGAGACTGCATTTCAGGATGTAATTCAAGTGCCATTGAAAATGTAAAGCCTAATTGAAATGGCTTAATAATATACAATTTCTTGTCTATAATTTTCACCTTTCTTAGCCAGTTTCTTACACTATTTTTTGCAGTGCCAGTTCGCAAATATTTTGGCAAATGGCATCTTCTTCCCTTTTGGCAAATGGAGGCTAAAAACAAGAAAGGAAAGCTAACTTCGGGCGGAGCCGAAGTTTATATACCCTTGCAGTTAAAACCGGATATATATCGCAAACATCGGATATAGTTGGCCGATCCTTATGAAAATATGATAAAATAACCCAATTTAATATAATACAAAAACCAAACCTAAAAATATCCCAAACTTCTATCTTCAAAAACACAAAAGTTGGGTAATTTCCGATCGTTCAGTTATATGGCAGCTATAGGATATAGTCGGCCGATCCTTATGAAATGTAGTAGGTTGGATCAACTGACCAAAAATAGAATCTGTACTAAATTCCACCTTTCTATCTTCAAAAACACGAAAGTTGGGTCATTTCCGATCGTTCAGTTATATGGCAGCTATAGGATATAGTCGGCCGATCTTTATGAAATTTGGCATGTCGTAATGTTTTGCCAAAAAATGCTCTCATGTCAAATTTGAACTCTCTAACTTTAAAAACGTCAAAGTTATACCATTTCCGATCAATCAGTTATATGGCAGCTATAGGATATAGTCGGCCGATCCGGGCCGTTCCGACTTATATACTGCGTGCAAAAGAAAGAAGGGTGTGTGCAAAGTTTCAAGACCGTAGAAACGGACAGACAGACAGACAGACGGACAGACGGACAGACGGACAGACGGACATGCTCATATCAACTCAGGAGGTGATCCTGATCAAGAATATATATACTTTATAGGGTCGGAGATGTCTCCTTCACTGCGTTGCACACTTTTGGACAAAATTATAATACCCTCTGCAAGGGTATAACAAATAGCATTCATTTCCGCTTCCATTTGAACGTCTTCAAGACACGTGTCGCAGTCGTCTGCCTCGTCGAAAAATTGCCAACTAATAAAAGTGCAGATTTGTCAGGGATTTCGATGAAGCACGAAAAGCACAAATAATCGCCAGACAGCCGTCGAAGGGTGCGGACAGATAAAAGACCAATTTAAGGTGGCACTTTCTGCCCAAAAAGTAAATCCGGATGGGGCAGGCACTAGGCACACAGGCCCCTGTCAAAAGCGAGTTGATGAGCCGCATTATTGCAAATTGTCTGTGGGTGTCAACGGCAGAACAAGAAAAGAATGGCCACTTGATACTGGTAATGGAATGGACCCAGAGCCCATACTCTTTCAAGAAGTGACTAACTAGGTTTGTTCCACTTGAAAGGCATAAGGTACGACATTAAAACTTACGTTTTCCAAGGGGTGACACTTTTATAATTAATTTAACTTCCGTCTAGCGATTCTTGAAGGTAATAGTCTGGAATAAAAATTGGATTATAATTTTGTTATGCAGAAATAAGTACAAGTATAGGGTTTTGGAATGATACTATTTTAGAATTTACTTATTTAACGTATCTTTCTTCAAGTTGCTTCTACAAGTCCATTTTTCCATCTGAATTATAAACCAGATGGGGGCGCTATATGACCTGGGTTATAAACTAAGGTATTAGACATCGTTGTAGGACCCAGCAAGCTAAAGTTGATTGGTGTCAGCCATAAAGTTTGACTCGGGTCTTTCCGCATCCTGTTCCGCATCTTGGTTGGGACAAGAAGTGATGCCAAAACTAGCCCAGAAATATACAAGAAATAAAGTTTTTTTTTTGGTTTAAAATTTCAAATTTAACTTGGAATTAAAGGAAACAAAAAAAAGCCCTTAATTAAACAAAGGGTCAGTACTTTGACTTTTTAGCCAGACTCTCCTTTTTTTAGACAGAACTATAGCCAACTTGGCAACACTGTTGGCCAAGGTGGCGCCAAAGGCTTTGATGTGCGGCGACGCTCGTTCCTTCGTTAGACACGCAGGCGTTGATGGACATCTTGGACTTGGGCCAGAAAAGTGTCGCCGGCATTTTCGGCCAGGTCCAAAAGAGTCCAAAACGAGCCAACAGCGGCGTCAAATGGTGCTTAGCCGTCACCCACTCTTGGAGACCTCTGGACCAAAGTAAAATTTCAGACTTTAGACTCCAGACTCCTCCTGCAACTCCCCATCTACCATCTCATTTGCATGGAAATGTGCGCGGGTGTTGGCCCAGCACAAAGCTATTGTCTTTCCAGTATGCAAAAAATATGCAAAGCTTAAATTTATGAGAAATTAAAGTAAATTTATTGCACAGCATTCGCTGTCTTTTTGATTTTTTTTGGCTTTGGTTGTACTTGTCTTTTTTGGGGCGGAGGGAAAATCTGTGATGGGGATTGAGAAAAACACTTTCTGCAACTATCCCTTATTTTGTTTTGTATTTTTTTTGCCAATGATTGTGTGATTGATGGAGCTCATATGCATGTTGTTGATAACTTTCTCTCAGGTATAGCAATCCATAACCTTTTGATCCTTTTCAATGGCAGCTGGGAACTAAGAGATTATTTTTCTGAATATTTCATTAAATGTATTCTGCGTTTTATGAGCCATCACTACAAATTGAGTAATTTTTGAGACCTTGTTGCCTTATTTCCAAATTAATAGCCACACTCTCAGCACGTTAACTGGGCCAATCGTTGGGGCCACACCCACCGGCTAATCAGCACATAGACAAATCATAAACTGCATCCCAACCCCCTTCGTCGAACACCTGATGTAATTTGCCAACTGCAAACAGCCCCCTCTGAGCTTTATTTTTGGAAAAACTCCAATCGACTGGGGCCAGCAATCACAATTGCTTTGCAATTTCACACTTTCAATCGACAGGCAACCGGCGGGCATACTCCTATGACTGTGAGCTCGGATTTGGATTCGGATCCAGAGCATTACCCAAAAAAATAGCCAACGGAGTGGAGCAACTACCACCACTGTGCAATTAACACCTCAGCGGCTGACTAAAATTATATACACGGCTTTATGAGTGGCCTACGAGTCTGAATTGGTATTAAGAGCGGAGCCAAGTGTTTTTTCTTCTAATTAATAAATCCGGAGTGAGTTGCTGGGCAGCGCATGCAAATAATATAAAATTTTATGGCCCCATACACGGCTATGCACTTTAATTTGTTGCTGCACTCATAGATTGGCTCCAGCAAATATTTCTATTTCACCTGCAGCCAAAAAAAAAATAGTTCCCCGGCCAATATCCATAGAAACCCCCATATTGACGCAAAAGTTGTTGGGGCGATTTTTATGGATCCTGTTGCGGCTGCCGCCGTACTGTGCCTCATAATTCAGTTCACTCAATAATAATTTCTTACCATTTACCTTGCCCATTTCATAGAGTTGACAATAATTCAGTGGCAGTGGTTGCAATCGAAGTTGCAGTTTTTATTGATCGGCTTTGGCCGGGCTCTCTGGGGCCCGCTAATTGATTTTCAATTAATTTATTGTAAACATTTTCGTGCGACACCTCTTATTTAGTGCATAATTAAATGTGCCTGACAAAAATTGTATTGCTTGCATTTTTAAATGATTTATATCAGTGCGACAATAAATCACCGCTCAAAAGCCGCCTATGAAAATTAATCACAATAGTCACACTTTTTGGTCAAAAAAGTGCAGTGTGGATTTCTAGGTGATGGTGCCGTGAGTTTTTAAATATATCAATAAGAAGTCTTTAAAAGGAATATATATATAATATTTTAGAGACATTAAAAGCAGCGGCTTGTTAGAATTAGTTAGTAGCTTGTTAAGAATTAAAGACTTTTAATTAATGTTTTTAACATAAATCTTCAGTAATGACTATTAAGCATATCTATTTAAACCTAGAAGTATCTTTAGTCTTTTTGGAACTGGATCTCGTATAAATGTCTCTCTTAATTAATACAAAACCTGCTCCAACAATATTTATGGACTTCCATCAGAGTCCAGAGCCTGGCTTAAATCACGATCACATCTCTAGTCCAATTTCAATCACAGCATTAGGTAATCATGCATAGAAGTAGTTTTTTTGTTTCTTTGGCCTTTTTATATCCTTTCGCTATATTTAGTTTTTTTGCTTTTTTTTGGGACTACTACTCCTGCGGCCATAAGCTCAGAATCATGGGGAACCATTGTCAGACGACTTCGCTCCACTCACTTTGGCATATTAGTTTCAATTCATTTTAGTGTCCCGGTCCGAGTGTCCGAATGTCCAATTGTCCGAATGTCCGATTTCTGTGGCTTTGTTTGGTCGCGACGGGCGCCGCATTTGCGAAGTGTTGCCAGTCAATTGACAGTCCGACTGACAGAGCCGCCTGGAGCTGGACCTGGACTTGGATCTCGGCCGAGAGTCGGGGATTCGGAGAGTCTGGGAGTCGGGTCCAGGACTTTTATGGTCGTCTGGTCGGGGCATTTGGGGCCTTATAAATTATCTCTGCCTTCCTTCGAAGAGGTGCGGCCAGATTGGCTTTTTTGAAGCCATAATGATTAGGGTTTGAAAAATAAATGTTTATTTTAAAGAACTAAAAAGATAAAGAGGGTTACATTAGTATGGTTAGTTTCCTTCGTAAAATTATACAGATTCATTTAAAAACAAACTATAGGTTGAAAATTTCTAATTCTATAAAAAAAGGATCCTAGCTTTATTTATTTGGCTTTATTATTTTTTCCCAATCAAAAACTACCAGCACTATAGGCCAATATCGATTTGAAGCCTCTGTGGCGCACTTGCCGTTGCCATTTGGAAATGAAAAGTGACTTGGACTTGGATTCGGACTATAAATCGGACTCGCTCGCGGTCGCATAAATGTGTTTCTATATGGCCTGCTTATTACCTAATTTCATTCGGCCCGTTGCATTGACAGGCGTTTGCTCATTCGCCCCGTCGATTGGCTGGAATTGACTTTGGCATTTTAAGTGCCTGTTTTTTTGCTGTTGTTTGGCTTTTGCCATTTGGCCAAGAAGCCAAGGGTTAGAGGATATTGTTTACGCGTTTATGCCTTGTGTTTGTGATTCGTGTTCGGGCCAGAGAAAGTTATTCCGGTGTATGGTAACCAGGAACATCAATCATATAAAGTAGACAGGAATGGAAAATAAAACTCGGTTGGGAGTCGGATATAAGTTTTTTAATTATACGTAGGAAGTCTTAAAAGGTTTTAGAGTATTTCCTTAACTTAAGCTTCTAAAAGGACTTGAATGGGCTTAGAATTTTTTATCCTAGCCATGACTTTCATAATTAGAATTTATTCCATATTCAGTTTCATTAGCCATTCAAAGACAGCCAACAAAGTTCCAGAAAGGTTAAGTGAATGCTAATACGATTTGTGACCAAACATGATGTCTGGCATCATTAAAATGCCGGGCATTTAGTTGGCTACCAACTCCCGAGCTGAAATGCTCAAATTAATTCATTTTAATAAATCGTAAATCGCAGAAATCGTGTGCGAGGTAGCTCAGTCCAAAAGCTATTCTTCCGCATAGCCGATCGACAAATGGAAAAACAATTTTAACAAAGACCAAAAACGCTCACACATGGCCTGAATGTTATTTTTTTCTGCGGTTAACTTGGCTACTACACTGAGCATCCCCCACATTTGTATGGGGGCCGGCAGTCGAAATTCGGTTACAGATTTATGTAGATTTGGAGCATGATGCGCGGAATGGAGTATTGGAGTATTTAGCTCTGGTGGAGGAGGTCAAAGTGAATCACGCTCCCGGCAGCATGACCATTAAGAGAGATTGCCCTGGGTTTCTTATTTTTTTTTGTATTTATTTTCCTTTTGGTTTTGGTTTTGTGGAACGTGCAGCGGCATGCGAAATTAATTTCAGTTTGGGAATCCTTGGGCAAATGGTAAACCCGAAAGCCATTGCCAGGCACCTGGCTGCCAATTAGCGTAATTATTAAAGATTCTATAAGCGGAGGAGGCGAAAGGAATTGCTGGAATTCTGAATCTCTCTGGCTGTTTCGCCCTCTCTGCTACTGCCACTTGGGTGCAATAAAAATTGCAATTTTCATAATTGCCACCGACGGCGGCAGATGGTGCAAAAAATGTCGCCTAATTGGCTTCCATGGCCAAGAGGCGATAAGCGTCCGCCTGGCAGAACAATGGCCAGGATTGCACCCAACGGCAGCAACAGGTTAAGCCTCGGCGTTGCGACGCTTCTCTGGTTTGTTTCTGCGATTCCACTCTTTGCCGGGTTTTGTGACAATATTTCTGCCACTGCAGTGGTGCAACTTCAGTTGCTGCGTTGCAGCCGCAAAAAGCTCTTCTATATCATTTATCAGATGTAAGTTTTCCTTCCATTGACTTTGGCATTGCCATTGGATTTTTCCACTAAGTTGTGGTATGGAAGGGTATTATAGGTTTCTAGAGATGGTTTGCGAAAATAAAGGTTAGCAAAATATGAATCATAGAAACTCTGTTACCAAGCCAAGCCTGAAACTCCCATTAGCTTGATATTTAGCTTCTAAAAATATGTATTTTTAAGAGCATTTAAAGTCGTTTGTGGCCAAGACTGATGATGGCAATCCCCTGGCTTGTACCCTGCCCCACTGCCTCGATTATTGCCGTTGCTTTGCACTGTGTTAACATGATCTTTTATTACTTCTACTGCTCGACAGCGTTTGTTTGGGTTGGCTTTGCTTTGCCTGGCTCTGCTCTGGGTCGGGGTCTTGCGGTTTGCCTTTGCAGCCTGGAAGTTGAGTTTATTTACCGCTAATAATGGTCATTTGAGTTGATATTTCGACGATGTCGTGGCTCTGATAAGACGAGCCAGGCTTCCAAAGTGGCAAAAGCCAACACATATGAGTGCTACAAATAAATAGTAGACAAGAAAACATAAAAACAAGGCTGGATTTAATTTGGCTGGAAATTTGTAAAACGCGATTTTTGAATTTGTTTGGCAAATTTGCGGCTTAATTGACAAAACACACTGAAAGACATGCGACTGCGAGACTGAGCAACGACCAGCGGCGATTTTTGGTCAAAAAACACTGGCCCCAAATGAAAAATAAAATAAATGCTTGCAACACCGGGGAGAACAAAACTGCAGTCCGTGGATAACTAATAAAATCATATATGCAACAAATAGCGGCAGACAAGCTGCAGACCCCAATGAGTCATGCTCGCAGAAAAGCGAACTTTGCGCCCCAGACAGCTGTGCAGACTTTTGGCCAAAATTTGTTGGCCAGGAGAGTGGGGATGGCTGGCGGTGTTTGTCTGGTGCTACGGGGCGTGTTGTTAACGTATTTTTGTTTCTTGATTTTTCTGTTAACAAACATGCTGAGCTCTTAGCCAAAACAACAGGCACAGCTTTCCGAATGAAAATGAAACAACATGCAAAGTGGATAAAAGGTTAAAACTGCATCAAAACTATCTTAGTTTATGGATGAATCACAGCTATGTGGAATAACAAGATAAAACTTTAGAGGCTAAGATCTAGGTTTAAAATTTATTTGGACTATTTTAAAACTCATTTCCTTTCATCAGGAGCACTCTTTGTCTTTTGGTTGATTATATCTCGGGCCGTGTAACACATGGTATATGGCCAGACATTAGGCTAATGCAGAGCCTGCATAGCATTTTTCACTTAGCCAAGTGTCCCTTATGGTATCGGGGTATGTAAAGTGTCCCCCATAGGTAGTAAAAATTGCGCCTATTAATTTATGACATAATAATTCTCAAAGCGCAAACAAAGCCGCTCGTAAAATGCAACCTGGCCACAGACAATGGTCTGCATTATGAGTGGAGTAGAGTGGAAGGAACCCACATGTCCATAGATGCACTTAAGGAAAATGTTTTTTAATATTTTGTAAATATTTTTGCCTCAAATTCTGGCTATTGCATGTAAGACTATAGCTTGAAACAACTTTAATTTTCAGTGTAAATCACAGCGACAAAAGTCCAAAGATCCGACAAAAGGAGGGCGCCTAGCAGTTTCCTCGATTTTCCGCGTCGAGTGTCCAAGTCCAATGCAGCTGTCACAAACAAAACTACTGCCACCGTATCGTGTGCCAAAATGAAAATAAAATCTCGAGTGGAATGGAGTCGAGTGGCTGAAAATGAGCAGGAAAACGTATTCGGTATATCCCTCGGTATATCTATGCATTATCTGGCATCATAATTATCCCGCTGGTGTGACTCACGATCACAGTCGGCAGTGTCGGCGCAACAATGAAAAATCACTTGCAATTTTGTTTATCAATTTGTGAAAATTATAAAAAATATGCATACGTTGAATATTTTGGCAAAATCATTTGTAAGAGGCCCCCACTGGATTCGCCCACGCTTCCTTCGCCTCTCGGCAACGATGTGGCAACGCCACAACGGCACTTTGCACCACCAGCACCACCAAGTTGTGTGGGTGGCAGCGGGCTTGGTGACTTTCGGGCGCCAATAAAGCTCTGCCAACTGTTTATGCAACTGTTTTGAATAATTTTTTTCTGGCCCGGAAGGGTTAAACGATTGTCTTTGTCACTCCAGAGGGCCCTTACTTCAGGAACTAACCAGATAATGGTTTAATATTAAAAATCGATAGAGTATTCCCACTTTGCTAGCCAAAGATAAAGTCTTACCATCGCCATTTGATACACTTGACGCCATTTGCTGAAATTAAACTTATAGATAGGCCGACACTTCTTTCTATAAATACAAAAATATCTCAAAGAAAAATGCGTCGTGAGTCAAGTTTGGGATTTCTGGCTCCTGCAGGAATGATTCGCAGTCGCAGTCTCACAATCAGTGGCAATGGATGTGGCATACCCCAACTCCTGGAAAACAGAAAAGAAAAAAAAAACCATTCGAACACAACTTCTTTGGTTTGTTTGGCTGCAGCAGCAAACAAATATTCGTGATTCCTGATAAGCATCACATTTGGCCATCGTCGTCGTCTTCTTTGGATGCTGCTGCTGCTGCAGTGGCTTTGACTCCTAATTCTTTGCTTTCTTAACTCTTTTTTTTGTTGTTTGTTGCTTTTGTTTTTCTCCCACTTCTTTTTTCCGGCCGGTGCTGCCGAGTGCCAAATGCCGCTAAAATGCGGAAAGCTAATCAAAAACGCGTTGCCCTCAGACGCCGACGGTTTGGTCCCGAAAAAATCGAAATTCAAACGACGAAATGTTTCCAAAGCCAAGTTCAATTGCCAAACAAATTCGCGTGAATGAGTCGGGCCAACAAAACATGCCAAAAAAACAACAGCGATTTTGGGTAGTGAGAGAATAAATATTAAATTTAAGTTTAAGGAATAAAGTTTTAGAATTGGTAGGAAAAGGGTAAGTAAGTTGATTCAAGAGCTTTTCTTCAGAAAGTTAAGAAACTTATTCAACTAATAAAATTATTTTTAAGATTTTTTGTTCTCAGTGTCCTGGCTTGGCTGCTGGTATTTAGTTGGCAGGCAAATTTGGGAAATCAGTCGCGGGGCGGCTTGTTGGGGGGAAAACATTAACCGTTTTGTTCGGCTGGCTGTTTCTCTTGTTGTTGTTCTTATTGTTGCCTTTGTTGTTGTTGCGGGAGTGCTCCGTGTGACTTATGTGCGACATTAGCGCGACGTTCTTTGCTTAATTACGTAAAGTTTTTCGGGGCCATTGCCTTAGCCGTTGGTACAGACTTGACTTGAGCAGACAGCACAGCTGTGGTTGTTGTAGCCTTGTTGCTGGCTGCCTTTTTGTTGTTCTGTGTAAGACAAGTTCGTGTCCTGAGTCTTTCGTTTGGCGCTTGTTCTGCACTGCAGTTGCAACAGGTTGTACATTGAAATTAAAGAATCTGTTGTTGTGTTCATTTGCGGGTAGATATTTGGTATACATTTAGCGGTACCTGACAGTACCCGACCATATCTCAATTTTTTTCCAACCCCTCCTCCTCCCCCCCTAACACTCATTTACATCCGAGAGCCCTGCTGGGTGATGCTCCACTTTGCCCAGATTCTCAGCAAAAATTCTCCCACAGATCATTAAAAGAGGGGCTAATTAGCTTAGAGTTTATCAATCATACGCCAAGTGAGCCACAACGAATGCAAGGTGCTTTACATTCAATTGCCAAAACCAAAAAAAAAAACAGTCAGAATACTCGTTTTTCTCACGCTCTATTAAAATACCATCAATCAGGTCGAAAAATAAACTATTTTTTAGATGGTTTCATCTTTCCTTGGCCTGGCCGACATTACAAGAAACGGTCTGAACCAATTTCAATATTCTTCAAGGCGGCTTAGTTCAAAAGTTTTTTTTTGGAAAGGCCAACAAGTGCGGCGTGTGTACTTACATGGAAATGGAAATGAAATCATTGCTGAAATTCGTTCAGCAAGTCGTAAAAAAGCTAATTAAAATCCATTTAAAAGTTACGAACCCAAAAATTAACATAAAATTTGATTCTCCATAACATTACCATTGTCCCCTGGCGATTGGCAATTTTTCATTGTGGAAATCGTACAACATAATCCAAATGAGGCACCAACGGCCCATTATTCATGGGCAGGGCAGGTCTTCGATAGTGGTGTTAATTTGGAGGTTTTTAAGCTTATTTTTGGCTTAAAAATTTAAAAAAAAATCGAAGCCAAAACGTTGTATACTTTATGTTTCAATTTTCGTATTTTAATTCAGAACTTTAATAAATATTCATAATATTTAAAATAAATACACTATTATATTGAAAGGTTTATAGCTTTATTTTACAAAACTCCAATTATTTTTCAAAATTTTTAATTAATTATATTCATAATCTTTTCTAGCCTACCATCTTGTAATGTGTAAGTGGTTCAGCACTACTGGAAGGCAGCTGTGAAATGATTTGAAATGAGTGGAGGCTATGACTTAATAGGCTCGACTTCGGGCCACCCCAGTTGAGAGTCGAGAAAAAGCCGAGAGCCACTGAGACTGAGGACTATGGAGTCTGGAGTGTGGAGTGTGGAGTCAATAAAGGCGCCGTTGGTGGTCAAAATGTTGCAGAGTCGCCTCGACTGGCCGAGACAAGATCATTAAGGTGGCATATAACATGGCACTAAAAGACAAAACAGACACTTGCCGCCATCGTCGTCGTAGTATGTAGTCGCAGCAGTCGTAATCATCATCTCGTCATCGTCATCATCATAGCGAAAAGTACCTGTTTCGCATCGGGGATCTCTGAGGCGGCCTCTGGGCTAGTTAGTGCAGCTCCCAGTTACCCAGTTAGATGTTTTCCAGCTACTGGCGCTGACACTTTTGATTGAATTCCCAGCAGCGTGTGCGTTGTTCCGACTCCAAATCGGATTGCCGCTTCGACTCCGGTGGATTGCTATGGCCGATTGTAATCAACGCGCCGCGATCAATCAGCCATAGCTGCGGCTTCGGCTGCTACTCCAACTGGACACACACTATACACACACTGGCCTGGTCTGGACTGGCGCACTGCATCTACTCAAATCAATCCATCAAACGTATCAATCATGATGACAAGCCCGAGTCTAGCATAGCTGCTTAGCCAAATGCACTGAAATTAAATATCAATAGAAAATTTTGTAATCTCATCGGGAAAGCTTTGCAAATGGGAGGTTTTGTTATTAAGATTATTGTTCAGTGTAGACTTGGCCAGCCTGTACTCCTTGTGGCTCTTCACGCGCTGCCTTCCTCGGCCATTAAATTTGAATAATCTTAGCTTTTTTTTGTGCTGGGCTGGAACTGTCGTCGCTTGCGTGCCAAGGATGAGACTGGCCAGATGATGAAGATGAGGCCGAGGACCGGATGGATCGGTTCGGATCGGGGGGAGTGGCTCGGAGTACCAGTCAGTGCTCCAGTAAACGCCACTTGGCCACTGGGCGGGCTGAAAAATCTCTCGCCTGACTGACTGATGGAGCGATCCACCATCCACAACTCCCCGGGCCATCGTCTGATTTGAAATTCTAAAGTGATTTTGATTACTTGAGGTGTTGATGTTTTGACGTTGTACGTTGATTAGATACTCGTAGCTGGCAAGCTTGTTAGATGCATGTCAGATCCAGTGAGATCCGGTCCAGGTACTGGTCCTGGCCGTGGTCGTCGTCTTGGCTCGTCTCCGGTGAGCCACGGAGTTGGGGCCGCCACGGGGTTGATTATAATTTAATTATAAGCAATCTGTAACGAGTTAATGGGGGCAAACTGCACTCATTTTCGCAGGCAGGTGTGAAATGGCTTTATTAGCTTTAACTGCTTCTGATGGCGAAGGAGAGGCCTAATAATAGTAATAGCCAAGTCGCTGATGTCTGTCTGCTGGGCTTAGTTTAAGTTTTTTTTTTGGTTATAAGATCTTGGGAGGAATGGTAGCAGTTAGCTTTAGAATAGAAAAGTAAGCAACATCATTTGGATACTCAATTTGAAATATTCTGGCCTATCTTACCATCTTCTTTGTTGGTGGCCCGTTTACAGCCCTAGTTCTTACAGATTGATCCATTAACCCTTTCATTAGTCAAAGTTTATGCTCTGTTACATGGTGATTTATGAGCCAAGCACCGACATCTAAGACGGCCCGCCATTAATTTGTCTTTCACACTCGGCGGAAACAATTCAATCTGGTTGGAAGTTATCAGCTTTGGTTAAGTAGAGACCACCGAGCTTGAAAAGATTCTGATTTCGGCGCAGTTTCCATACGGAAATCATGTCATGGTCACTTGTCAGTCAGGCCCTCAATCCAATATTCATATTTGTTTGTTTTCAGCTTCGATTCTGATTTATTCTAATGTCTTCGCACTCGCACTCAGAGTTTGTTTATTCGTCCCATTTTGAAGGGGGATGTGTCAACAGTTTGATTTTTTAATTGAGCTGACAAGAAGCCGCATGTGTGGGCCGAACTTCTAAGTACTACAACGCCCAGCAAATGTTTATAATATATATTCTGCCTTTGTTTTTATTATGCCAAGTGTTTGCGTTTCGTAATTGGAACGTCGAAGCGAGAAAAAATGTCAAGAGTAGGGTCTCGAGGTCTGCGAGGAGGACTTCCCCCTTTGCGGTTAATTAAAATACGAGTTGGAGTCCCATTCTCCACTCGAACAAATTGAAATTTCAATTTCGGTTTCATAGAATTTCTTGGATAAACGTGCTCTGGCTCCGTTCCACCTGTACCATCATAAAAATAAAAATAAAAGCAAGCCAGCGATCGTGAACCTGCAGCGCAGCAGCAGCTTCGGCAGCAGGGCATGGCAGGGTCATGGCATAATATTATTACCCAACATTAAAGGCAAACGAAAATGCTCCTAAACAAAGTAGGAGGAGCAGGAAAAAATAAGAAAAATAAAGGCCAAGTACAGGCGAAGGGCGAGGCGAATCAACGAGATCGGTGCACGTTCGAGAGTCTGATTCTGGGGACGACACAGACCAGAGTCTGGGACCGGGACCTGATCCCAAAACCACAACAAAGAGCCACGGCAACAGGTACTTGCCACTCGCCTTTGGGCCATCCACGAACCAGCCGAGATGCGAACCAATAATCCACGCACCATACACAATGCGATGCGGTCGAGCTGGAGCGGTGGTGGAGATTCTATGGAACGTTGAAAGGTCTGGGCTGAGAATGGCCAGCGAATTCGTGCTCCAGCTTTACACTGGAGGAAAATAGAAATTAACAAAAATAGATAAGCTTTTCTAGTTAAAATAAAGATAGTAACTTGTAAAGATAGACTATCTTTTTACGATTTTATACAAATTTTTCTTAAGACGTCTTAACTCCTCCTAATTTTTTCCAGTGCCTAAACTCCAAGGGCGCATCGGGCAATTCTCGCGAAATGGAATTATAAAAGAATGCCTCCCCGGCCGGGTCGAGGTTTTCCCTGCTCTTTGGTCGTCTCCAATGATTCTCGGTTCCAGGCGCGTTTTAACGAGTTGGAAAAAAAATCAACCGGACAGTCAGTCGGTGTATGGTGTGTGCAGGGTGTGTGTGGTGTTGTGTGTAGGAGAGCCCCCGAAAGAAATGAATTTAAAATAAATAAAAGCTGAAAAAGAACAAAAGGGCTGTGATGAGATGAGGGCGAGGGTGATGTCGGCGGCGGTCACTTGTGGCCAGGTCCAGGGTCCAGAGCCCAAAGAAACAGAAACAGACCCGGCTCAGCTGTGGAGAATTCCGGCCACAATGAGCCCGCAAATGAATGCGTAGACTCAAGTGGCGTAGTTCTCTATAAAGCGGGAAACAAGAGGGCTTAAAACTGGATTTAAACTAATGTAGAGATACTCTACAAAATGTAGATTTAATCAATTAAATAATTATGGAACTTATAATGTGTAGATACAAAATATTAGATAGGCGAAGATGATCTACAATCTTGGGCTAATCTTGGGTTACAAAAGATTGGTCTACCTGTGGGTCTTACCCTTTCCATATATTAGAGCCATAATTATGGCAACCTAATGAAAAACCATTATTCAAATAAGATCTAAGTTAGAGATACCATGACGAAAGGGTATCAAACAAAATTAACCGAAATGCGAGCGACCGCAGACCCGCAGCAACAAGTGTACAAGTGGCATCGCCCTCGAAGGGAGCTCCAAGGGACTCGAGGAGGGTCTGTGGCACTGAAGAAGGTACCAAAGGGTCCAGATCATTGATCGCGGCAATCGGCCGGCGGATTTGGGAAGGGAAGTGAAGGCTAAGTGAGAAGTGCCGGAGACGGTGAGAAGAAGTGCCCCGATGCCATCGATGGATGAGGTTTTCTTTTTGTTGGGATGGAGGTCTTATGGTGGCAATTGTACTTGGCCAGCGATGATCATCAGCGTAAGGCGGCTCAATTGTTGTTGTTCTTCTTCTCTTTTTGTATGCCACACTGGCTTTTCTTTTTCATTCTTGTTGTTTTTGCCCGTACATTTATGCAATTCATTGTTCCAAGAGCGAGGGAGCGAGATGATGATCTTCAACACCTTCGACAGGTTACAAAACAAAAGTGGCAACATTATTGAACAACTCGGTTTACACTTTAAGAATTTAAAACTATATTTTAACTAATATATATGACAGTTTGTAAGGAATCTATTAATTATTCCCTAATAAAAATACTTAATACTTAAAAATTAAATACATTTTGAACTAAAATTCTAAAAAAAAAGCTCTCTGTGTATGAGGTATACACCACCACCTCCTCACCTTATCGGTCAAAAGGAGTTATATGCGTACGTGGTGGGGGCTTTCGGCTGCAGATTACGTACAGACTCCGGCTTCCCATCTACTGAGCTCCTCTAAGTCGGTAGTTAGTGCTTGATGTATGTAATTCGTGTTGCGCCCGCATCGCCAGCTACCTGCGGATAAGTCTTTGACTTCGAATATTTCATAAAGCAATGCGGCAATCTTTATGGGTTCATCGGAAAGGTGATCATCGCCGGGGATGGGTAGAAATGCAACCTGTTGGGCTACCTCCTTGGAATGCCTTGAATTGCTGGGAAACTAAGCTATTTAAAGTATTAGTAAAAATGTTGAAAAAATTATGTACCAGCATAGGTTCTTAAGAAGAGATCAAGTTGTAAGAAAGGTGTTGTTTTAATAAAATATTTGACTTTAGTTTAATAAAGAGAATCTTAAGCTGCATTAAGATTATCTGGAGATAAGGTAAAAGCTTTAACTTTCTTATTTTTAGCTTACTTCCTTTCCCATTCATACATCTAGAAGGAATCTCATGTTTTTATTTTTTAGTTTATTTTTCTGATCTCTGAGCTCTCCAGCAACCTTGTGAACCTGCTCACAGATGCATAAGGAAGAAATTAAGGCTGTTTCTGTGCTGCCTCCACTCTGGTAAGGGAATTTTAATGATAATTTCCTCTTCACGAATTTATGGCATTTTAATTAAAACTGCCCAAAGAGCCCGGCCCGGCCCGAAGAGCCAGAAATCGTTTCGCGGCCGAATCGTTTCAAAATACAAGTTTTAGGCACGTAAATATTCTGGGCTTTAGGGCCGTCGTGTTTCCTGTTGTGCATGAACTTTTGCGGCAGACTGTCAATGCTATAATCCTGGCCATAAACTCCAGGCCAACTCCTCGTCCTCGCATATAAACGTCAATTTGGCCAATTACGCTGAGCCCAGAATTCTGCCCAATGTCCAGTCTGTGAGTGTCTGTGTGTTTAGGTGTGAGCCAAGTTACCACAACAAGTGCATTTGGTGCTGGACTTTCGATTTCTTGGCCGTCTTCGTCTTGCCACTTGTTGCTGCCTTGATTAATGCGGCAACAGCTCGTGCTCAGAAGGAAACTCAAAAGCCCGACTGGTTATTAATTCTAAAGGTTCTGCCTTTGTTGGGTGTCTCTGCCGAACACCCGATATATTCTGGCTAAGAAACTGGCCAAAGGGGTATATCTATGAACGAGATATTACAAAAAATAAATAGAATATTTTGGTTACGACTTTAGAGTAAAATGAGTGATATAATATCTTTTAGTATGGATTTCAAAATCTTTTTCTTATGAAGGCTAATGGGTACCTCAAATTCGTTTCATTCTGGACTTTGCCCTTGATTCTTTTAAATTTTTTTCAAGCCCCAACTTGACTGCCACAAAAGGCAACGTTTGTCGCCCCGACTGCAACACTCAACAGGTTGCTGTTAATGAACGCCCGCGCAGAAGACGGCTAAAATGCCAGGGTGCCAGAAGGGGGCGACTGGCGGTGGTGTGGCAAGCTGCCGGAGGGATATGAGAGGTGGGGCAGGAGTACTCCACTAAAGTTCGTTGTCGGCGGTGCCAACGCAAATGGTTAGCAATTACTTTATGCGTTCGCCTGCCAACTGATTACAAGTCCCTCGGCTGCACCTTTTCTGGATCCGTGGCTCCATGGGCCGACGTGTGCGGTAGAATGCACGAATGCGTTCAATATAATGAAATTCATTTGTTGAATGTCCGTCTGCCCGGGCAGTGGCCCATCCCTTTGCCAGTGCTACCCCCTCATGTTAACCCTTAAAGGACTTACAAATTAAATGGTTAAGATTAAAAAACTAAAAGGGTATTATTGAATGATAGAATCATTTTATAAAGTATTCTAAAAACCATTAAAAACCATATAAAAAAAGTTACCTTCTGAAAAACATTATAAGCGGGGGTCTGTAAAATGCTTTAATCCTAAACCCTATTTATTTTTTTAAATGTAAATCCAAAAATTAAGTCACCCAGGGGTTAATGTCTGGGTTTGGTTGCTGCCGCTTCTCAGTACTTGGCTTCTCTCAGCCGCTAACCTTGAATTTATGTTTCCAGAGATCTCCAGCATCTCGAGTGGAAACAAGAATTCTGCTGGTGTTTTTTTTTGTTTCGTTTATATTTCTCTTTTTTTGTATTTTAACTTTTTTTTCAGCCTTAGTTGCGACTCCTCCGCTGAGGCGGCGGCTGCTGGTGCTGCTTTTGCTGTCAGGCGGGACAAAAACTTGTTACACCGCAAAATTATATATACAGAAATATATAGAGCCACAAGTGTGCGCTGCTAAATAAACGAAAACGCGTCCACAAAACGCCCTCGACGCCCTCGACTCTGTCTGAAATTCAGTCTGAGATCTGCGACCTGAGCCCCAAGACCCGTACTCCTTCTTAGCCACTTGATCTTGATCCGTCTGGCTGATTCATAGGCTCTGCCCAAAAGTTGCCAGCGCGTTGATTAAACGTTCTCTGGTGGGGCACCACTGGCAAAATGCTGTTGATATTATTAATAAACATAAATTTCTGTTTAAACAGTTGTTAAATAATCGTTTTTAGTGCCCATATTGACAGACAGACAGCCCAGACAAGGGCTCAACTTGGCAAGGAAGTTGGCTGAGAGAGGCGAAAAGTAAACAGTTGAAGAATCTCAAGGATATATCGAGACTTTTATATTTCGAGAAGTAGGTGCAGTAGGGTTTTATATTTTATGCAATAAAATGCATAAAACACAAACAGTACAAACAAAATCTATCCTCCTTAAAGACTTTTTATAATTTTTTTAAAACAATAAACTATCTTGTAAATGTCTTTACAACCTGATATAGTATTTTTAACCTTAAGAGACCATCCTCCATTCCGCGATAATCTCTTAATTTCAATAACAAAGCGTCAACAATCATTATGGATAAAGGAAATGGCATGAAACAGCATAGAGCGCCGCCCGAGTGTCTGCAAAATTAAACACTTTAAACGTAATAATCATTAAGTTATTTATCTTTATTAATAAGCGGGAAATTGGCACGCACAAGAAGCCATGTGAAGCGACGACATCGAGGAGGGATCTCCGGTCCCATCCAAACGACAAGGGACTGGAGGGTCTTGGCCTCCGTCCAGTTTTCTTCATCTGGTGCCTAGAATGCTCACAATTTGAGCCACGTAAATGGACACATAGAATGTGCCTGTGGTGGTCGGGGGGACCAAACGATGGGCTGGGCCCTTCAGAAGCGGCTGTTGCACTCAGTAGTCGCTCCCCATACCCCCACTTGTGATGATGGAGACGACGCCGATGATAAAAATCAGCAAAAGTGCAGAAGACTAGCTTCTCAGCGGAGCGAGATGAAGAGGCGGACGACACTTGATACGGCAATAAATCAAGCAATCTGCTTAATTAATGTGCAACTTAGAACATTTAGATGCTATTTATTTTAATGCGATAATTTATTAATTTATTGACTTTTAATAAAGGGCTACCAGTAGCAGTTGTTCCATACTAAACACTGAGAAAAGTTTCATTTTGGAAAGTATGTTTCCTCAGAAGAAACTAAAGGGAAAGAAGTGCTTATCAACATTTCTTAGACTTCTCTGCTTTTAGTTTCTATATTTAGGTTTATATGTTAGCCATCCAATAATCACAGATAACTAGAAAGCATTTTCTCCCAGTGCCACTTCATTTAAATTAGCCCAAGTGACGATTCCGGTCCGGTGGCTAGGATTCAGAGATCTCCTACAATGGCCTCGCCGGCTGAAGATTTACGAGCTGACAGGCGTAAAAACTGTTAAGTAAGTTGACAAAAGTGCCAGAGACAAGCTTCTGGTTTGCAGGAGCAGCCCGGCTCCTAGCCCCCCTCCTCCACCGTCCCGGTTCCCCTCAGTAATTCCACCTGTCTTCGTCTGTTTTTCGCATGGCATTCCTCGGCGTATCTTAATTGACGTGCACATTTCGCTATCGCATAATGCGAAAATGCTGCTGGCTCTAGGAATCTCCTGCGAAAGCCCGCTGTCTCCGAGCATGATTTACGACTTGTGGTCGCCAGTATAGTGCAGTATAAACAGTGCCCCTGGCCCCTAGCCCCTACCCCTTTACAGCCCCTTGGCTAATTTCTTAACACAATTTTAATGTTATCATTAGGAGGCAAGTGCGTCAACACACTCGATCAGGCCCAAGGAGTTTATGGTCAACTGGCCGGGCCATTTATGGGTGAAAGGTGTTTGCCGATGTTTGGCTTGTTCTTCAGTCGCACCGTTTGAAGTTTGATTTATGTCTAGGCAGGGGAAATCAAAGAGGGCTGAGAGGGGATACCTATGGAGCCCATAGCAGCAGGACATGCCAAGTGTTGATTAGTGGCTGTCGTGGCTCTGTGTTCTTCGCAGATACTGCATATTTATGAGGTGGCACAAAGGCCCAGCAGGTTGGTACTAAAATCTTGGATAGAACTCTTCCTTAAACTCTTTTTTTTATGGCTTAAACGAATTAAAGGATATTTAGTGTCAGTTTATGGAACGATTTAGGTGGGAAAGTATTACATAAAGTTGATTAAATGTACATACTATAGTAATTAACTGAAAAGAGTTCCGTCTTTAAGGGCAATGCTCTGTTGGCTTGTTAACAAGTGTAGCTTGGTAGTCCATAGTACCTGTTTAACCAGACGAAAACAGCAATGGCAACAGCAACATTAAAAGCAACATCAACTGCAACTGCAACAGCAACATGCGACAACAAGACTGACGACAAGACGACCCACAGTCAGAGGCAACTGTATAAAACTAAAAAGAAAAAAAAGTAACAAAAAGCATTCCGACCTGAAGGAGCAGAAAAATATGGCACATGCCGCCATGTGTAATTGTAATTTCTCCCGGACCATGGTCCATAGGCTATAGACCGCAGCCTGGTCAGATCCCCGCCAGCCTTCCATTGGTATCTCTCTCCATTTCGAAGGTGTCAACGCGCATGCGCGGCCGAGTTGTCAGCACATTAATTTCATTTGCATTTCCGCTCGGCGCTGGTTTCGCATTACAAGCGTGTGGCTGGCTGGAAAAACTAGTGCGAGATTTTCCAGAATTGCCCACTTTTGGCGGCGGCTCGTGCCATGGCCCACTCTCTGGACTGGAGGCACTGGGAAAGGTTTCTAGTCAGTAATTGATATTATTAATTTAATTTGAAATAATAAAAGTTACGCTTAACCTTATAGAATTGCCCTTAATATAAATATTACTCATACGCACTGTTATTTAATTTTAATATGTTAAGATTGGTGGCTGATATCTTTCTCAATTCGAAGCAATAGTATTTCTGGATTCTGAATACTTTAATTGGAGTGGAGAAGAAAAGAAGTAGAATTAGTTGAACATAGTAGAAATGAAGTTCATGTTGGATAGTTTTATTTCAATATTTGTAGTTGATTGCCTTACAATGGGATTATGTGTCGTATAAGTTATTTTAAGATTCGAAAGCCCTTACCTTGATTTTATTTTTAAAAGGTTTCTAACTTCCTCTATTCATTTTATGAATTTATTTTAAGAATTACTTCTTAAATTCCTGGCAGTGTAAAACACTAAGGCGCTCTCCACCTGGCTGCCTTGCATCGAACATGAATCACGCACGCATTTCGGCCTCTGCCTCTGTGGCAGAGTCGTTGTTGTTTCCAGCCGTGTTGTTGTTGATTATTTACATAGTTTTGCTATTACTACAAATTTTTATTTGCCAAGCACACGGCGAAGTTCGTAGTGTTGCTGCTTGGCCGCCGCGTCATCTGTCGCCTGATTTTCTTGGCTCACTGTTTAATTGTGGCTTAAAGTGGTAATAAACAAGCTTCGGCTCCAGTAGAAGAATATTAATAGCCCATGTTATTGATGGCAATTGCTCGTTGATTTTGGCGTAATTAAGTCGTTGTCAATGTGTGTGTCTGTCCATATACCATATGCTCTTGGCTTGGTTAATACCCGTGTGTTTTAACCAAGTTGGTGCAGTTAAAGTTGCTAATTTATGCACGCCATCTTTTGGTATTTTTATGGGCAATCATACTCGGACAAGCAAGTGCAACGTAAACCGAGGCGGATGTGAACCGTATGGAAAAGGCATCAAAATGTCTTGAATTGTTGTAGGAGAGTTAGGTAATTAATTACCTGGTCGGGCAGGTATTTATCGATTTGTAATTGGCTTATTATGGATACTTATATAAATAAAGTTTCTAAACTTATTTCTGATGGTCTGACCACTTTGTAGGAAGTCCAATCTTCCCTCAAGCCATCTCAGTAAACAAACTTCCTAATCGCTGCATCGCCCAGGTCCAACATGACATTAGCTAATGGCCACTAAGCCATCGAGGAGGAGCTTAAGGAGGATGAGGGGGTGGCCTCTATCCCGTGTGCCTTATGGGCACATTTTCCCGCACATGTGTCCGGGCAATGGAGGTGCTGCCCACCGCCTGACATTTGATGGCTTCGTGATGCGCGTCGTCGCCGCCAAACATCAAACGTGGATCGTCAAACGCCCAACAACAAAAAGTTTCACTACGAATATGGCCAAAAGGCAGCTCTCTCTTTCTATCTATTCCACTGAAAGAAAAACTAAATATACAAGTATATGTTAAGCTAAAGAGTAGTCACAAAACTCCAATCATTTACATATTCATTTGAAATCTACCAAGAAGATATTTTTAGAAAAAACTCCTACTAGATACTAGAAGATCCTTTTTCTCTGTCTACTCTTTTTTTTGAAATCTTCAGGTCTTATCAGCTTCCAAATGCAGCCAAGGCTTACAAATTAGCACGCTGCCAACTGTCTAAAATGGCCCAAAAGGCAGCCCCCAAGTCAAATGACACTTAAAACAACAATAAACTACTGTTGACATACTGTTTTTGTTGTAGTTGCCATTTGGCTCTTATGTATGTCCGAATACTGGGCTAAAAAGAAATATTGAGAGGACCGCGTGACTAAAAATTGAAAATAAATTATATTTAATATTAAACTACAATGTATTGAATGCTTTGGAGGCCTAACCATAAAAATTAACTATTACCTTTTTAAAATGTATATCTTAAATATTGAATTTAGAAATAATTTATCTTAAGTATTACTCCTCACGCGGAGTAGTATCACCTCTATGGATGCCTACAAACCACCTACAAAAAAATACAATGGAACACTTGTGACTTTGCAGCCATGGCGCTGCGTGGGGGTGAGTGTTTTTCTTTCTTTTGGCCTTTTTTTTGTGGATTGTGTGTGCCCGTGAGTGTGCCGTGCCGACTTTTGTGGGTACTTTATGGCCACGCAGCTTCAGTTGGCCAAAGAGAGTTTGTCCCCCTGGTCTGAAGTTGCCATCGATGGCCACAAACTCTCGATGGCCAATACCCAAGTCCAGATCCACAGCTCCAACTCCAGACCCGGCTGTGGCTATGGCTTTGGCTCCTGCTCCTGTCAACGAGTCGTATGTATTCATTTCCAAAGGGAATAACTTATGTACGCTCTGGGCACAATAAATTCTTGCACTGGAAATGTCAATTAGGCTGTTGATTTTCTCTCTTTTTGCGCTGAAATTTTGTTATTTTTTGTGCTTTTTCCTCTGGTCAGGGGAGAGCGTGAAAAATCTAATTGGCTTGGTGGGTATTTGTTTTCGCGGAAGGCACAGTGAATTGATTTGTTTTCAGTGCACCCAAAAAAATGAGGACTAAGAAGTTGAGATAACAAAAAATATGAATTAATCAGACATGATAAAAGATTAAATTGTGGATTAATTTTATTCTAAATACCTGTCTTAGATGACTTATTTATTAGGAATATTGAAAATTACTTTGTAAACATTTTAGCACTTTAATGACATAAAAACCCATTTAAAATCCCTCCCAAAAATCTCTAAAAATAATTCCTAGAAAATTATTTGTTGTGTAGAAATAAACCCCATTTGAATTTACACTTGCCAGTGGAGGTTGCGAGGTGGAACCCGGAGAAGCTGGGTGCAGACTGCCACTTAGCTGTGAAATGATGACATAAAAGAACATATGCCCTGACACATCAATGGCACTGAGTTGGAGGCGACTAATAGGCACATGGCGTAACCGAAGGAGCCCAAAACAAGGACCAGAAGGAGCTGGAGCTGGAGCAGGAGCTCGTTTGTTTGCTTATTGACAGCTCCTTACGCACAAGAGTGTGGCCACAAGTGCCATTGGCAAGTGTACAATGGCCGATGGCCAAGTGCGTTGTCGTCTGCAAAAATCGCAGAAAAAATCAAAAATAATTGCCAGCACCCGGACAAGCCACAGGCCATGGCCGAGAGATGTGTTTGGTGTGATTATATTGGCTTTTTGATACATACGTTGACCAAAGGGCCTGGCTAAGAGCTTAAGAAGCTGTGGCAGCAACAGTTGCAGCCACAACGACCGACATTGACAGGTCAATATTGATGGAAACAAGATTTATATGACAACGCTGGCTATATTTTCAAATTTAATGAGCCGGCCAACCGACCAACCAGCCAGCCAGCCCAACGATCGACTGACTATCTGACTGACTGGCCATAAGGAAGTGGCGAGGTTTTTGGATGATGGACCTGGTCATGCCACATCCCCACACGCATCCCCATCTGGACATTGACATGGATGGTGGATGCTGGATGGTGGATAGTGGATGTGGTGGTGACTGGGGCTTCTGTGTCTGCGGAGAAGTGTCGAGTAACTCGCTTAAATGATGTGCTAATAAGGCGCACATAACTCCGCAAAAGATGATGGGTCCCTGTCGGCGGCTTCTTCTGCTTTTTGGGTTGCATACAGGTGGTTGGAAATACAATAGAAACAAAAAGCTTGAAAAGTTTAAAGAAATTTAATGAAAACAGTGCTTGTTTACCTAGTTTATCTGTGCAAAAATCTGTATCTAAAAGTAGTGCCATTTAAGAATATATTTTCCACCTTTAAAGATGCTATTAATATACCCACCATTGTATAAATCTTTTACACTGTCTTCCGCCAAGGGATTTCACGCGCTTTCATATTTGGTAACCCGAGTTGCGCTAAAATTATGTCAAATATGATGTGAATTTTTAATTTCCTTCGATTGTCCCTAATGAGCTCCGATGACTAATGGATTGCGTAAAAACCTTATACATTTATGGGTCAGAGTGAAAGGAAAGTTTAACGTTTTAAACAGATTACAAATAATTTTAAACATTCTCCACACATCCTTGACCTTTTGAGCTGACTATCAGCCATCGAACAAGCATCTGAGGAGACTTCTTAGCCAGAAATCCTGAGCCTGACACCTACAGCTCTTACACCCACTAAAGCTGCCTCGGTGAGACGTCAACATTCCATTGCAACTCCATTATCGCGGCACGTCATCTAACAAGGGGAACAAGGGGCGACAGGAGGGCAGGGCTGTGTCCAAGTACCGCCCGTCGTCACTTGTCTGATATATCACCTGTACTCTGGACCAGCAGCCATGGCAACAAAACTGGCCAGGAACAAACCAAATTGGAACAATACTCGATCAGGGGGCCCTCAGACAATTGTCACACTTCAGACTTGCATTCGCATTCAGATTCTGAATCGGATTCTGATTTGGATTCGGACTGGGCCTTTCCGAGACTGTTGAAGGCTTTTGGCGCTGGCGTCTTTCGGGGCGAATCAAATGCATTAATCCAATTTACGCATGCCCCCAGATGGAGGCCCAGGCTCACAGTCCTGGATGGGCACTGGAAAAAATCAAAAGAAACTACCAATAATAGTAAGGAAACTAAAAATCCGGAAAGATTTTTGTTGGACTTAAAGAGCAGTCTTAAAGATGATTTTAATATATAATTTTTGTTATGACTTTTATTAACTGATAGTGTATCAGTGTAAAATAGGTCTGGGTCTGGGACCACTTGCTCCAGAATGTAGACAACAAGTAACTCGCCTGATGACGGCCCCCGCTGAAGCTGTCAGAAGGAATGCGTTCCATAAAAGCAACTAACAACAAAAAGAAGCAAAATATATATAAAAGATATGTAAAACACTTTGCCAATCCCCAGACTCTCGGATTCGAAGATTTCTGTGTAAATTTTGTAGATTTTGTTCGGGTTTTCCTTTCCATTCCTGTAATTTTTTTTTTTTTTTGAAAAGTTGGCAGCAAAATTTAAGAGCAAGGCAATCAAGGAGGCGCAATCTGGAAGAGTTCGCAAGTGCAGGCGACCGTTGACAATTTTATTTATTTACAGTTGCCAACTGTCTATATAAATTGAGACCGTTGACCGTTCTCTGCTCTACCCCATTCCCCCCTTCAGTTTTTTTATCATCCTATATAGCCCCCTCTATGGCCCCTAAAAGTCGGCTGGACAATGTCAACATAGTTGCAATTAATTTGTAACCGATTATCATCTTCAGGTGCCAAATAAACTTCTCAACGTGTTGAGTGTCCTCTCCGTATCGGTTTTTCTGAGCTTGTTGTTTGTTCTCCTTTCCTTCTACCTTTTTTTAAAATATTTTTTGCATTTTTTTTGTTGGCTGGCTTTGCATGTTCCTGGCGTCTGCTTTATGTGCAACATGCTCCCATAAACAAGATCAATCCGCTGCTGGTTGGACTCAATGTGGTGCGATATTCCCCAGACATAAAGCAACGAATAACTTCATGATTCTCCATAGAGGTGGTACTATTATTAATATTAATCTAGAGAATTTATTAAAAATAAAATAAAAAAATCAGTGGTAAAGTTATGATTTTCCTATTTAATTAGGTTTAATTTCTAGTATGCTTTTTAAATGAAAAATATTGTAACTTTGACATCAATTTAATGTTTAAATAAAAATAAAATAATAAATAAGATACGAAATAAAAAAAAAGTAATATAAATTAAAGGATTCTTTAAAAAATAATTTAAAAATAACAATAATAATAACAATGTTAAGAGCTGAAAGCCATGAAATTTGAAATCATCTTTGCCACAAAAGCTCATAAACTTTCTGGGAAAACATCTCAATGAAGAACACTTTATTTTTAATATTATAGACCATCTGTATATCTGTATAGAATATCTGTATATTTCTCTATATTATCTATAATTTATTTTCTTTGATCCCTTATAGATCCCAAAAATCTTTAAAAGTCTAGACCCTAGACTAATCGTGACACGTGATCATCTCCAATGGTCTCAGGGTGACAGGTTGCCATTTGGTTGTGCGGGTCGCTCGAGTGGCTCTTTCACAGTATTTTGCAGATTTGTTTTTTTGTATTCGTTGGCCCGGCTGGCGATCGCTTCGGTTGCCAACACTTGACGGATTTAATTATTTCGGTTCCCCACTCACCCATCCAAGCACTCCATTCGCCAGATTGCTGGATACTCTGCACTTGGCCCCGAAGGAGTTGCGTGCTGCCTGTGGGCATTCCACATGCATCATGTCCAATCGTAATGAGAAAATATGGCATTTGTGATACAATAAAGTGTGCTTCGCACTTATGTTACACCAACATACGACTCCGGTGCCAATGAAGTGGGGCTCAGGTTGAGGCCGAAAGTTGGTCTTGGTCTTGGACTTTTAACCCTTTTAAGCCGAAAACAGTTGGTGGGTAATGTGGTTTTAATAAGGTTAAAGAAAAGGTTTTTAAATAATATTTAAAAATTTTTAAACATTAAAAATATTTATTTTGTATGCCTCTTTTTTATCCACCCCCTCTTACTTCAGCAGTAATGGGTTAACTTCTACTTCGCTGAATTGGGTGGACTAGAGATTTAAATTATGTTGACAACTGTCTGTAGCGTCTCATTGCTCCGTCTGCTACTCACTCATTATGCCACAGCGACAAGACTCGGCTCAGTTTGGCAGTGGCTTTGGGCCAGGCTCTCGGCCACGTATCATATCGCTGGCTCATGCAACATGCAACTACAACTAGCTGCCATCCAAAGTTTGCGGCTCAGACTACTAGAAGTCCAGTCTAATGCCTACGCCATTTATTAAATGTCTCCACTGTGCGACAATAACTTTATCAGCTTCAACCGAAGAAGCTGCTCTGGCACGAGACAACTTCAGAATCACTGAAAGAAAATAATATAATTAGTCTGTAAGATGAAAAAGTTAATTCTATTTTGTAAAAGGGTCCATCTACTAATCAATTATTATTCAATTTTTTATTTATTTACTTGTATTTATTTAGGGGCATATTTATTTTTTTGTCTTAGTGTTTCTTAAGAACAACTAAATTCAAGGCAAGGAAGATGACTTTGCATGTCCAAGGCAGTGCTCTGGTTACTCCACTGGAAGCCAAGTGCACAACATATTAACCCACTAAAGGCCATAAAAATAAGCTATGATCTATGACTTTTTAAAAGCGAGATTACCAGCTTGACATGGATTAAGTAACTATGGTTGTAGAAAGCAACATTAATCAGGAAGACCAACAATAAATTTAAAACTATATAATTTTAAACAAAAATATAAAAAGTACTAGAGTCCTAGTGTTAAGCCCACATCAGGTGTAAGATTGTGTAGAAAAGTACCCAGAAACATCTCCTTTACCAGCTCATTAAAAGCTATTGCACCCACTGCCAGTTGCCAGTTGCCGATCCTCCGCTTTTTTTTGCATTGCGTGTGCAATGCCCTCGGGTATTGGGTAAAAAAATAAAATAAAAACATTCTCTGACAGAGTCTCAAAGCAACTTTGAGATGTCGATTGCCATGTGTCGGCCTCATAATAAACCTGGCCCAGAGCATCGGCCATTTTGTGAACTGATTCGACTTGTAAATTTGTCGCCGTTTTTTTGTGTCTTTACACACAAATTAGTCGATTCACATTTTATACATGAATTCTAAACGAGTTATATGAGGTTGGCAAACCTGTCGGGTTATAATTTTGAGCCCAACGAAAAAAAAAAAACTGAATTGAAAAACCCCAATGGTGCAAACCGAAATATCAACGACTTTTTGTGGACCGCAATAATATTATTTTTGAGATCACCTAATGAGAATTTCGTGTTTCATTTTTCGGCTCAACAAAAACGCCGAGCCATGCAAATTTGTGTGTTTTTGTTGAGCTCGCATAAAAATAAATAAGTCGCCAGAGGCTCCAAGTGCCATAAATTCTAAGAGTTTATTTTCATTAGTTCGAGCGGGTCAATATTTGCGTTAAACCAGAGTAGAGATGAGCGGCGGAGTGAAGTGTCCTGGAATCATTTAAAAAATTTGACAATATAATTTCCAAAAGCAACAATGTTGCCCCCGAAGTAAAGATTTGCTCGTGTCGTCTCCCCCATAAAAGTAGTCGTAAATATTGGGAGCCCAGACCGAAGCGTTTTTAATTAGTGGATGCCCTCTCCACCCCCCACTTGTCATCAAAATTCAATCCAGTTTATATGTATTTTTTTTTGTTTAAAAATACCAACGAATCAGGTGTCGTTGTGGAGGAGAAGACGACCGTTTGATTCGAAATCACTTAAAATACGCGATGGAGTCGGTGCCTCTTTTCTCAATGCGAGTTAGTGTAGTTTTTTGTCGCTAATGGCGTCTAATTTGACTAAATTATTCATGGCAGCCACCGGCTGATTCAACTTGTTTTCCGCCTCGAATCCAATCTCAATCAGTTTTGTCATCGAGCCATCATAAAATTTGTATAATTTTTACGGTCCTATAAAGTGACAGTCATCGGTTTTTAGTTGGACATCCACTTGATAAGGTCGCTTGTCTCCTTGATTTGCTCGCTCACATTTGTATTATAATTTTCCAAATTTTTTTCAATTCGTTTTTCAATTTTCTCCAAATCATTTTCCCGCCATTGACTTGATTGTTTTTTAATGAAGCTTCCAGTCGGGGAATGTGTAACGAAATTTGTGGATGGGTTTAATTGGTTACAGCATTTAGATGCGATAATTATTGAATATCTTCGAATATTTATCCAACTCTAGGGTTTTATGACTCTGAGATGGACTCTGATATCTCTAGTTTGTAGTTGATTAAAATTGGAGCATCAGATTGTAGAAAATGTGAATGAAAAGTAGAATAAACTTAAGAAGAAAAGTGAATGAAATTTGATGGTTAGAAATGGTTTCACAACAGGTGGTATATAGATAAGTTGAATGGTTTTTAAAATACATTCAATGGATTAATTGTTACATGTTGGTATTTTTTATGTAGCCCCTGGCTAGACTTTCTTTTTGTGGAAACCCACAAATCCTTACCCGCCCTCCCTTCACTGGATGTCCAATTCACTTTGCCCAGTCTGATCACTAAATCCCAAATGACAGGCAAACTCAAAACAAATGTCGGCCTCCCCCTTTCGGAAAAATGTGTCCAACTTGTCAGAGCTTCCTGCTTTCCTGCGGCCGCTCTCCCCTTCCTTCATCAATTTAATTGAAACGCCCACGTCATAAACTTGGAGGCAGTTGGTCGAACTGTCTGGGCCCCCATTGCGTGTTCAAATGTTTGCCATTTGCACCCACGCCCACTTTGGGTAAACTCCTAACTCCTGACTTCTGGATGCCCAAAAACAATATCTGCATGTACCCCGTACATACTACGTTGTACAAATGCAGTCGGGCACTAAATTTCGGGTAAAATTATTGTTATTACACCGAAATCGTTTATTATTAATTTTAATGTATGGTCGGGACGACAGACAGTTGCGTGACGCGCTCCCCATGGCGGTACGATGGGACTTGTGTGCATCCAAAAATAATCCAAAAATCTGCAGCAAATGCGTCACGTGACTCATCCGCCTGGCAGACGCAGTCAGGAGTCGTCCTTTGCTTCCTGGTTCTGTTGTTTAATTCTCTTTTTATTGATGTACTTAAAAAAATATTGAAAATATTTTAAATGAATATCAGGATAAAAATATGATTCATATTGTGGGTCTCAAATGTAATATTATTAATAAAATTTATCTAAAATTTTATTTTTAAGTGCATCCCTTGCCTAGCATTGTTGTTTTCCAAAAGGACGTGCCCGAGTGGGTGCAGCTCCTGTCCAGGTAACCAAGTCTGATCCAGGGGTTTCAACAACCAAGGTGGGCACGCGTCGAGTTCTACAATCCTCCCCTGCAACGAATGGAACTTTTTATGCCTAATTGAAATGGCGAGGAACTTTGTTTTTTATGCTTTCCATGTTGTTGCTCACCTTCTGACACGCTCGTGGCTCATTAATTATAACTCCGATATTGAGTGGGTTGCTAACAGGTAGTGCACTGTCAAAAAATAAGCACAGAAAATAATGAAAGGAACTTTATTAAATGGGTAAGGGTAGAGTTTTATTTACGTTACTTTAAAGAATGAGTACAATAATATATTTCGAAAAAGTATGAAGTGAATTAAATATTTTTTGGTATGTACTTGCTACTTATATTTAACAAAAGAATAATCCTTCTTTTATCCTGTTGGCCAGGTGTAGTCAACGATAGGGTTGCACCCAGCAGACGGGGTGTGTTTCCCGGGGTTTTATGTAAATTTCTGACAACCATAAAAAGCTGAGCCGACAGGAAAACATAATATCCTATTCAGTTTATTGGTGCTGCAGTTTCAATCGAATGCGATGCACTTCGTGGCAACCAGATGACCCTCTCGGATCAAGTATTTTCGATTCGTGGGGCCGAGGGTGAACAATAAGGACTGCCGACAGCCGACAGGACCATTCGCCCGAAGGTCCTTCCCCATGGCATAAAAGTACTTAATCATTCTGCACGCTAAATTAATCAAGTGGCTAGGAGAGAGTTTAGTGCGGGTGGCACTCCGTTTTTAATTTGTGCAGCTCATGGAATATTCTAACAGCATATGGCCCAGAAGTCTGCGGGTCATGCAACCTAGAGTCTAGAGGCTGCATAAAATTAGGCAAAAACAAGTCGGAAATTAAAAATCAACCTTTGGCTGTCATCTGGTTACAAAAGCAACCATCCGGGGCGGGCGCTAGTGGCTCATCCTTTGAACTTCTACTGTCAGGAGCTGAGAGGCAAGACTATGATTAATCGGGTTCATCTGTTGTTGTTTACAATTTCTCCATTTCCCTCGCTAATTGGCGTAAAGCCATAAACCATTTCTTCTGATTTCGTTATGCTCTAGCTGCTCTCAAATACCAAAAAAATTAAACAGGTAACATTAGGCTTTGTGTTTAAAGAACGAAATTTAAGTACCTTACCAATTTGTATTCTTTAAATTATAGCTGTGGTATGGGCTGGGGTAGAAAGTAGAATAGTTTAAGGAAGGAATTTCATTCATGCACTTTGGTTGAAATTAAAAATCTTGCCACTGATTGCCGGGATGGCAACAGGTCGTGCATCCCCTTGGAATTTTAAATCATGGCGACAATTTGGAGAGCTCCGAAAACGGTAAGCAAATTGGCACGGACTTGTTAGCCTGGCTTTCTGGCATTTCAGGTATCCTAAGTACGCCTACAAGAACATGTAAATAGAGTTTCAGTATCGAGGCTGGGACACGGTATGCAATTTGCTCGTTTGACACTTGAAATATGTGGCAACAATACGCGAGGAATAAGAAGGAACTGGAAATTTTCGCATTTCGATTTTCGTATTCGTATTCGTATTCGCAATTGCAATCGCCAGTGTCTGCTGTTTTATAGGCAAATGTCAGCCAACAACCTCGTCGCAGGCGGCGACAATGACAAGTGAATACTTCTTGGGGTGAGGAGGACACAAGGGGGCTAACAATTGGGGAGGGGATCAAAAGGGGAAGAGGGTGTAACGATGGACATCGGCCTAACTGGCGACGACAAGTGGACAAGCTCAGCTCCTAGCCGCAAGTTGCTAGTTTCTGGCTGCTAGCTGCGGATTGGGGATTGCGAATTGTTGCAAGTTGCAAGTTGCGAATTTTCATGCTCCTAGCTAAGCTGGATCAGCCTGTCTATCTGTCGGCTAGTTGGCAGCCACTGATCGCCGGGATGAACTCTGAACCCGTACAAAATATGCGGCCAACTTGTTTCCAATGCACGCCCGAGGCCCAAGCCAGCAACGCCCCCAACTCGGCGGTTTGGCGAGTGCGGCATCTGGATCTGGATGTTTCTCACTCTATTAGGGAAAAGGTATTTCGATAATTTAAGAGAATTGAATAAATCGGATTTTAATTAAAGTAGTTGTGATATTATTTAATAAATCGAATAAACTCCATGCTTGGGGAAATGTTAAAAACTTTAAAACTCTACCTAAGCTATAAGAAAATTATTAAGATAGCAAGGAATTATATGTGGGATCTAACCTAGAATAAATGATAGATTTAAAGAGTATCCTAAATTTCATTTGCATTAATTTCCCACTTTCCTGATCCAAGCCAGGTTCTTATTTGGATGCTACTATCAACGCTGAGTGAATTTGTATGTTCACAGTTCTAAAGAGCGGGCGCGAAAGTGAACACGGTCTGACCATCAGGGAGGGGGTGTAGTAGGAGTGCTTGGCAACCAGGAGAGACGAGGGTGCTGGAGCAACTGCATCCAGGCTCGGCTCCTTTGGGCCGACTTGCTCCTTTGCCTTTACAATAGCTCAAGAATACCGCTATCATTATTCTTTAAGCCGCCAAACCGCTGGCCCAACTCCTTTTGAAAAAGCACTGAAAGAATTAATTTTAATTAGAATTTTTATTAATTGATTTAATTGAAGAGTTCTTAAGACCTTAAGAGGCTTATAATTATAGGCATTTTGCATCTTCCTCATAAGCTAATTTATCAGATTTATTTTGTTTAAATTATTTTCTCTGCACTGGTTTTAACCTCTGCCATCTGGCACCCCCCGGGCCATCCTCTGCCTCAACCCCTCGGCCCGACCTCTACTGGATTCTCATTTTAATGAACCGCCGTTCTATTTTTCGCTGATCTTTCGCCACTAATAGGAACGTGTTCACGTCGTCGTCGTTGTCGTTGGTTTTGCCGGCTTCGGTGGCTTTAGAGGCTAGCTGCTGCCTTCTGGCTTAGCCTGGTCCAGAGCAGTGGCCTGCTCCTTTGGGCCCCCAGACACACAACACAACAAACTGGAAGCCAACGGCAGCTTTAAAATCTATGAGGACGCCTTACAAACTATGCTTAAGTGATTGTCAAGTTAGGCTTTTAATTTATCATCCATAGACAAGGCGAGAGTTGTCGGCAGCCGCCGACTCTGCTACGGTTGGGGGCTAAGTAGAGGTTACGCTCGGGTTAGGCTACTCTTTTTTTTATATTTTAGCTCTGACTTTGCCAGGTGGCAGAGGTATGACTGGTAGAGGCTTAGGTAGAAAAACTTATTGAATTCAAAAGAAACTTAAGAATACGACTTTATTCCAAGTTAGTTACCTTCCTCTTAATTAAAGTACTTTAAAGTTATCTGAAATGAGAGTCTAAATATTTTAGAAACATATTTTATTTATTGTTGAATTTCTCTTAGGTATCCCCCAGTCGAATATCTCCACAAAATAAAACCCTGTCTATTTGGGATCCACCAAGTGTTTGCATTGCATAATCTTTGGTTCTGGGCCTGCTGCTGCTTGGGTGTCCTCTTTGCCAACTATAGCGTTCCACATTCCGGCATAATTGATTTTAAAGCGACTCTGGGCTAATAAATCGTAACTTTATCGCTTTTCGTTGTAAAATGTTGCAGCCTCTCCGTTGGTGGCTTCTATGTGATAGCACTTGCTCCTGGTTCTTTTGGGGCAAGATTGTCCAGTAAATAATGATAGTGAAATGCTGGAAAAGCTTTTTTAAATTTTTTCAATGGAATGGCGGGTGACGGAAAGTGTGGCAAGAGGGGACATTATCCAAAATGCTGCACTTGACGAGACCGAACAAATTTTTAGCTCGTTTATGGTCAAATGGCATGGCATGGCACCAGACACACCGGCTGCAGCTACTCCCGGCTGCAGCAACCTGGTTCGCCAATTATCCGTACAAGCTGCAGTTGCGAGCTGTTTTCCACACCCCCGACATCCCAGTAAGCCAACATCCCGGCGACTTTACAAGTTACTTTAACTTGCCCGAATGTCCAAGATCTCTGGCTCTGGAAAGTGCCTCCCGGCCTGTTGTGGTTTGTTGCTTTTGTCGCCTGCCTTTGTCTTTTTTTGTTGTTGCTGTTGAATTTTTTTTAAACCATTCCTGCTGCCACTGCTGGTCCTACTATCTTGGCCTGGCCAACAGCTTGTCCCAAGACTTTTATCCTATGCGTCTGCATTATCTTCTGTTCTTGTTCCAGACTCTGTTCGCCTCCCCGTGTCCTCTGCCAGGCCGTGTGCTGTTTTCTGTTGTATTTTATCGCAAAAATACTACTTGAGTAGCTTTATGGCCCATGTTGGCCAATAAAAAGCTGACAAAACAATATTCCCCATGCCTATACCTTGGCTCTGCACAAAGTTCTAAGCCGACGGAGAAAAAAATCGAAAATATAAAGGCCACCAAACGAGCCCACAAAATCTACATACAAGCTAATTTTGGCTGCCTGTTTCCCAGAAATTGATCGTACGGTCTTTGTTATAGATAGGTTTTTATAGAGGGTGGAATGGGGTATAACAGGACACTGATTGGGATTTATAAATGGTACTGGTTGGTGGTAATAGTTGTTGTTGAAAGTTGTGAAGTAATGGTAACTTTATTGAAAAGCCAGTTTTTACTTGTTTTTATGATTACTATCATTACAGGGTACCTGAAAGTCTTAAAACTCTCCTCTATTTTATTTTATCCCCTTACCAAAATCCACCGCAAGAAGCTCGAAATCGTTGCCCTATCGCCCGCCCCGGTCGGATCTTTTATTAATTTAATATGCACGCCCGTTGTGCCAATAAAGTTGCTACATTTTACGCTGGCACCCCCACTACGCCCCCTGCTCGCCCAGGGCATGGCAGCTGGGCCGTAGCCCAGATTCTGTTGCCCGGGCGGCTTAAATCAAATGGGTACGATATGTGGACAGGGAACTTCTCAATGCTTTTCGGTTGGTTCGGATTTTTTGACCGAAAAGGTAACCAAAAAAGCGCCGGTGTGGGAGATGCGCAGGCTGAGAACAGGAAATATAATTTAACTTGACTCGAAAACGCGGCATGTGGTAATTAAAAGGGCAGAGCAGGTACCTATGCCAGGGGCGTGGCACCACGGTAGCTATTAGTTGAAAGAGATTAGCCTGAATCCAGTTCGAGGCTGTAGTGTGGGTCACAAATCAAATGACTTAGGCAGCGAACTCGATTGGGTCAAAAAAGTTCCCACCAACTTGCTGCGATTTTTGTTGTAGTTGTGTCAATGCTAAAGCTCGAATGACACAATAAAATTAATATACAACGAAAACGGCGATGCGGACCCAAATCTAAGACCATAAATAAAGCTCTCTGTCCAGGGAGGGTAGCTCGCAAAAAAACCTAAAATAAATAAATATGAAAACAGCGCTGTTAACAAGTTCACCAACAGCAGCAGCAGGTAAGGCCAAAAAAAATTCGCTCCTGGCTGTGGATAGATGCTCCACCCTTTTCCCCCTGAAAACCCTTAATATACCCCCTATCGGGTATCCCACTTCTTGACTGCCAAAAAGATCAAACGCAAGACATGTTAGCGGCAGCTTTTGATAATTTTTTCCAAGTCCCCACATTTCTCATACTCTGTGTGTTTTTTTTTTTGGTTCTTCTGTTTACTTTGTGTTGCAGTTGTTTTAGCCACTCTTGTGTGTGTTTCTTTTTTTGTTGGGTATTTGGCACAACTGGCGCTTTGTCCATGGTGGAGGATCTCTGGGATCGGCGGCATCATTAAATTAAAACGAAATTTAAACAATTTCACTGAAAATTATACAGAGAGGACAGAGCACCAGGCATGCCGAGAGATGCCGAGACCGTGAGGCCTCCTCCGAAAATCGGAGGGACCGACAACCTGTCTTGGGCTGTCAGTCATCGGGCCGAGGGACAGGTTGATTACTGTTAAAATTATCACTGATTGTGATAAGCGATAACTGTGGGCACGTCATCATGATGATGCCGCGTTTGCCTCTGAAGTGGATGTGGCATGGGGGGGATGAGATTTCTGTTTCTCGGCCATAACGAATTGTTACAAACTCAAATGGAGCGGCTCGTTAGTCCAACAAGTTAATGTGCATCGGCCGCCGAGTCGCCTTTGTGATATGTTAATAAGCATCTGCCACATTGGCCACTTGATTCCCCCCACTCGTAGGCATATATACAAATTATGTATAAAATTTGTTCGAAAAGAAACGGAACGAAAGCGAGTGAACGAGTGAGGACTCTGCTAAACAAGTGTTTGCAACACCTACAACAACACCTGGCTGGGAGAAAGTCAGGTGTGGAATGCACCAGCGTGGGAAATGCAAATCACAGGGGCACTGAAAATAATTGGATCTTTGCCGAATAAAGGAGTTTGAATCTTCCATCGATCTAATCCGTTCTCACACTTTGTCTACTTCGATTCATAAACGCCTTCTGCTGAATTTTGTTTGAATCATTGGCTCTAAATAAATTAACACATGTTTGAATATCTCACACAAACATGGCGGTCGATAAAGGGTTTTAGGGTCTCTGGGACCTTAAACAAAGTACCCACCAATGAGACCTAATCTCTGTAACAAAAAAGTCATAAAAATTATAATAACAAAATGCGCCAAGCAAACAAAATATCATCTTAACAATATCATACAAAGAAAACCTCAACACCCAAAAATATAAACGAAATCCGAGCGTCAGCCATCATTAAAAGCCAAAATGCTATAAAAATTCAAATAAAAAATTTAAATTATTGATTAAGATCGACGCAACAAAATATTAAAACAACACAATATGAGTAGCGAGAGGGATACAAAAAATTGGAACAAAGAAAGAAGTCAAAATAAAAAACAAAGTAGGGGAAATATTATAAAATTAATGGATACTCTTTTCATTTCTTATAATTATGACTCGATTCAGACAACTAATGTATACCATGAAGAAGAGTATTTCATCTCTTTGAGGGAGTGACAATATTAATTTATTTAATTTATTTTAATTGCTTTCGGTGGCTTTTGAGATAAAAGCCGCCCAGGGTTGGGGCATTCATAAAACCATGGAAAAAGCTTCGTTCAGCTCCGGATCAGCTCGGCTCACTTGATTGAGCGATACTTTACGAGGACGGCTTGGCATTGTTGTTGAATCTCCGGTCGAATCGACGAATCGCCGGAAAGCTATTAAAAGATCCCATTGATGATGGGTCAGGTCAACCAGCTGTGTGCCAGGGATTTATATTCATATACATTTTGTGGGGATCGTCATTGATGAGACTTGAGCGGATTAGAAACAGAGGAGATGATGCGTCACATGTGTCGTATGAGTGATTTTTGTGGAATTCAAACTGAGTGGCTCTTATTTCTTCGAATGGCGATTGAAATGGGATATTAGTCACTTTGTAGTGGCTGGATCATTGTTTTCCTAAAACCATCTATCCTGGGGTCTCAGTCTGCCCACTTGGGCTCCACGGGCAGCCCACTTAGTGCAGACAACATTTGCATATGAGTTCATTTAGCAGTTTTAAGAACTAGCCTCCTACCACCAACCTGGCAACCTCTTTCTGCTTAAGCCGGGAAACGTGTGCTAATTTACATGAGAAGAAAGATCGCATCGCTCCACATCCTCATCGACATCTCTGTTGCACCCAAAAAAAAAGGAGGAAAAAAATAGTAAAGGCAGCGACTAGAAATTAAATCAAAAGCGCGATACGCCAACGTGGCCCACAAAGGCCACCATTCCACTCCAAAGATGATGATGATGATCATGCCGAGATGGAGATGAAGGTGCCTAGATCCCAGATCCCAGTACCCAATACCCAGTTTCAGCCTCGGCTCCAACTCAGCCCCATCCTACGGCTACCTCTTGGCGATGGCACAAGTGCAGATTGCCAGCATTAGATGAAATATTTATATTGTCTATATGAATTGAGCCTACGTCGCCCGGCCGGTTATCCCGGCAGTCAGGCAAAAGTTCACTTCTCGCAGCAGGATGCCAATATCTTTGGATTCTTCCAAAAGGCACATATGGATATTGTCTAGAGGATGCCTAGATACCCTTTAAAAATGAGGATTATTTAATCTTATTAAAGGAGGAAGAACAACTAACTATAGATTTTCTTTGTGTCTTTTAGGAGCTTCTGTATTTTTTTCTTTGATCATCAAGTTCGGCATAATCCCTGATAAACGTCCATATACCCTGCAGATACACTCCATGAGGATGTGGGGTATGAAAATATCAGGTAGCGGTAGCACACAAGTGTCCAGGCAAACGAGACTTGAAGATATGGAGACCATTTCGGCAGTCACGTTTTATTTAAATATATGCGCGTGCGGGCAGCTGCTCCTCTTTTTTTTTTATTCCTGCCCAGGGTTTCTTTCTGGGTTTCGAGCCCCTCGATTATTGGGTGGAGCGAGTGGCGATGAGTTGTCTCCGTTGTCTATCCCGTCTGGCTACTGTTGACCAATTTTCCAATATGAAAAAGCGCCTCAAATTCGATAACAACCCACCCTGTGAATTGTCAATTCCCTCAGTTCGCCTCCAAGGTGAAAATGGAAAATAGTTGGCTAAGCGGCGACAAGTGTGCTCAGAAAATTATGAGTCAAAATCTTTAATTGCAAATGGCAATGGTGGCATTTGCAATTTTTCGCCAAGGCAATTTTCGTGTACAGAAATTTGAAATTTCAATTACTTGAAGATCACGCGCAATCAGCAGTTGTGTTGTTGCTGTCGTTTCCTGGGATGATTAACCATTTTCGGTGGCGATGATAGTCTCCTCTTCCTGGTGGATCGCGTGATGGTGTTACCGGAGGGGCACCAACAGTCCTAGGGCACTTTATACCATCCACTCAGCAGCTGCCAATGCCCAAATTGCAATTGTTTCTCAAAAGGATTGGCTGGTTACCTATGAATACCCTTAGAAAAAATATAAATTTTAAAAAGAAAATTCATTTAATACAGTTATGTTACTTAAGCTATTATTTCAAAATAATAATTAAATATTTTAAAATTTTATTTCCTCGCAAAGTGTATTTCTTTCAAATATTATACTTGTTAAGTTACAAAAAATTTGCTTACCCATAAGCCCCTTACCTTACCACATACCTTATTTGCCAAGTCCCTTTCTGACACCGTAGTTAACTGGGCATAATAATAATGGACCTGGCTTTAAGCTGAGGGCCGAACAAAACAGGTAGCTATCGCCAACTCGGCAATTGCAGTTCTCCCATTACATTTATTATTTATTAATAACGTAATTTATTGTTTCATGGCATTCATGTGAACTTCATGAGCCACCGTTGCACCACCTCAAGAGCCACCGACCGATCGCCACCGTTCGCCACCTCCCACCACATCTTCTTATTGAATTAAACGACGACAGGCAACCTGGCCGGCAACCACATCGATTGCCAAACGGGGCATTAGGTCGTCGCCAATTGTTAGACGAAAAATTGGCGCTACTTTGGCGCTAGTGCACTTTAAGAAAAATGTGGTGTAGGATAGAGTAGGTTGCTGGAGTGTATAAAGTATCTATATCTTACATTTATTGATCTATTTTTTGCCAGTGCAGTTTAACTTATTCCGCCCCTTCTCCCAGCACTCTTAAATTGCAGCAAAGATTCTTAAAGTTAATGGCCCTTCATAAATTTTGTTATGAAATATGTGCTCCTTGGTTTAATATGCCAGCACAACCAACGCCAACTAACCAAGTGGAACGCTGTTGGTCCAAGTCAATGGCGTTTGGTTCGTTTCGGTTTTCCCTGGAGAAAAGTTCTCAGCCCACCGAGCTCCGGTGCTGCTGCTGGGGCATTTTCCTGCCGCTTCTTCTATTTCGGGTCGGTGGAAAATGGTGGAAAGTTGGGTGGTGGAGGGGTGTGGAAAAACCTGGCAAGTGGCATGACAATAAAAATTTACGATTGCTTTTATGGATTTACGAGGTTTTTGTACTCGAAGGAGCTTCTGCCGTTCTGCCGCCACTCGATGCCCCTGTGCACGCGCTATAATTTGACGCTAATGAGTGTCAAAGTTGATAGTTTGATTTTGGCAAATGGCATAATTGGTCATGGCCAGCCTGAAGGTGCAGTGAATGGGAGTTTTTTTTTTCCAAGTTGGCTAGAATTTATACACACGCTGAGAAGTGTCTTATAAGCTCACTTCTTACCAACCATTAACCCCAATCATTGTGGATTATATTCGGCGGATGATTTCTCTGATTTGTTATCATCAAGTTGGCACGACACTTGGCCACATTCTATCTCCAATTAACCGAATTACGAACACCAACCGCACTTTTCTCCCAATCAAGAAGACCCTGGGCGGAATAAGCAGCTGCTGGTGAAGAAACAAAAAAAAAAATCCACAGTCGCTTTCACTCCAAAGCTTGAAATCAATTTTATGACTTGGCCAAAAAGTGTTCTCCCTCGTTCGGAAACGGCCTGCTGAACTCTGGCCCGGCATAAAGCAAATTTTCACGCAAAACCCAAAAAAATAAAAAACCATCTACTGACTGCATAATTTCACCGACTGACTGCCGCTGGAATTGGCCGAGTGTGCCTGCCCATTGTCGACGCAACTTTCATTGAATTAAACCCTAAAAATATGAAGCTTATCACAAATCAAGAAGCATTGGAACTTCATCACCTACTTTGAATGCTGGCTACCGCAGACGCGGATTTTGCCTTACTTGAAGTTGGAGTCAGACTCAGATTCACTCGGATTGGGGGACTGGGGCTTCAGGTTTGACCCACTTACCCAACCATTTCGACAGTCGTCCGACGGAGGCAACTAAAAATGCAATATACGAAAATATGTGCCGGGAAGAAGCCGCCAAAAACAATTTACCAATTTATGTTGAACTGCGATCCGAGGCGATCTGATCCGATCCGTTTCGTATCGTAACGTTTCTCCAAAAGACTCGGCACAAGTCCCGGTCTTCAACCACCACAGTCTACCCCAGTCGCCAGTCTTCAGTCTTCAGTGTTCAGAAGAAGCTTACACACTCGTTGACTCTCCCGACTTCTTCGACTCTGGCAAATCACTAAATTTATATGTTTTCTGATTCAAAATATTTATTGCCAAACCCCGCACAAATCCAGAGGAGTTGCTGCCCCAAAAAGGGCACCAAAGTGTTTGGTCTGCCTGGGTTTCTGTCTGTCCGTCTTTGGCTGTTCAATGCGAAAAGGAAGTCCCGAAGACGCTGTGCGCTCAAATTGCCTGAAAAATGGGAGGAGGACATTAAAATTCACCAAATGTATTTATTACGGCACCAAAACCACCGCAACAAACCAGAAAGTGATGCCCACATAAAGGACAAGGGGACTGACTAAATACATGGAAAGAAAACAAGGGGTTTCTTTTGAAGAACAAGAATTGCTTGAACAATTATTGTCAAGCAACGAAGATCCTTACCATCCCACTTTTTATGATTCATTTGAAGTATTTACTATATATTTTCTGTCAGTGTCATTGAATTTCTGGCCCTGGGGTCTCTGGATCTTACACTTGGCATGGCGGCATGTTTGCAGATTGATTTGCTGCGCCTTCGAGGGAACCGAGACACTTGCCAGACCAACCAACCTACCAACCAACCGAGAAAAGGAGAGAAAACGCAGAAATCAATTGTGTACCTGTGTGTATGCATTGGCCGAGAAGCATTTAGTGAGCAATCAAAGGGGGTGGGGGCGAATGAGGCCATATAGCCTATCCACGCCATCGGCAATAGTCCTGAGACTAGGCAGGAAAAAATTTATTTCCACTGCCCCTGCAGCTGAATTATTTTATTTAAACCGACGAATTCAATTAGAGACAGTGACTTGGTTTTTGCGCCTCCAGTTGGATGAGCGAAGATTAAGAGACCAGGGGTGCCCAGGGGTGATCCGCCAAAAGGGAGGTGGGGGAGGAGCCAAATCATTGAATTTGCGTTGGCGCTGAGGGCGAGCCAAAACAAAAAAAAACGAAATAATAATAAAGGTTCGGGTGCGGCCCGAACTTCTCTTCACGCAACTTTTTGGCACAGAAAGAAATGGCTTAAATTTCACAAAATATACATTTTATTTAATGAATATTTCAACAAATTAAGATACGAATTATTCCTTTAAATAGGTTTACAATACCTCATAATTCATATATGTTTTTTTCTTTAAAATCTTAAATCTTTCATTCTGAAGCAGACCTCTAAAAACTCCCCTTTCCATGACAAGTGCCTCAGTCACTGACTTTATTTTGTTAGTTCCTTTAATTTGATTTAATTATATGCGCAAGTTTATTTGGGGGCGTGGACCATTTCTTCGGCTGTGCCCACTTTTCTCGTCATTTTTTTGTGGGGCTGCCACAATATTTCCACCTCCCAAAATGTGACGTATTTTGGGTTCGGTGCTTGCCTGAAAAATCACCGCTTTCGACTCACATTGTGTGTGATGATCGTTTTGCTATTGTTGCCTGCTCTGATCTTTAGGAGTGGCTTGTTAAATTTCACTTGCATGTCGGCCCAGGCTGTTCCCCCAGCCTGCTGCCTCCATTTTATCCCCCTCGATTCCACTCCTTCCCCTTTCTTTTCGAAAATCAAGGTGTTGGGCGTCGATTTATGCGCTTTTCACTTGTCCCGCGTTGGCGAGATTTTTGGGCTCAGGAGGCGGAGTTCAGACTTTAAGAAAAGTTCAAAATCTGGCAAGAGTTAGATCAATATCATGGATGAAAAATTGCTGGGAAGTGGAAGTCTTAGAATCTATATGGGGCAAAACAGTGGGCCTGGGAAAATACATAATTTTAGGCAATAAATTGGAAAGAAATGGGAAAGGGCTGAAAAGTCAACATTAATGCCATTTTACATTCAATTGTAAAACGCAATTAAATTTACAAACCTGGGCTTTAGTCTCCCTGGATCTGGGTCGAAAAATAGGGCATATGCCATCCGATTCTTAAAGGGCAGGATTTATTATTTTCAGACACTTTTTAGGCAATATCTCAGCCGTACTACATCCGGTTTTAAAAAGGAGTATCAATTTTAAGTCGGGATTTTAATGAGCTTTGGTCTACCTCAAAATACCATAAAAATTGAGAAGTTACATTTTTTTTTTATTTTTGGCCAAAATCATGATGTTACCCCTATGAAAAATAGCGAAAATGGGGTCAAATTTTAGTTGGCCAGGTTTTGATGCAGAATTATTCTACTACAAGATCTAAGACCGGGAAGGTATAACATTTATCAATAGGATAATTATTTTATGGAGTTATGGATATTTACCTGAAAAAAATCCATCCGGATAACCTTGTGGACCAAGCTAAGAACAGGGTGGCCAAAATCGTTACTTTTCAGACACTCTCTAGCACATATTTCAGTAATTTTTAATCGGATTTAGAAAAGGATTACCATTAACTAATCAGGGAACTCATTGCCTTTATTCTGCTTCAAAACATCACAAAAATCGAGAATTAAAATTTTTCGTCGTATTTTGGCCGAAATCATGATGTTACCCTTTGAAAAATTGGTTCAGATTTTAGTTGATCAGGTTTTGATGTAGAACTATACTTCTCAAAGATCTAAGATCGGGAAGATATAACAAACATCAATGGGATGGATATTGGCAAAGTTATGGCTATTACCCTGTTACAGAATAGTGGCCAAAATGGACATTTTTGAGAAACTTTTTATCCAATATATTTTCATATATTAATATTGATAGATATTTTTTCAGAATTACAAAAGAAAAATTAGAAAGAAATTAGAAAGAATAAGAAAGAAATTAAATGGCGAAAAATTGGGTCCGATTTTAATTAGTCAGGTTTTGATGGGAAATAATAGCATCGCCGATGGGTCATTAACCGCGTTATAGACACTGAATGATGGCATATTCTACTTTTAACATAGCATATCCAACTATCTTTTATGGGTAATATATAAACTTTTGTGGGTATAACTTAAAATGCTATACAGTTTTCAATGAAATAACAATTTTAAAAAATTATCTAACTCATTGGCAGCGGAGACAAATGACTTTGGGTTATTTGTCAACAATTGAACATATTAAACTGGGTGCAGTGAAAACTATGCCAATTAGATCTTATCGGCGGACATTTCCCAACTACAAAAAAATAAATAGACAACAAAAAATAGTAATAAAACAAAAGTTGAACAACGCTTTTGACATTTCGCTGCTGTTGCTGAAGATCAACACGATTCCCAAACAGCAGCCCGGAATGATTTATCACCGGCTCAGAGCAATCAACATACAAAACCATAACAGATCATGCACCAGCAGAAAGAAACAAATCCAAAAATACCAGAAAAGGCCACTAAACCGCATAACTGTCTGGTGTTTGAAACAAAATCTGAGAAAACCAAACCGAAAACCGAAACCGACACAAAAAAAAAACCATACAACCAATCGCACAAACGACGACGACAGGTGATTAATTGTTTCAAACGCGTAGACGTTACTTAACGCTCCGTCAGTCAGTCATTCAGTCGGTAAGTTTGGGGCTACAGGTTCAACCTCAACTCCAGTCCGTAATGTCAAAATCTCCTCCGATTGTGAGCTACCCATATATGGCCATATATATGTGTATTTTGCGGCCAAGTGTCGGGGCGAGTGCGAGAACAAAACAAGTTGCATGTCTCAATGAATGAATAGCCGAATAGTTTGAATCACCCAGGCACCTGAAATTCGAAACAAAACAAAAAGCCAAATGCTCGTAACTCGTGAGCAATGACAGCAGTTGAAGTCATGTTTTTGATGATTTTTTTTAGCGATGAGGAAGAGTGAGTTCTAATAAGGAGGACTAAGTACTAAGGAATTAACTCGATTAAGGAATTAGGATTTTATTTTGTATGATAAGGATTGTATGAATAAGGTAGTCTTTAGATTTTTTGCAAAAGTTTAATTCTCGTTTAAATGTCATTTGTAAATGGAAGGAACCCCTATCGTGTCACGCACCCATCTTTAATCCCTCCGAGTTCCATTTTGGCGTGCGGCGTGCGTCGTGGCTCACCCAAACTCAAGCTCAAAAGTCGACAAAAAACAAAAAAAAACAGAGTATCTACGAACTTGTGCTTTGTGGCAGTGTCTGGCCATATGATCCACTGATTGCTTGATTATTATTTTGATTAATTAGCCAAGATTTGGCTAGTTCAAACTGCACGGCCCACGCCCGGAGCCTGAAATCTAGCCATTGTGTGGCGACTGGCTCTCAGGTTGATACTTGTGTATTCTATGATTGATTGAAGTTTTCTTTGATAACAGCTTACAATTGAGAAATTATTTACATGAGCTATAATTAAACTTGTTTGTTGTTGCCTGTCATTTGGATTTGGATTGCCGACTCGTAGTCCGGACTCCGGAGATGGAGACGGAGTCTGGTTTATTGAACCGCAATTGAACCACATCAGCCATCAGCCATCAACCGGGTTAGAGGAAAAAAAAGTGCCGGTGGATTGTGTGGGTTATGGGGCCGCTGGCAAGTGATGTTACCTCTATAAATAATCAGGAAATTGCTTTAGGGCCTGTCAGATGCTGTGAGTTGATTAGCCCGGCCATATAGTGTGTGTTTAGTGAATGAGTTTGCAAATGCGCAAAATTGGAAATGAGGAAAGCAGCTCTTAGTGAATATTGGGCTTGGTCTAGTCTAAGGCCAACCGATCTGGTCTATATCATGCTATATCCCCAAATTCCATCACAGTTAGCCACAATTTCGATTGTAAATGTGTCAACCAACTGGCCTTTTGGTCTCATCCCCAAAATCGTTTGAAAGTCACGATCCATTAGAAAGCTGATCTTAATGCGGGCACCCCCTTTCAAAAAATAAAAAAAAACCAAAAATAAAACTCGCAATCGATCGACGGATGCGTGCCACTGCCACTGATTTAATTCGGAAAGCGAATGAGACACGACTCTGGCCAAGCATTTATTTGTCCAGCATTGAGGCCTTTAAAACGAAAAAGAAGAAATACCCAAAGCTGGAGCTAAATCGGGGGTCTTCACTTGCCAAACCAAGGGGCTTTCGATCGGGCAGGCGGAACATGCAAAGTGACAGTGGCGACGACGGAGACAATTCCATATTTGGCCAAATTCAAATGCCATTAACACGTACGCCATTTGTCGGACTCAGAGAAGAGGATGAGCGAGAGGGGTGACAATAAACTGATAAAAATATATATTTAATATAAATATAATAAGGGCAATTAGTGGAGAAAGTATGGGAAAAAAATTAAATAAAGTATTTTAAAAATTAAATCAAGTTCGTTGCCTAAGTCTTTTGTTTCACTCCTTCCAACTCGACAGAAATATTTATTCCTGTGTATAATCCAACCTGGGGTTCATTTGTCCACCGTTTCCGCATTGGATTCGTGTCGAATGCCGGCCAGCACGCATTTCCCCTCTCTCACTCATTGCCAAAAAGCGTTCGACATTTAACACTTGTAAATTTCTTTCCCCGGGCGACTTGAACTTTTCTGGCGGCGTTTCGTGTTTGTTCCGCAAAATGGAGCCTGGACTCTTCGGACAGTGGGCCTTCGATTGGGGGATTGCATGGTAACCTGTCGTGATTCTTATTTTAATTTGCTTTGACTTGTGCGCCTTTTTCGGGAGGCCTCGCGGCGATTTGCTGACTTCTTGCCATTGCCTCTGACTTTCCTTCGCCGACAGTTATTAGGCCTAAATGCAGAAGCGTTGCGCCGATGTTCGGCTCATTAGCAGCTGGCCAAAAAGGTCTGAGCGTTGGCTTTAATCGTGAACCGTTTGCTGATTTAGTCTAATGGTCAGGAAGCTTTGGGGCTTCTACAAGAAACCTATCTAAGGTTCTGTCTTGGTTTTGCTTTAGTAATTCTATAGAATACATTTCAAACTCCAATCCAGAGCTAATTATAATATAATTAAGCAATTTAAACACGTAAAACTTCATACCCAGGTACAGGCCTTTAAATATCAAGCCCAGAACATCTATTTAGGTTATTTGACAGACCATACTATAACTTAACTCAAAGTTGGCCAAATTCAAAACATAAATTTGAAAACTTATCTATGCCAGCGGATCGTGAGCTTGTTTCTTTCGTGGTGTTTCAATGTTTTCGGGGCTCGAGGTTCGCAGTTCCCGGTTTGCAGTTCGCAGTTCGCAGCTTGGAGCTGACTACATCTGACAAGTGTTAATTGAATTCATGTCGCTGGTAATCATAATAATAATAACAATATCATGTTGTGCTCGGATCCCTCTCGAGTCTCGGATCTGTGGCTCGAGCGCCCCAAGACAAGCGCTTGCCGAGCTTTTGATGTCGGCTCTCGATGTCTTTCCGTCTATCCGCCCGGACTGTCTCAGTGTCTTTCTGTCTGGTTGTCTGGTTGCCCGGCATCGTTATAAATTACTCAATTAATGTCAGCGTTTATGTCAGCGCTGCGCCATATAGCCGATCTGAACCGATCCGTGCCGATCCTGGCGAAAAGTCTGGCACCCCCCTTTCGGGTGCCCCTCCGGCCAAGTAGATAGGCGCATGCAGATAGTACACATAGATATGACATGATAATGGGGCATGTTTAGTGGCTGTCGTCGGTTTAATTAAAAACGGCTTTATGCATAAAAACAAAAAAGGAACAGGCATTGAGCCACGGCACTTGGCTGACAAGTTGCGCAACTTGACACTTTGCAAAGAGGGCGAAATGAGCGAACGGGCTGTTCCCGAGCCCTTTGCGGCAAGTTCGTTGCCTAAGTCTTTTGTTTCGCTCCTCGCACTCGACACAAAAAACGTGCAAAATATGATTTTTTTAGGAAGTTTTTTATTTTATGTATTATTTTTCATAGCTGGCATCTTATATATATTTTTTTTCTTGATCTTAGGTTTTGTTCGCAACTACTGCTGCTGAAAGCAAAATGTCAATTTTGTGACTGGATGGCTTTTGTCTTTTTTGACGCCCTCTCAATGGCGACGACGGCGGCGGGTTGAACACCCACGCCCTCACCTCCTTTTTAATGGTACTTTACATAAAAAAAACCCTGCATTCCAAATACCCTTCTAAGACCAATACCCTGATACCTTTCTATAAAATGAGACACTTTCCTCTTTAGTGGAGGTTTTTGGCTTGTCTGCCTGTCCTTAAAAAATATAAATATTCAGAACTTTTTTTAATTATTATTTTATTATTTATTTATTATTTTATTGTACCTGAATTTTTGATTTAATTTTATATAAAATTTATAAGCTTTAAAGAGCATTTGCTTGTTCGACTGCTACCATATAAATAGCTCGCCAGCCATTGGAAACTAATATGCGGCACGGGCACAATTAAATCTTTTGCCTATCGCCTTTGGTGTGTTGTAATAAGATAAATCCGATTTCAGTTGTCTACGGCAAGTGAGCAGAACAACAGGTTGCTCTGCAATCGAATGTGCGGGTTGAACGCCCAACCGAGAAGTCCAAAGCCGAGGCGCTAAAAGAACAATGTGTCATAGCCATATTCGTGGTATTTAAAAGAACTTTGTTTATGCATCATATATGTATCACTATGAATATATGTATATATCTTTTTTTTCAAGCACTTAGCGCGCTGACAAGTTGAAGCTTTGCGTGGAACGTGGTCAGGTTGAGTTCAGATCTCGGCGAGGTGCCTCATGGGGTTTGCAGACACATTTAAGTTTTGATATGTGCTGTCTGTCGCCTGATGACGGATTTCTTTTCAGAGTGGCTTTTTGTTTCTTATTTTTTTCAGAGTCACCCGGTGTGGGTGGCCCACACATATGGCGAAAACCAGAGCTTGGTGCAATTGTTTGGCCGCCGGCGCCTCAGTTCCATATCCCAGTTCAAATTCGAGCCGGAGTCCACCACTTTGGGTTTGCGTATTAAATTTTTAAATTGCTTTTTTCTCGCTGCGGTGGTTAGATTAAGCTTATTTCCGTATTGAAGTTTAAGTTTGCTTTGCGGTTTGAATTAATTAGCCGCCGCGAAACAAAGTTTCTCTCGGCCTGTTCTTTTGCATTTTGTATTTATTACTTCAAAGCTCCGAGTTTATGATTCTGTGTGCGGTCGAATCGGTTGGTAACGCCAACGCACTCAAATTTGAATTTCATATCTCTAACCGAAACTGATTCTGAATCCAAATCCCAGCGAGACAATGGTAATTATTAATAATGCAAATAATTATATCGATTCCATTTCAGGGGCGTTGTCTGCATGTGATTTGTTGAAAAGGTTCTCTTTGATATTATTATTATATTTTTTGTTGTCGAATTCGGTTCGCTTTGATCGCCTGGCAGTGTGGGAAAAAAAGTTCTCATTTGGCTTTTGCCACTTGATGATTTTTTCCTCAGTTCTGTTTCGGTTCTTTATTTTTTTGTGTCTCATGGCTAATTTGCCTTAGCTGCATTTTGGTTTCCTTTTGATTAATTTGACGTCGACGAGTGCACGGCATCGGATTTATGACTTGGTCAAGACTTATTTTCGGTCAGTTCTGTTGAAGTGTTGCGAGAATATACGTGAGTGTATAATGTGTCTGGCATGAGTTATGGACCAGCCATATTGTCTTGCTTTTGGCTAATCATGGCTGTCTGGACGCCTAGAACTTGGAAATGGGTCCAAAACACCACAGCTCTTTGAATAAAATATAATACTACATTATCTTAAAAGTGTAGGTCCTTATAATCTGAAATGACAGTCATTCTCTCAACGTTATTTAAGCTCCTTAACCTTTTTCGCTTTCGAACTGCCTATTATTTCATCCGCCCAGCTATTGCCCAACATGGCTAATCTGAGCCTGAGCTAAAATCGATTGCCCAGAGCCCCAGTGACTTGGCTTAAACGTTTTGTTGGCAGCATTTAAAAAACACCACGATTAGATCTTAATACAGAAAATGGCGTTTACTCAACACACGATCAGCAGCGGCTCGGGCTGGGAACAATCATAATTAAATATTAATTTACACTCGTCGCGTTAAGCAAACAACACGTACAGCTTAGCGACCGTAAAAACAACACTAAACTACAACAACAGTACTACCTATACTTATAGCCGATAAAATACAAAAACAATGAATTTTTTTTGTGTTTGTATGTACAGCTGGGCTGTTTGGCGCGGCGCCTGATAATAATATTCCATAATTTGTTTCATGTGCCGATCGAAATTATTAAATATTAATTTTCAACGAGTGGGGGGCGCCAAAACGTGTCTTGAATTCCTGAATTTAAATATTAATAATATTTTCTGAAAATCAATTTGATAGGAAAAATGCATTTAAAAATGCATTTTGAGCGATCGAAGATTAATTAAACTGCCACGCTGAGGAAGTTTTCAGATTATGGCCGGGCCCAGAAAATGGTTTTAGAAAAAGAACAGGGCGTGCTGCCACTGCCGGCCAACATCGAAAACTTGGCCTCAACCAAATGCCAATTAAGCCTGCACTGCACGTAGCCACAATAAATGAAATTCGAGCAAGCTGAATAACCATTTTCGGTTGTGTTTTTCCGCTTTATTTTCGGCCTTTGATTTTTCCATTCTGTCGTATTTCGGCGGCCCATAAATTAGCGCTCTAAACGATTGCCTGGCACTTGTCACCAGGCCCCCGTCTAATTTAACCTTTGACCAAATGCCGCTACCATGTGCGTTGCCCCAAAGGGGGCGTGGTCCGTTTGTGCCGCTTAAAAAGCAGCAACAACAGCAGCACCAGCAGCACGCGCACACCAAATCAAAGTCAAAGTTCCAGGGGGCGGCCACCGGTAAGGTGGCGGGGGTGGACCCCAGGGGTGGGGCGTTGAATCAGACTGTCCCGGGTTCTATCCAGTTAGCTGGCTGTCTGGCAAATGCAATATGACTTTCAAGTGGCGGGTCTCTGGCGTGGTTTCCTAATAGACGAAAAGCTACCGCTTGGCCAGGTCGAAATCGGAAGCATATTTCAGGTAAACGACGTGGGAAATGCCCTTAACAAATACAAGATAATTTTTATAAATTTAATAAATAAGTAAATAAATTAGAAAATATAGAATACTAAGTATAAATTATAAGATCATAACTGAAAGAGTGCCTTTAGTTGTTTTTACAATAAAGGTAGTTGCTTAGATCATTTTCAAAGAAATAAAATGCATATTCATGGATATAGAAGTATAAAAATATTCTTGCTATAACCATTGAAATATTCGAACTCCCCTATTTGTTAGAGTATAAAATCTTATAAACAAAAAGTAAACTGGAAGTTGTAGAGCGTTAAAAACTGCGTGGACGGCATTTAAAATAATGCGAGTGAGTTGAGCAGAGTTTTAGATACGGGGGCTTATTGAGGGGTAAATGGGGTCCTCAGCTCCAGTTGGCTTTAGCCTCAGACATATGTATATAAAGTAAGGTGCGGCTGGGCTGCAGTGCGGAAAAACGGCAAAGTCGCAGCGTTAACTGGAAAACGCGTTTAATTGAACTCTGAGGTAAATGCACAGAAAAAACTATTTACACATGAAACAGGAACTAAATTAATATTTTTTTTGGAAAGCATAATCTTTTTACTATATAAAAATATATTTATCAATATAAATTTTAAGTTTAAAATACAAGTAAAATTCCAAATAAAAATATCTTCTTTTCCTGTGTGCCTTTTGGCTGCCCACTAGCGCCATCTAGCTGCGTGCGGCTGCACTAAGAGCCGGCTGCAAGTTGCTGTTGTTGCTTTTGTTGCAACTTGATTTTGTGAGGCAGACCCGAAAACAAAAATCGATGATTCATCGCCGGGTTTGTTGTTTTGAGTGGATTTCGCCAACTGCAATAGGCCCCACAATAATACTAGACGTTTGTCGTATATTTTTTGTAGTTTTTGTTGTTGGCGCTTGCCGCCTGCTGTTGCCGCTAATGTTGTTGCTATTGCTGATGTTGCTAGTTGCAAGTTGCTGGCTGGTGGCTGGTGACGCAGTTGCAGTTGCAGTTGCAGCTGTGCCAATTCTCCTCCAGTTTGCCGTTTGCATTTCGGCGCTTTACGTTCAAAACAATTATTATTCTGGCAATTAATTTTGATTTAAGCAGCGATTTTCAATACATTTTTTATACATATAAACAGTCTTATATATATATTTGGATTTCCTAGGTTTTTTTTTATTGTCCATGAGGTAAAAACCCCCCGCCAAGTAAGTCTTTGAATGTCTCGATCTGTGGATTATTATTGCAGCTATAAATAAGCGACACCTACGATGCTTTTGTTTAAGATTGCATCTTCAAGATTGGGATTTGATTGGATTAGAGATGATTTTTTAGGTTGTTATGGTAAACAAATATATTTTTTAATCATTTTATTAATTTAAAAGGAATGAAAATCGCATACCTTGAAAGTGATACCTTCCCAATAATTTTCATAATTTGTTATTTGAATGTTTGTTTATTTATTTAAAAAAATTATAATTAAATGCAAGTAATTTAGTGGCTACCTTCACCATATTTACATGCTTAAATCATAAGGTTAAACTAAAAATAAATTAAGATACTCAAATTATAAGTAGTACTTGCTAGTGGGTTTATTCTCGGCACCATTTCGATTTGTACACTCTTCAGTTTCAACAACAGCCTAACTATAATACAAAGTTCTTTCAACGAAAACAATCTGCAACAATGGACCCTAATACTAGAAACTTTGATATGATGATTAATAATTTAGAATCTAAATTTTAGTTAATAATTTAGAGAGATTATTGTTTAATAAGTTAATGTGATAATCTAGAGACCCTAAGAGGCAATATAATTGCCCTGACTAATTTTTGGCACTGACTGATTCCCTCGTTCTGACTTTGGCTTCTATGACTCTAGTTTGTAAATGGCCTGGGGGTTGTGGTGGGGGTAGTCCCCTGTGTCCTCCTCCTCCCCGTTGCTGCTCCCCACACTGCCGGTGTAGTACATTTGGTGGCCGTTGCCACCAGCGGCGTCCTCGTATCCCTGCAGATGCTGCTGCAACTGCTGCTGGTCGAAGCCGTTGGTGGCAGGATTGCCATTCGCCTCGTTCTGGCAGCCGCTCTGCAAGTGCTTGGCCAGCAAGGACATGCGCGAAAAGGACTTGGTGCAGGTGGGGCAGGAATACTTCTTGACATCCGAGTGGGTTTGCATGTGAGCCCGCAGATTGGAGCGATCGGCAAAGGCACGATTGCAATGCTGGCAGCTGAAGGGTTTCTCGCCCGTGTGGGTGCGAATGTGTCCTTGCAGAAGCCACGGCCGGGAGAAGGCCTTGCCGCAGATGGGGCACTTGCAGGGCAGGGTGTGGGTGCGAATGTGCATCTTGAGGGCGCCCAAGGACACATAGGTCTTGTCGCAGTTCTTGCAACTGAACACCTTCTTCACCTGGTTACCCTCGGCGGCCGGACAGTGGAACTGCTGATGCTTGGAGAGTCCTGAGTAGGTGGAATAGCTCTTCCCACAGTCCTGGCAGTGGTACCGCGGCACACCCACCGGCTTCTGCATGCTCTGGGCAGAGGCCACATTGGCAGCCTGGATCAAGGCTGAAGCCTGGTCTGTGCAGAACTCCGTTTGATCCACAATGGGGGCCGATCCTCCGGGCTGACTCCTGATGATCTTGTACTCCGTGCTCTCGTAGGCATGGCTCTGCTGATGCTTCACCAGGCCGGCATATGTGGCATAGCATTTGTTGCACTGCTGGCACTGGTAGTACAAGTCGTTGCTGCTCTTGATTTTCAACTGGTTGAGGTCCTGGTTCTCCTGATCCTCGTGCTCCATGTCCTGGGCACTGGGGGGCATTTGGGGTTGCATGTTTTGCATACTCAGTAGAGCCCTGGCCACATTCTGTATGTTCATGTTCTCGCTCAGGACTCGCCTTTGGGTCACGGAGAGATCTTCGGGCTCGGCGACAGAAGGGGGTGGGGTGTAGTATATATTTTGTGGCACTGGAGGCACTTCCTCTTTGATCGAAGGCATTTTCATGCAGTCCTCGTACTCCGCAATGCTTTTCAGGAGGTTGTTGTTGTAGTTCCGCAACGGATAGTTCTCCTGATCGTGTTCCGGCTCTGGCTCTTGCTCGGCTTCCGGCTCCATCACCTCTTCCTCGGGCGGTAGCTCGAACTCTCCATAACCCAAGCGCGCCAAGCTCTTGGCGATTTCCTCGCGTGTGAAAACATCCGGAAAAGCTCGAGCTATTTCCCGGGTCTCCTCCCATATGCGACGGGCGAGTTGCTCTTTGGTTTGGTTCATGGCAGCATCGAATCGCTTCCGCAAGGCGGCGGGAACGTGTTGCGCCTCCGGATTCTCCTTTACGGACCAATGCGACTCCTGCTCCGGCCTCACAGACCAATGCGGCTCGAAGGGAACCGCTGCCGAAGCCACACTTAAGTCCACAGGACCTTCATCTGTTTGAAGAAAATTGTAATTAGTTTTTGGATCATTTTGGGAAGTGTGATTTTTAAAACCCACCATGACTGAGATTATCCTCCTGATAGGACTCCTCCTTCAACATTATCGGACGCTTTTTGAGCGGACAACGGCTGTACTTGAGTTTATCCATTATGTCTTGATATTATCCTTAAGAACACCGATCACCGATCACTGATCACTAGTTTGTACTTCTTGTATTTAATACCGTTTTCTAAAAGTAAATCACTGCTCATTGGCGTCTCGATCGCCTGGAGTTCCTCGTTCGAATGATGCAACCCGGCTAGAATCTCTACGATTTTATAGACTCCCGATCAACCCCCTGGCTTCGGCTGAGGCAGGATCAGGATCTGCAACCCCCTTTGGCAAAAGGATCTTGGCATTTACCTACTTCCGATGTCGCCACCGGGGATTCTGTAAATTCAACCCCGAATCCACACGAGCCACAGATCCCACAGCTGCACATACAGCTGCTGATCGGCGAGAAAGAGACGGTGTCACCAGACAGAAAGAGAAGGGATGAAGCGGCACCGTCAACAAATCTGTGTGTAAAAAGCCAGCACGTGCCATAGGCCTCTCTTTTCCCAGTGAGCGATCGCCACCAGCTGCCTCTCCGGTCTGCCTTCATATATATTCCATATTTCCCCTGATTTTTCATGGTGTCAGTGAGAGCGGCAGCTGGTGGCAAGCTTATTATATAGAAGAGTATATAGACGGGCAACTGGCATAGCAAGTTTATTTATAAACCTCTTTCGGGTCCGCCTTGTGCGATCACCTTTATGTATGGAAGTTCTCTTTTAATTTTCTTGGGGAGCAGGTGAGCTTCTTACCCGCTCTTTGGAGCTCAGTTAAGAGAGGAGCTTTGCTCGAGAGACTCCATCTCTTGGTTTGGGGGGCTCTCTTGTTTCAGGTCTCAGTCGTTTCTCCGTTTCTGGGAGACTTAAGAGTCTTTTTGGCGGCCTGGTGTCTTAAGAGGATCGTTTTGAGATCGTTTTGCTTAAGCAGCTTATGGCCCAAATAATCCTAGACTTGGCTCAAACGATCGGCTTTTCCACTAGATGAGTCTTTAGGAAATTTGTTTTCATGTAAGGATTTTCCAGATAGTTGCATTTTTTCAATTGTTTTGTAAGCTTTCAAAAGGAATAAGTATCAAAAGTCTTTAGTAAGTCTTATAGATGGTTTGGGAAACACATCTTTTTGAAGATTAAAAAAAAATAGGTTTAAATTAAAAAAATTTATATATGATTGACAAGATTCCTCTCATATTGTAAAAAATATCCTATAAGCTTTCCTATTGATTTTTTCGGATAGGGATTCTTTAAAAAGGGCAGCTGGTAAAATATCAGCACGTGACATGCATTTCCATTAAATCGAAATACCTCCTGCCTGTTAAACACAATGCATCCCACTCAGATGTCCACAGAAATATTAATCAACGGAACAAATAACGCCGAGATCTAAGGTAAATCAACCTTTACCCGTACCCGGACCATTGTTCCGGTTATCGTCCCTCGCAACCCACCGTATACCTATGTATTTCAGTATATTTTTAGGTGCACTCGGCAAAAATAAACCCCTAACGGCCGTGAAATTGAAGGATATCGCCATCTGGCGAGATCAGAAACTGAGATCCACTTCCACCCCAAAATGGGCATGTGCCCCGGTAGTTACCTGGCTTTTGCATTCTTCTATTTATTATTTTTCCCCTCGAGGCCGAGTGCCTTGGAATGCGCCAAAATAGGAGGAGAGTGGTACGTGCAAATCTACCTGGCGGAGACTGGTCCCACCCCGAAAAGGAATCCACAGCCTCACCAGACAACCTTCGCCTCACCAGGATCATAACACAAAAGTGGTGGTGGTGGCAATGCTGGTGGTGGCTTGAAAATGCAGTTTTCGACGTTACTTTCAGTGCCAACCCCTCGAATGTCTAGAAGAAATCTTTAAGAATAAACCCCCCCGTTCATGGTTCTTTTATTCTTGCATCTGCCGACTATGACACGTACCAACAAGGAACTGATTTCGTCCTTGTTTGGCGCCAAAAAATCCTGTAACAACCGGTGTGCTCACCTGGGTGAAACCTATTTTCGTGATACGTGATCTCTGTGACGTTAACAATAAGAAATGGTAATTGATTTTGTGCCCAAAAGTGCATTTGAATTTTTAATTAACTGCCGAAGAATTTATGAAGCCTTTAATGAATGGATTTTTGAATGACGAGGACCTTAGATCATTATAAGTTGTTTGTTTTGATTAATGAAACATGTTAATGGAAATATGACTTGCAGAAAGTAAAATGGATATTAAATTTACACAGCCGTAGGAATTAATCTTAAGGATATAGAGGTCTAGTCTAGGAGCTTTAAACTTGATCCTTTATTTTGAAATCTTTATAGAACCCTGATTATTCTGTCAACTTGTACCATTTTCCCTAGAAACTAACACATAACTTTCTTTACATCAATCAATTGCCATTCAAACTATGAGTTCAACTCCATTCCACTTTGCCAGGCCTAATAAGACTTCCCCCCGGCCCAGGCAACAATGTGTGGTGTCATCAAACCCTCGGTGGGGCAAAGCTAACTGCACATCACCTGGCAGGTAAACCGCAAACGTTAACTGTCCCACACAGGCCCCACAGTGCTCCACAGCTGAGTGCCTCACTTCAAAGTGTCAAACGGCCGCACAGAGTCGCATAATGAAGTGCAAAATGTCATTAATTTGCCGCCGTCAAGGTGGCATTTGCTGCGAGTATCTGAGTTTCTAAGTATCTGTTGGATGCAGCTGCACTCGGCTTGGCTTGGCTACTCCGGACAAAAGAAAGTCGGGCGACGGCGTTAGGAAAAAGTATGCAGAAATCCAAAACGAATCCGATCCAGGCCGATCCGCTGTCCAAGCCACACGCCGTCGCCGCTGCCGACGCCGACTTTTGTCTCACATTGTCACGAGTTGAAGGTTTTTCAAGCCACTGAGCAGACAATGGATAATGGATATAGTTGGGATGGGTTATACGTTTTGTTGGGGGAGAAATACAGGAGGGAAAAAATGCGCCATGTCGACCAGACCGAGCTGCAATCAAAACAAGATCTTAGAACTATTGGCGCCTGATACCGACGATGTTCCAGAGCTCCATCTCCGAGCTCCAAGCTCCAGCTCCAGGTCAGTGAGCATAAGCGCCGCTTTTGATATCCGATATTATTATCTGGCCTGCGTCGGACTGGTAACGGTAATTATAATCGAATAAAAGCAGACAAACAGCCAGTATCTGTATCTCAAAATGTATCTAAAGTTGGAGCTTCCGACGCCGCATAAATTAATCGGTAGACTAGAAGCTACGACTATAATTCAAACTAATTTGTTTTATTGACAGCGTGTGCGCTTTCGGTTCTTTCATAGAGATGGAAAAAAATAGAAAAAACCCAGAGACCCACCACACACAAATTGGTCAATTATAGAGGGTCTAATATTCAACCGCAACTCTAAGGCGTGTTTCATTAGTCGAAGTGACAATAAATTAAGTTTCGACTACTAATTAAAATGCGCTCTGACCACTCTTGAGATATTAATCTGCTGGGAAGCTTAGTGGCCACAGACCTTAGTATCGTTGGGAGACCACCCGCCTGGCATTGGGGCACCGAAAAGATAGATCGATTCATTGATCGGAAGCTTTGGCGCTCTCATCTTTACAAATAATCACAAGTTTATTTTTCTTTGTTGGCTTGTGATTTTATTTTCATAAATGAATCACGATAATAAATTGTTTATGTTTCTTTCCATTCGCGGTGACTCGAATCATGGGAGCTTCATGGGAAAAAGAGATTAACATCAGCGTTTATGTTAATGCAATGTTGAGACATCATAAAAATGAAATATTTGCCGCTATCCACCACAAAAAAAAAAAAAAACCAAAGCGTTTGTCCAGCTCTGAATCACTTGCAAATATATTTGCATATTCTTAAATCTTCAGATAATTTTTGCTTATCAAAGGCAAACATCCTTGACGAGCAATCAGAAGTTCAAGTTCGTCTTTCGGTTTAATGCCCTCCAGTAATTCCAAAATAAAAATCATACATTTTTACATTTTTATAGATTTATTAAAAAAATTCAACAACTAGCTCGACAACAGCTCTCTACAGAAGACCCTCATTGCGGACTTTTTTCTTTTCCGTTTCTTCGTCTTCCTGAAATAAAGAAAAATTCCATTATTATTAATTCAAAGACCACACCTAGGATATTGACTAAAAATAACCCCCTATGAGGACTAATCAATTAGGTGATATTGAGTGCCTATAACTGGCAGTAACTATTCAATTAAGGAGTGCAAATGTTCCCATGACCGAAGCAATTTACACTTGCAGGAACGTGAGAACACCCTTCACCCTCCTGCAGGGCGGAGGCGGTCAGGTCCATGGTCCGAGTCCTGCATCCTGTATCCCTGCAGGATTCAAGTCAATAAATAACTTACCCACGCTAGCTGGTATACGGGTTCCGGTTGGATTTCAAAACTTGGCAGCAACTGGTCTAGGGGATGATCCTTTCTGGCTGGAATTATTTGTTATTGGAATCACGTGACAAGTTGCAGGCCATGGTGATGGGGAGGGTCGCCTCGCTCGCGGTGGTAGTGGGAACACGAAACTGAAATCATCCCACGGGATTCAATTTATGCGTGTTTGAATGTTTTTGATTGCGCACTGCTAATTCGAATAAAAGCCATCGGCTCCTGTACTCACCCCGTAGATGTCCTGTCCGTTTTCAGGCATTGTTTTTGCAGGGAACCGACGAGCCGGATACTGTGCCGCCTATGATGGGTCCCGAAGCGGTCATGTACTTTAGAATTTCGTGTACATACTTAGAATTTCGTTTACAATAAATTTCGTTTACAATAGCCCTTTTAAATTATTTCAGTTTTTTCTTATTTATTTTTTTTTTTAGATTTTTAATTTTTAAATTTTTTTAGTACTTTATTTTTATAATTTTTTTTGAATTTTTATAAATTTTAATATTTTTTTTTTTGTTTTTAGTTTTATAATTTTTTTTTTCGGTTTTTCTTTTTTATTATTTTTTTTCAATTTTTTTTTTTTTTTATTAAATTCAAAGTTTGATCTCCCAACTGTTTTGAGGTCGAATGATTTTTTATAAATTTTAATATTTTTTTTTTGGTTTTAGGTTTTTTTATTTATTTTTTTTCGGTCTTTCATTTTATTATTTTTTTTTCAATTTTTTTTATTAAATTCAACGTTTGATCTCCCAACTGTTTTGAGGCCGAATGACTTTTTATAACTTTTAATATTTTTTTTTATTTTTAGTTTTATAATTTTTTTTGGTTTTTCATTTTATTATTTTTTTTAATATTTTTTTTTTATTTATAAGTTTTATAATTTTTTTCGGTTTTTCATTTTATTTTTTTTTTTTTTTTTATATTTTTTTTTTATTAAATTCCACATTTGAACTCCTAACTGGCTCGAGGACGAATGACTGTTTTTCAGGTTGAAGGCGGGTAGGTCGAGTTGACATTCAAAACCAAAGCCTACTTGTTCACCAAAAACAATGCTGGCCCTTGGGATTCTTGATTAAATAAAATGAGTTCTCTAGGGATTGGACTACTCCGTTTTTTCTACGCCAAAAAAAAAAAACCTAAAAAAAACTGAAAACAGAAGCAAATGTCAAGCTAATTATTACAAATGATTTTCGATTTATATTTTATGCTAATTTTGGGCAGAAGCATATTCAAGCTGTCAGCATTGTATTTACATAAATTTGAGCTATGAAAATGTTTGAAATTATTGCATCTCAACCGCTCATCCCTCCATGCACCTGAACCGAGCCTATCTGCCCAAACACTGTCCAAAAAGTGGGTCTATAAATACTGTCGCCTGGGAGGGGGTAGCCATATAATTGATTTATGGCCAATGGATTGCCGCACGCCCAAAAATCTCTCTGTTTTGAGTTGAGGGGTCGTCGTGGTAGCTACTAAATTTAGACACGGCTAAAACAACTAATTTAGGAGGACTCGGCAGCGTGTTCTTCAGTTTTGTCACGTTCATGGGCAAATGTTTTGCATGATCATTGGGGAAATGGGGGAATGGGAACTCTGGATAGGGATCCCCCTCGAGAACGTGTCCGTTTGTTTGTTTTTTCCGAGGGAGTGAAGCCTCTGTCGCAGCCACTGTCACAATTGACACTGACAATGCGGCAGGTACACGATCCCATCTCATTTCATCTCTGGAGTCTTTGGATCTCATGCCCATTCCCAGTCCCTGTCCCATTCTGATTTCGATTCCCCCGTGAGGTACCTCAGGGCTATCTATTCCGGAGACGTGCCGTTAAGTTGTCAGTGGGTGGGACACTTCGATCTCCATGTCGTCTATGGTCTCCATGTCTCCACAGCTCCATCTCCATCTCCATCTCCAGTTGCAGTTCCAGAGCAGGCACAGCGAAAGATTAATTGAACGTGCGCCAGCGAGTTATTAATCTTCCCGAGCTTAGGCGGAACAAGGAGGCACTGAAAAAAATATCGAAAGCCAAAGGATCAAATAGGAAAGTAACCAAGCACTATTTCCCATTCTAATCTGTTGGTATTCTCTCTTGATTTTATCTTTAATTTGTTACCTTTCAACTTTTTTTCCTCAGTGTATTCTTATCTATTGTTTCTAAAATATTGTATGCACTTCTTGGCGCTGCGGTGTCAGCTAATGGGACCCGCCACTTGAGCCTTGATTATCCCTCGTTCTCATATGCAGCTGCCGATCTGTGGGCCGCTTTTCCTCTCAGTTTTTTATATATTGTATCTTATAAACTTATTTTTTGTCGGGTGCCCCTAATTTGTTTATGACTCTGATAATGCAATTTTTTACTTGCAACGATCGGGGGCAGCAATAACATAAATATATTCACTGATCTGCTGGGAGCAATTACCGGGTGAGCCATATTTTGTCACTTTTTTTCTGGGGCTCCGGCCTGAGACTTTTGGGTGAAAGTTGAGGCATTTTTATGGCAGAACATAATTTGAAACTCTCAGATTGTGGAGGATTGCCGAATTGGTATTTCATGAGATTGGGTGTCACACAGTCATACCTGCCTGGGCCTGGGATCACCATTACACAAATCAAACAATGGCCAGTCATAGATTTTGAGGTCCCCCAACCCCAAAAAATATAAAATAAATAATAGACTGAGTGTATTGCGTAGCGATGAGCACATGCCACAGAACTTGCCCCATAAAACTGCGCAGCTGCTTCGCAATTTTTGGTACCGGGATTTCACAGGGCAACGCAATCCTGTCCCAACCCCTTTTGGAATTCAAGGGAAAGGACCAGCTCTGATATCCGAAGACTGAAATACTCTTGAGGAGTTTTTTAATAAAAGGCTCTAATTTAATAGCTAAGGTTTAGTAAATCAAGGCTTTAAGAGTATACTGGAAATTATAATTTACCTGTTATTCAATATACCCTTTAATGAAAGAGCATCAAAACCTCTCTGGCTGGCAACTAAAAAGTTCGGAATAGACGCCATGGAAGGTTCTGAAATTGTAGCACCTTGAGTCGCAATCAGTGAGACAACTGTGGAGAAGATATACTTCAATCACCACCGTGCTTAGAACCGGAATATCAAGAGGGGAAGTTTTCGATTTCCGTGGAAGAGAACACCTGGATGCGAAACGGCGGGCTCTAAGGTGCAAGTTTTCACTGTTTTGACGCACCGGTGTCTGCCACAGAAAATCAAATCTTCAAGAGGGTGAGTGATACACAGACAGAAAACCAGGGCATGTATAACCCTCTCTCATATGTCTGCTTATCAATAACTATTAAACCTATTAATACTTTTTTTTTGTGTAGTTCGTTCATGTGTCATGGACAAACAAACGAATCTATATCGGGCTCGACTTCCTTTGGCAAATGCCTATGCAAATAACCCGGAATAGAAACGATCGGAACGAACACTTGCGTCATCCTCAGTGCGTAAACACTGAATTAGATTGGATCCGATCGGATCGGAAGGTTAAGGGTATCCACTGAGGAAGGGTTGCCAAAGGAAGTGCACACCTTGCTCCATTAGCATAAAATTAACCTCGATGACGACTTTGGACTCGGAAGCCTGAGTTTCCCACAGTGCTGGAGACTTGTTTATTAACATGTGACAATTATGCTTAATGCAAGCCAGGGTCTATCTTGATTACCATTAACCCCTAACCATTAACCCTACCCTTGTTATGATTTTCACTTTTCCGATTGTGATCCCGAACCGGATGCGCTTCTTAAAAGAGTGTGCATGTGTTTTTCTGTGAATGCAATCAAGGATCAAGGGCAACTAGCAAGGAGTGCTAAGAATATGCAAATTTTATTTTGCCACCGACCGTGTAAATTACACTGAGACATGCCACAGTGCGGATAACACCTGGGCAACGGAAGGAAGAAGATGTTTTCGAAATTGTATAAAAAAGGGGAAGCGGATATCTCAGTATTGCCTGGATGTTCCCACAGTACTTAGAATTGAATGTTCTGGGGGGACAAGGTATTTACATTAGTTTATTGGCTCCCTTTTTTTATGAAAAACTATATCTTCCCCCTTAGTCAGCTCTGCTTTTCAAGCCCTTGTTTAGAATAGAATATGTTGCCTTTCCTTTTATCCATAATTTAGGCCAGAAAAATTATCCGTAAAGGGCTAGGAAGATGGTTTTACGAGCATCTATGGTTTCTGGAAAGTCCCAGGAAGGTGAGTTGCTGGACGGACCCACGCCACGTCACTCACTGCTATCCGGCAGATACAAGCAGAGCTTTGCATATCTGAGCCTGAGGACACGGATGCCGGGGATAATGCAACAAATAATAATTCGAATCAAGGCACAATCCCAACAACTAGTAGAACAATTTGGAGAGGATGTGCTAAACGATGTTAGGCACATTGTGGATGGCGTGGATCGTCTAAAGAACGAATTAAATCGGGATCGTCAGTTCATTCTTTTCCATGGCAACGAGCCGGACAAGGCCGAGTGGAATGCCTTTCTCACAGAATTGCCACGCCCTAAAAGGAACTTCTTTCGGGCCTGTTGGCTGCACGCCGAGTGCTACCTGTACCGTCGCCTCTACTCCTTTTTCGAGAACAGTCGCTATTTGAATGGCTACGACCCGTTCGAACACCTGAAAATGGATGACCTGACGCTCAGCAAGAATGCGATGAAGTCCTTGGCCAGAGCCACCCGCGGACTGGACAAGAGCTTCGATAACTTCAGCAACCTCCTGCGCATCGTTCTCTGGAGCAATCACTTTGAGAGGGCCCTGGGGGCCTATGCGTTTTCGGAGGAGGAAAGCCAAAATGACATCAATGTCCTGGCGCAGGTGGCCGACATGGACCGGAATCTCCTGGTGGATGACTCTAGTACGATATGGAGTTGCCTGAACAGAAAGCGCCCCGGTTCATCGGAAGTCATTGTCGACTTCATTTGTGACAATGGGGGCTTTGAGTTCTTTACCGATATGTTGTTTTTGGAATACATCATTGAGAGCCAACTGGCCACCCAAGTGCGCTTGCATGTCAAGGCCATTCCCTGGTATATATCCGATCTTATGAAAAAGGACATTGACTGGACAATCAAATACCTTATCCAGCAGAAGGACGATATCCTCTCCAGCGTTGGCAGTAGATGGTTGTATCTTATGAAGACAGAAAAGATCATTGTAGCTCCCGAGTCGCATTTCTGGACAGGACCACAGCCCTACTTTGTGATGGTGGAGTTGGACCTGGAATTATATAAATTACTCACCGGAGGTAGGCTAGTAATCTTCAAGGGGGACCTAAACTACCGAAAGCTGCTGGGGGACTTCATTTGGGATTCGGCCGAGGAGTTCATCACCTGCCTGCGAGGCTTTCGACCTACAAATATCGCCGCCATTCGCACCGTTAAGTGCGAGGTGGTTTGTGGCCTTCCCGAGGGCATGTCCGATAATCTTCTGCGCTCGGATCCTATGTGGATGATATCCAGCAACTACGGTCTCATCCAGTATACGGACTCCCTGAAGTGTGCCTGTGGTTTGGTGTCCGGAATGACCTGCAACATGACCAACAAAGAACCACCGGAACTAACCGGACGACCCAGTTTCGGCAGGAGGACCACTTTGAAGGAGCATATGTTATCCACAGCAACTGGTGGACCCAAATAAAAGACTCAATCTATGAAGCCGCCGGCGTAGAAAACGCCTTGCCAAACAAATCGATGCGAATTTTTTTTGTAGCGAAAATCTGGCTACCACCATCAGCCTCGTTACTCCCACCTTGGATTTCAGTTAACGGCCGCCACCTGCCTTGGCCATAAAAACACCTGAGGATCGGACTTGGTTGGCCAATGGATGGGTCGCGCAAGCGCAACAATTTGTCAGGACACTAATTTCCAATTGAAGAGGGAAAGTCGGCGAATGATAAACAAAAGTATTAAAAATGCTTTGCCCGGAAGCTACTTTTGGATTGGAAAAATTGTTAAAATCAAGTATGTGCTGATTAAATTGATTGTTTCTGTGTGTAAGATTTTTAATGGATTTTTTTTTATTAGTAGATAAAAATTTAAGGAGGGTTTGGTTCTTCTATAAAATTTTATAGCTTTTTTAAAATAGCCAGACTTTTCCCAGGCTTATTTTCATAACCTTTGCACTTCATTGGTTATAAATAAAAAAACCTTATCAGAAGAATAACATTTGATCTGATATCAAGCAGTGCCTTCTCATAAATTTTGCAACTAACTTGGAAGATGAATTTCCTTTCTTTGGAAATTTCTCAAATAAATGAAATAATTTTACCCGCTTGCCCAGTAACCTTCCAAATGACCAAATCCAGCAAAGTCAGCCATCTAGAAATATTAAAAAATCCAAAAAGAACAATCTCACAGAAATTAAAAGGAAGCCAAACTTATTGAAAAGAGCAACATGAGGTCGCTTAAAATTCCAATACAGTTTTGGCATGTGATCAGGTACAGTACCCGAAAAATCGCCGACAATTAATCAGCATAGCATAACAGTGTTTGGGAACTCGACTGATTTATTTTCCCACCAAAAATAAATAAAAGCCACCCTGGATGCGGACGGGATTTATTGCGCAGCTGCAGGACACAACTTTGTTGTTTTTGTTGGTTCGGAAGGGAGCAACAGCCTGCCACCGCTGGGTGGCACGACGAGGTGACGGGGTGGATTGTTATGCAGGAGTTGCTTTCATGTTGGCTTTGTCCTTGAAGGTACCCGGTATTTAGCGTTCAATGTAGTGTAGTGTTCGGTGTTTGGTTTGGTGCCCATTGACTCAGTACCCGACACCAGGTTGCTGGCAACGCCTCTCCAGAGCCGGTGCTTTTGTCTCACTTGGCTTTCCGTATCCGGGGGTTGCAAACTTTTCCCACCATTTTGCCGGCAGATTATAGCCTGCCTGTAGCCGGGCTGTGATTTCCACCCCGTCCACCCATCCACCGAGCAGATGGATAGTGCGCAGGTATGCGTCACCGAACCAGCTGCCCGTGGGCATGTGGACGGATCCGGCCGGAAAGCTTCTGTCACACTCAATTAAACCCCGTAATCTACAGGCGAATGCAATTCGCGGTAAAATTCAAGATTTTTTTGTACAGTTTTCAAAAAGTTTTAGGGATTTTTCAGGCGTTTTTGGGATGTGATTATTTTAAAACCCAAAACCCAATCACAAAAACCCCCAGTATTTCTCCAAGCCACTTCACTGGAACTTGGAATATTATGTTATACTCCCTAGTGCCTAGCAACTGATATTTGTATAGTATGTAACTTTTAAGCTTATCAATCATTACCCTCCAATAACACTTGCTATTAGTATTTGCTAAAGCAGTGCTGTAATTTTTGTAAGCCCATCGAGTGAGTCACACCACTATTAAGTTATACTCGAACTATAGAGCAAATGTTTGCCCAAGTGGAAGTGGTTTGTCGGCCGATTTACGGGTCACTCAATGGCGTTCATTTTGCGGGCTAGTTTATGGGGCGAGTGATAAGCAGGAAATGCTCGTATACCAACCGATCGAGCCACCACCGAACAAAACCACCCGTTCAGCCATTAGCAGGAGCCACCTGAATTATGGGCAAATTAAATTGAACTCAATTCGAGTGCTGCAATTATCTTCGAGGGGGTGGGAGAAAGAGGCGGCTTAAAAACAGTTGACATAAACCTTTCGCCAGAAGTAGCAGCAACAGCGGGAGCAGCAGTACAAGCTCCTCGAAAAAAAGCCAAAATGCCGCCAAAGGCGCTGACAAGTGGCCAGGAGGCTGTGCGGCAAAAAGGTCAACATTTCGTAATCTGCTTAGTGGCTTTTGTATGCACGTAACCATAACCATGCCCCATGTCATCCTATATATTTCACAGGCACCGCACGGGTGGGGGCCCCAGACTGTCAACCCGCCAGCGTTGCAGCGTTGCAAGATTGTGGTACAGCATTCGCCAACTGACCAAGTGGTCTTTCCTTTACACACACACACAACACCAACAAAAAAAAATGGGGAAAAAACCAAAAATAGAAAAAACTAGCGACTATCACCCGCTAACATTCAAATTCAAATTTGCTTAGGCCCACCGACAAAAATTAGCCACAGACTTGGGCGCTAATCTGGTTTTAAACTGAGTTTCAACGCGAGTCTCTGTCCTGTCTGCTGCCGCGATGCGGGTGTGTTCCATGCCACATAAAGTTGCAACTCTTTTTCAGTGATGCCAAGTAAGAGAATTCAACAAATATAAAATATTTTATGATTTTTATACAGTTATTTGACCAATTAGTAATAAAAAATTAATTTGAAATAAGAAACTATTATTTAAGTTGGCTATTATCTAGCTAAGCCGTGTCCCTCCTGCCACATCTGTCTCTGACTTGGCCAGTTTTTGGCCTTTTGCCTTGCCTCATGTCCAGCAACCAGTTTATGGACAAGGTGTGCGGGGTTGAGGCGTGGGGTGTGGCATAGAGAGTGTGTGGGGCACCCGCACCTGGCCAACTGCCCAACTTACGACTGGCGGCGAGTGCAACTGCTGCCCAGCTGCCAGACGTTTCTATCCAGACCCAGCCCTACCCCATACCCTGCCCCTCCCACGCCCCTCGACCCATCATTCCCGATCAGGATAACCTGCCCAGGGCGTCTAGTCGAGCGAGATCCCATTTATTGGCTTTTAAATGGTTTACAATACGTTGGGTGCTGAAAGAACTTAGGATAAAGTGCGAACCAAAAGTAATATTTTTGGAGAAAAATAGCCTAGAGCTTTAGCACCTGAATGGCTAAAATATAAATTATATTTTTAAAACAAAAAAAGAGCTTAGAATATGGAGAATATATTGAAAGGAACAAAACTTATATAAATAAAGAGCCCACAGAAAGTGATGCTGCTTCTGTTTAGCATAGAAAATATTCCCATCTGATTTCATTCCTCCTAACAAAAACCATACCAATGTAGCCTGAAGTCTAAAATTCAATTGATTTTTGTTTAGTTTCTTACCCATTTAAATGTAAATAGGCCAGAATGCATTTGTTGGTTTATTAATTCTGTTATGGCTGCTTTTGATTAGAACCCAAGTGCAGTGTGTGCAATTTCCCCATAAGATTTCTACGAGCAGAGGTGAGTATTAATGGTTATTGGCAGGGCCGTAGCTAGCATGGGGCAGGTGGGGCGGTGCCCCAGGGCCCCCGAAGGGAAGGGGCCCCGCCGGGGCAAAAGACTTCCGTATAGGGGGCCCCAAATTTACTTGTTGCCCCAGGGCCCCCGAGGCTCTAGCTACGGCCCTGGTTATTGGTCTGGAGACATGGAGATATGAATATATGGGTTTATGAGGAAACTAACATAAAGACAATAAAGTTAAGAGAGTGAACAAATTTAGGTTTATTGCCATATTAAATTACCACACCTCATGGGTGTGAAACCTCTAGTTAATTCTTGGCGACACTTTTGACTCAAGATTGATGGTCCAAAGGAAACGCCTTTCCATTTTCAATGGCCAGAAAAAACAGGTTGCCAATCGCCCGTTTTTTGGGCATTCACAATTCACAATTATAGAAATAAAAACCCCACCGAAAAAAAACAAATAAAATTTAAAAAAACACAAATACAAGTGGCCATAGTGCGCTGTAATTCGTCTACTCAACGCCAGAGTGTGATTTGCTGATTAGCAACACTCTTTCCGTCATATTCTGAAACCCAATTACAACGCCACTGACAAGACACACGGCCAAACAGTTGCCACTTGGGACTCCGACTCCGTCTGGACTTGGCCAAAAGAGCTAGCCAAAAGTCTGGCCACGTGAACACCCTTATGCAAAAACAAATCAAAATAGCATAAAAAGTCGTAAATCTGTGCCAAAACCCCACCAAAAAAAATAAAGGAACGAGCTTAGAGCATGTGCCAAAGCCAAAGGAAAAGCCAAAAAATCACTAACCAAAAAAAAATAAATGAAAATAAAATAAAACTCTAGCCAAAGACACTTGGCCACTCGAGACGGCGGCGGCTGCTGTGATAAAATATGAGACAGTGGGGCAGACAGTCAACTGTTTTGGCTATTTTTTTTTTTCCTTGGCCAGCAATGATTCAGTGGAAAAGCAGGCAGAGACATTCATATAACTTGGCCAACAGACGCCACCTAGCGGACGAGCGGGGAAACCAACCTGTCAGCCCAAGATACAAAATTCCGATTAGAGATGTGAAGTGTTGAATTAATAGTTGAAATATTTAGTGATATTTTCAAGCAATTATTTAAAATTATGACCCAAGATTAATCTGAATTATAAATAATTTATTAAGTGGTTGAAATTTATATATAATTTATTTATAAAATCTTCGTTTATCTAATAGTTAATTAAAATTAAAACCCGTGTCACGTTCACGTCTCGACTTATAGCTCTCTCCTGATGCTGAGTGGGTTCCTTTTTTGCAAATGTCATGCATTTGTTGCTATTTCCAATATTTATTTATTTGCCAGCCAGTGCGCCGATGCATTAGAGGCAATAAAATAAATAAAAATTGAAATTGACTACGTCAGAAAATTTTGGCATTCATAATGCATGAGTTTTGATTTCTTGGCGACGTTGCCGCCGGGCCGGGCTCTTAATAAATAAGAAAAATAAAAATTTCAGTGCGAAAAATCACTTAACTTTTGCATTGAATGTGGATAGCAGGATTTATGTTAACTACTCGACTTGTTATAATTGGTATATTAAATGATTTAACAGTTTGGCAGTGCTTGCAGCCCAAAACAGAAATCAATTGGCATCGCCAAAGAGAGAGGGTGTAGCCTGGGATTTTCGGGGACTTGGGACTTTGGTTGTAAAATGGGACTTGGATACAGTCTCTGCACATTCGACTGTAAACTGGCTTAATATTATTTATGAGCCTTGTGCCCGGCCATATCACGTAATAATCACGCACATAAATGGCCAGTTAAATGCCGGCCAGACCTCTCGGGCCAGTTGCATTTCATATTTCATCTCGAGTGATATTTGCAAAACATGGCCGAGAGTGGGCCAAATAAAAAATTAAGTAATAGATTTTGTCGCTTCGATAACGCAAAAGTGCTAAAATATTTCAAAATCCGACAAACCTAATTTATAGATAATTTTTATAACGGAAAGCCATGTAGATTGGACCACCAAATGGGAGAGCTGTGATATTGAAGCACTTGATTTTTAAGGAGATCTTTGAAATATTATTTACTTGTTTTTTCACTAAAACAAAAATCTTTCTCTATGCAGTTTCCAACAGAATGCTTGTCAATTGTCCAGCCAACAACCACAAACAATTACAAGAAAATTGCCAACGATTGATGTCCATGGAAGTCCAATAGGCAGACGTCATACCAACATCCAATCCATGTCCGAGGGAAAAAACATGCCGTGACTGCCATACTGGCAGACTGCCAGGGAGTTGCTGGCTGCTTTTCGAATTCAGAGTCAGGGCCTGACAGTTGAATCACCTTCATTTTTAATGGAGACAAGTGTCAGTAATTTATGCACAATGGGGTAGAAGATGCTGCACAAACAAGCACAGAAATTGATGCACAAGTTAAACAAATTAAAATCGATTGTCGGCCAGCCAGGCCGCGGGAAGGCTCTCCTGGCTCATACCATAGACATCCGATTCTTCGAGCCAGGGTCAGGCCAGTGTGCGAGGGGTCAATGTGAATTGTGTGAAAATGACCACAGAGCCTGAGAGTCTCCGAGTGTAAGCGATCTTGGCACTTCATTATTCACGCGCGTGCTTCGTTCAAGGCTCGCGGGCTCCAGCTGGAATCTCGTATCTGGACCCTGACTTTACCACTTTGGCTTTGGCTTTGGCGGAAATGTCAATAGCAAATCACTTAATTTGTATGGCAATTTTCGCCATTGGAGAGCGTTGGTGAAAGAAGAAAACGTGCCGGTGGAAATTGTGGCCTGAGCTCACGATGGCGCAAATTCGATCAAATAATGTACAAACATTATGCTGGATTATCCCGAGTGGTGTTTCTTACCTTTTCTTTAGGTTTTCTAAACTCTGATCGTTTGTCGTTCAACTGTTAAACTGCCCTGAAGGTAGGGTCTCTCCATGAACTCGGGACAGGGTCATTGAGGTCAAGCAAGTGGGAGTTTAGAGAATAAAATAGGCATTAAATAAGCAGGGAGAGTTCTTTAATTTTTTATTTAAATTATAGAAAATGGAGGACAATATCTTATAAAGTTCCTAAAACTTAACAAGAGTTTATGAAAGGTTTGAGGTATACACTTCAAAGAGTCGAAGTACTTCTTCGAATAATCATTACCATCAATTGGCTTTTTACTAATTATAGTATCAAGCCGGTTTCAATTTGAGAGCTCAGCTGGACCTAACGAGATCCTCAATGGAAACCACAGGCAACCCAACTGGATGGCAATGATCTCGAACACAATGGCGAATCGCAGTTGCAGGCCAGGAAAAAAGCTTCTAAGGTTCTACCCTTAGCCGGCCACATGTCAACCCTCTCCGCCAGCTGACACACCCACCATCCACATGCAGGACCACCAAGTCCAAAGAAGACGCGTGTCGCTGGTCAGCCCACAATGGAGTTTGGAAATTTAGACGAGCGATGTAGAAGGCGATAGCAGGACGCGTGTCATGCAACAACAAGTCAAACCGGAAAGCAGACGATCCCCGGAACAAAAAAAAATGAAGAAAAACAGCACGAAGGACCTGCATGCATTTGGATATAGAAGGTGGAACTGCAGAAGGCCGGAATCGAATGGCATGGAACGTGCAAAGTGTGGGTCACGTGTCGCATATTAAGCGCTGAACGCTGCTCAAAACGTATGTCAAATGTCCCGGCCCTCGCCGGCGGCCTTTCACAAAAAGGGGGTTAAGCCAACAAGGGCGAGGGTGTTCAGGCAGCCGTGACGCCCACTTGCAACCCTCACCTTACTCACCCGAAAAAGCAGACGCCCCACCCCATACCCTCATTGACTTTCAACTGTGTGGCCAGCGAACAATTACGATAGCAAGTCCTCATGCAGAGAGAAAAAAATAAGGTACAGAAAAATAAAAATTTTTCATACTCTATGAAATGTCCTTTTGGTAGTCAAAGATCAATGTAATGATTTTTTCTTAGTGTACCTATGCCTTCAAGCAAACAATAGCATCAACGTTTGTCGCTCATTAATGAATTGGACCGAGTGCCGGGCGAACATCTACCCTAGTCTCCCCTGAAACTTGCTATTTAATTTGGCTTAATTTCATTTTGGCTGGTAGCTCCCGAAAATTGCATCAGCAACTTTGCCAACTTCGCAGCGTTTTGTGATTTGACAATTGTGGGAATGATTGTTGCGACAATATGGAAACTGTCCGGGCTCTCATCCCACCCCTGCTGGTGGCATCACTTCCCCTTGGCAGTCCAAATAGAATACTAGGTTTCACCGGCTTCCGAGCTGGAAAACCGGTGCAATGATGCATGGCTCTATTATGTGGGAAAACCATTAGAAGAACTCACTGTTGACATTCATCATCGATGGGTTGCAATAATTGATAACTGTTTAGTCACTGTTTGATTTCTGATCTCTGATCAGAGAGGGGTGGAATAAAAGGTCGACTGGAACTAACCGTTAATTGTTTTGGGTCAACTTAGAGCACATATTTACGCAGGATGGCTCGGGAGGTCATAGGGAGGAAATCGTAGAGGATCGCAGACAGCGTGGGAAGTGGAAAGTTATTGAACTTGCTGTGATGTGGAACCTTTTATGATTTTGGGTGTGATCATGACCGGGAAAGTGTGACACTCGACATGGGAAAATATTAAATATTAATACTGGACATTAGAAAGTGGAACTCTGTTGGCCATTCAACGACTGTATGATGGGAACCTTTTTGAATTTTGATATCTTTTTCCAAGAAACCATTAAGTTGATGAATCTATTTGATTCAATGAACTTCTCTACTTGCTTGACCATTCCTTGACCCCTGAGATTTGTATTTTTCTTGACCAGCCTGAATCCATAAAATTAGCACTAAATATCGCTAGTGGTTGGGGCTCATTAAAGGCCAAATCTATGCATTCAATTTGCGGTTAATGTCTTAAACCTTAAACCTGAGACATGGGAGGGCCAGGGCTACGGCCAGCTAGCCGGCTAGCCAGACAGCCAGTCAGCCAAGTTAGTTGGGCAGCTTAAATGGCCCATCCGAAAGTCGAAACCATTATAGACCATTACAAAAAGGAGTTCGAACAAAGACGAAGTCGACGACGACGAAGAAATGTTAAAGGCAAGTCTAAACTAATTTCAAGCACCCTCAGGTGATGAAGACAATTAAATATTCGTGATTTAACGATCACTTTGCAATGCTCCAAACTGTCAGGCGGACCGCAGACGTCCCAAGTTCCAAGTCCTAAATCCCAAATCCCCGAATCCAAAAATCCCATTCCGCCAAATGTAAATGACTTCGAGACGAACGATGGGGCCCTAGCAAAAAAAATTTCTAGCGGCCAAGATAAAGATCACACAGTGGACGGACGGCTAACTTGGCCAAAAAGAACTAAAGCAGACTCGGTTTTTGTTTTTTTTTTTTCTTCGTGCTCATCACGAATTTTCCACCAGTCGAAGAGGAACTGAACCGAGTACTGGAACAGGTTATGGCCAAGTTTTTGTTTTTGGCGGGTTTTTGTTGTTGCCAATTTGCCTATCAACAAGCGATCGATTAAGTACGCCTACCAGAGACCCCCAGCTTCCCCGGATTCGGGAAGCCTTACGTTTGCCAGCTATATTGGTCACAAAGTCAAAATGTTAATAAATGCAGTCTGGAGCTGGGGCTGTGGCTGGGCCAGGGATTCGGTTAACTGTAAGGCGGGTTTGGATTCTGATTCCGAGACGACCAAACCCACCCACCCACAAGCCTCCACCACCACCGAGCCTGGTCAAGTTCAAGCTTCGGCTGCTGCTGTTGCTGAGCTGCTCCGGCAGCAGATTCCAATCAGGTGTAATAATTCTTATTGGCAACGCTTCGTCTGGAAGACTTTCTTTTAATATGCCCCGACGACGGAAGAGTTTAATGCCAGCTGGATGGGGATGGTAGCGTGAATAGAAAAGAATAAAATTATTTAAATTTATAGGGACTTTTCTTCGTAAAATACGCATAAATATTGCATTGGTAAATATTGTATTTATTTTCTTAAATATATTAACCGCATGCTCCCTTTATAACTCATCTAAGAACTTTAACCACGATATTCACGGGATCATCTCCCTTAATCCGAACCGTTTACTGTTAGACGCAGAAGAGTTCAAATTGAAGTTCTCTCTTTTTTTTACTGCGCACTTCACGATTTTTGATTGATCGTGCATACTAAACTTTATATCCATCGTGATACATTGGGGCGATCAGGCGAGCCAGTTGGCTTTCGCATGGAGCTTTGTGGGGGAATCTACCATGGCTGAGAGGAAAATATGGAGGGAAACTGGTGCAGGAAGAGCTAAATTTATGTATTAGCTGTGCATACAGATATTATTTGGGGGGGCCCTGCTAATTTTTGGCATCAATCAGAGAAGGCTAATGCAGGCAGTTAATCGTTTCTCACTCGACTGCACTTTGCCTAATTTTGGGAGCGTTTTTATCGCACACAGCTGCCTGGTCCGAAGACGAAGAGTTTTACGAGGCATAAATATCTTCGAGATACAACTAATTAGTGGGTGTTTGTCTCCGGCAAGGTGTCGCCCGCCAGCTCGTCTCATCTCAACTCGATCCCTCAAGCGGATCGTGGAGGGTGAAACAATAATGTTAAATCAATTCCCCCAGGCTATGCCGCACTTAGCTCGGGATTTTCCCCCTTTTTTCTTGAGATACTCGTATTCCTCGGGATACCTGATGGGGTGGTATTTTTGGCGCTGCCACTGGAAAAATTATTGAAATTTTTATATCGTCAGTCGGCTTTGCGTCGTCTATTTCGATGTCTGGCCGGGCATTAAATGCGATTAAATTGATTTCCCAGCAAATGTCATCAAATCGCCGAGCGCTTGACTTTGATTTTATATCTTCGTTTGCCATCGTCGGGGGCTTTGTCACCTTTCCCCTCGAATCTTCAGGTTTCCCCCCAGATCTTCCCCATCCGCCCCGCCCATTGACGGATTGTTTCGTGCAACTTTTACTGCACTTTGAGTGTGAATCTGTGGCCGTCGTAAAAGTTGTTTTTATTCTTTTATTATCCCTGCACCGACTGCAAATGAGATCGATGGTGGGCGATCCCCTCCTCGCAGGCTCCACTAAGCCAATTTCAGCGATTATGGGCCATCATCGGTGTGTTTGCAGCTAACAAAACATAACACAGCCCCCGATACGGTGCGATAACACTTGGCCCAGCTAAGCCCCGATGAAAACATGACGTTTATGTCTTTTTCCTTTGAGTTTGAGAAGGCACAGGGAGCTTGGAAACGATTTTGTAAATACGAGAGATCAGACTGTATTCTATGGGAGCTTTTATGCTACAAGACCGCTCTGCCTTTATAATTCTGCTACAAGAAAAGCCTTTGACTTGAAACTATAAAACATTTGAAAGTCCGATGTTCATGATGGCTTAAAAGGATTTAATTTGTTCAATAAGAAGCTTAATTCTTAGAACCAGGGAACATTTGCTCGTATCATCTTCAATATTTATAGATTTTGTTAATAATTCACAGAGTCACAAATTGATGCAGTGGTAAAATCTATTTGAAAGCATTTTTACCAGGTAAAATTCCACCAATGCATAGATATTTTGAATTTTATCTAAAGTTCTATCTTTGACACAACTCATCATATTCTCAAGCGAGATACCTTATACGTTTTGTAAATTTAAAGAAAAAAGGTGAAAATGCATGGGAGGACACTTTGGCCCCCAGCGAACACCATATCTTTGGCAATATTCATCAGATTCTTAAGCGGAATACCTTGAACGATTTGTACACTGATTCTCCATCATTCTGCATCAAAATCTAGACACACAATATTTTTTCGATTTTTGTCCAATTTTCTGGAGGGTCCCCTACGAAAATGGTGAAAATGCATGGGAGGACACTTTGGCCCCCAGCGAACGCCATATCTTTGGCAATATTCATCAGATTCTTAAGCGGAATACCTTGAACGATTTGTACACTGATTCTCCATCATTCTGCATCAAAATCTAGACACAGAATATTTTTTCGATTTTTGTCCAATTTTCTGGAGGGTCCCCTACGAAAATGGTGAAAATGCATGGGAGGACACTTTGGCCCCCAGCGAACACCATATCTTTGGCAATATTCATCAGATTCTTAAGCGGAATACCTTGAACGATTTGTACACTGATTCTCCATCATTCTGCATCAAAATCTAGACACACAATATTTTTTCGATTTTTGTCCAATTTTCTGGAGGGTCCCCTACGAAAATGGTGAAAATGCATGGGAGGACACTTTGGCCCCCAGCGAACACCATATCTTTGGCAATATTCATCAGATTCTTAAGCGGAATACCTTGAACGATTTGTACACTGATTCTCCATCATTCTGCATCAAAATCTAGACACACAATATTTTTTCGATTTTTGTCCAATTTTCTGGAGGGTCCCCTTCGAAAATGGTGAAAATGCATGGGAGGACACTTTCGCCCCCAGCGAACGCCATATCTTTGGCAATATTCATCAGATTCTTAAGCGGAATACCTTAACCGATTTGTACACTGATTCTCCATCATTCTGCATCAAAATCTAGACAACATATTTTTGAGATTTTTGTAAATTTTTCTGGAGGGCCCCATTCGAAAATGGTGAAAATGCATGGGAGGACACTTCCGACCCCCAGCGAACACCATATCTTTGGCAATACTGATCAGATTCTTAAGCGGAATACCTTAAACGATTTGTACATTGATTCTCCATCATTCTGCATCAAAATCTAGACAACATATTTTTTAGATTTTTGTAAATTTTTCTGGAGGGCCCCCTTCGAAAATGGTGAAAATGCATGGGAGAATACTTTGACCCTCAGCGAACACCATATCTTTGGCAATACTCATCAGATTCTTAAGCGGAATACCTTGAACGATTTGTACACTGATTCTGCATCATTCTGCATCAAAATCTAGACACACAATATTTTTTCGATTTTTGTCCAATTTTCTGGAGGGTCCCCTTCGAAAATGGTGAAAATGCATGGGAGGACACTTCCGACCCCCAGCGAACACCATATCTTTGGCAATACTGATCAGATTCTTAAGCGGAATACCTTAAACGATTTGTACATTGATTCTCCATCATTCTGCATCAAAATGTAGACAACATATTTTTAAGATTTTTGTAAATTTTTCTGGAGGGCCCCATTCGAAAATGGTGAAAATGCATGGGAGGACACTTCCGACCCCCAGCGAACACCATATCTTTGGCAATACTCATCAGATTCTTAAGCGGAATACCTTGAACGATTTGTACACTGATTCTCCATCATTCTGCATCAAAATCTAGACATAACATATTTTTTAGATTTTTGTCAATTTTTCTGGAGGGCCCCCTTTGAAAATGGTGAAAATGCAGAATACGTTAAGCTTGAGTTCCACCCCTTTGACAACATTTGATTGTTTTCCCATATTTTAATCACCTTTACGCTGCCGCTTGCTTTTCCGGACTTTTCCTTTAAAATTTCCATCTGCCGGTGGCTTCAGTGACAGGCTCATTTGTTGCTGGTGAGCCTTGTCCCCCTAAATATTCCGCGGTGGAATCCGAACTCCGAAATCCGGGCCTCATTAGCCTATCCGGGCAGTGATAGCTGCCAACAAGTGTTGGCCCGGGCTCCCTTCTGCCCCCGATGACAATAGCTTTCAAATGTTTCTTATTAAAAAACCGAAAGAAAGACACAATGCCAAGGTACAAGATCGTCTGCCTGGATTGCATTTGTCTCCAAAAATAGAGTCTTTCTATTGTAGAGTATATAAAGTGTATCCAGCTGCTGGAACAGTCGATGCTACGGGCGCTTAACTCGCCGTGAAGTGTAATGTGACCGATGCGGGAGGAGTTGCCTTTTCCTACTCTAATCATAAGCATTTGGCGATGATTTAGTGCCGCCCAAACTGCGACACGTGTTCCCTGGCGAGGGGCATGCAACGGTGTGCGGCATCCTTTCAAGCTGATTTTTCACACGCCGCCATCGCCCTTTCCACGTGAGACATTTCGATATGAGGCGTTCAGCAGCCCACCCCAAAAATACTAAATAAAACACCAAAAAAAGGAAGCATAATGCTTAGCCCCGGGGTAATTTTTTGGGGTTTTCCATAATTCAATAACTCACTTTGCGGCGTTCGGGGGATATTCGTATTTTTTCCATTGGGCGCCCCCAAGTCGACATTAATTGAGTTGCTCTAATACCGAACTTACTTTGTTTATTTAGTACAGTGTGTTCTTCAAATGGAGAATCATTTTTAATATTATTAATTGGAGAGTTCTTATAATCTTTCTTTAGTAATTGCAAAAAGAGAGCTTAAGTTTTTGTATCAATATTACTTCTGCAAAAAATTTACATAACAATATACTATATTTAGAGGCTTTAAAAAAATGAGCAGTATGTTTCAATTTGTTTTAAAATATTATTGTAAGAGCTAAGCTCTTTTCTAAACTTCTTAAATGTCGAAGAGCACAAGTAATCAAGAAAACTTCCATATGGAAGTATGCTTCGAATAAGTCCTTAGCCTAAGTTGACTTATAATTTGCATAATAATTACTCCAATAGTAATAAAATTATGGAATTGGTTCTGGTTGGTTTGATCCATTGTTTCTCATTATCAAACAACCACTGTATAGGATTTTGTTAAGCCTTTTTTTTCAACCCCACTGCCACTGGGCTGGGTTGACTAGTTAATTCTGTTTGTATTTTCCGGCGCCCGGTTAAGTAACCAACCGCCCATCCCACACCCCATGTCCCAGAGTCTGGTGGCACACTTTTGCCCTAAACGGCAACATAATTACCAAGGCACTTCACACAGTTAATTGGCAGACAGACCCGTCTAGGCGATATGTAGCACATACACCCCCATGCACTTTCATACTGAGTGGGACTTTGAAAAAGGGTTCAGATCCCGCTTTATGGTTTCCATTTGGCTGCCAGCGGGCTGAATTGCCTCCATATGAACCGATGCTTCGTGTTTTTGTTGATTTTAGCAACTTTATTGACGTTTAACACATCCAGCAAGAGGGGTTCATAAATGAGTTAACAACAGATGTTTACATCATTTGCAGTGTAGTGCAGTGTGTCCATACATGGTGTTAAACCATCCAGCAAGGACATTTCTGCTATGGAGCAGGGAGAGATGATTTCTATTGACTTTTCGACTTCATTAACAATCAAGTGGCAACTTGTTTTTGGGTTTTATTATCTCAATTTGATCGAAAAGAACCAGAATCGCCGGTTCTCACGTTGGCTCACGTTTTGGCCAAGGCAAAGCAATTAAAATAAACCAATAATCGATTGCATTTAGGAGACCTAGCCCAGCCAAAACGTGCATTTAATTGAGGCTGCTGTGGTAGCAGATTATATAAAATTATATTTTAAATCAAACAACGAATAGCAGAAACCAGCCGAAAAAAAAAATAGAAATAAAAACAGCCCGCCGCCGTCTAACAATTTAAGCCACCCACTCGATTCGAAGGACGTGGCAGTTGCAACTGCGGCGCCAGGGGCCAGATTATAACGATCTCTCAGTCCAAAGTTTTTTAAGAAAAAAAAACGACGACAACAAGAAAAGAGCCAAAAACTCAAGAAATCATACAACCAAACAATCAGACAGAAACAATGCCAGTTCGATCGAAAATTCGCGACAGTCGAAACATAACCCGAGGGCGACTCAGAGTTAAATGAAATTGAAATGGCCGCACAATTATATTTTTTGAAAACGTTTTTCTATTCGATTTTCCAGAACGCTAACAGCACATTCGCCAGCTGATTGTGAGATTGTGCCGATAGGAAGTGCAATTTGACTGCAGTTCCTCGACCAAACTTCCTCAACCCAAAACTGCGGCAATATGATTTGTCGCCCATTGAGGGGATTATTACGATGCCGCCGCGATGATGCAACAAAGCAGCTCCCAAAACAATGGCCACCGAGCACGTGCAGACCTTGCCAAATTTTACAAATCTACTAATGCTAAAGTCCGCCAACGAGACTACAACATATTAAATCATTTCATCGAATATTAAATGCTCTACAAGTGGGGAGAAAAACTTTAAAAGTATGATACTGGATTTAAAAACGTATTGTTTTATAAAGTTTTACTATTTTAAATTTATACTATATCTTTTATATCTTTAAGTTTAAATAAACTAGCATATTCTCTTCTACTTTAAACTCAGTAAAAAAGTATCAAAACTTTAAATAAATCCCCCAAGAAAGAGTACTAAGCCCGAGACCAGCAAAGCTTAAGAAAATGATCAGTTTTTGGTAAATTTTCGAACGCTTTTTCTATCTCTTAACTTGTTTGCAGCATCTCTTGCATTTTTATTGAGCTTATTATTATTATTATTATTATTTTGATGGGGTCTCCTTTGCGCCTTTATATTGTCTTGTCTAAGCCAATGTTGGGCAAAGTGGTCAAAAGCTTGGAGACCAGTAAGACTTGCATTTGCATCTGCATCGCGGAATCGGCATCTGCTGGCCGAATTGCTGTGGGGTTGGGTGTCAAAGTTCAATCAAATGAATGGCACCCACAACGTTTAATGGCTTTGATGGTTTTATTAGTCGATTGCCGCCGACAGAACTGCAAACAACCAACATCACTGACTCATTAACCATTGTTGTGATGAAGTTGTTGGCTTTTCAAGTTTTTTTCCTCCCCCCCATTTTGGTTTTGGCCAGCCAGCTGCGATTTCACCAACTGATTACTGAGATCTGCAGCCAGGCTTTATTTTTATTACATTTACTGGCTATGCAATTTGCGGGCAGAAACAAAAAGTTCAAGGTTCCGAAATTAAAAAGTAGTCCAACGGGGCGATTGCATCGATCGATGAGATGGAACCCCAAGGTTAAGTCGAGTCCTGGGGCTATTATTTGCTATATTTTAGTGGGTGGAGTTCGATAGTGCATCTGCAAGTATAGTGTTTGAGTTCTAGTCCCCAAATAAGAGCCCAGAAAGACTATATTCCCCGAATGTATTCTCAATCTATTTATAGATCTTTTTCAGCTGTGGTTTTTCTTCTATTCTGTAGTTCCTGTAAAACAACCCTTCCCAAATCCTTACTTCCGATATTTTGTTGGAAGTGGAATCCACTTTCCCCTCCCACACACAGAACCCGAAAACAGGTGTGAGTTAGGTGGCTCAAATCACAAACGCGTGTCCGACTTGTGCCTTTTCGTATTTGAATCGGTCGTTAGAAGGGATCGGATATAGCTATACAGCTATATGCCAACAAAAACAAGAACACAAACCACTCGAGTGACACCTTTTCCATCGGGGCATCTGCACAATTACGAGACGGGGCCAAAGTATCAGATTTCGGGAGAAGGCGCACCAGCAGAAAAACAGAGAACTCCTTTCTTTTATGCGCCACTGACAAACGGCACATTGCACATGTCCATGTCCATGACCATGTCCGTGTCCATGTCCTGGATGGAACTTGCAAGATGAAAGCAAAAGGGTCGGGGGCTACAGAGCCTGCAATCACAATCACAATCAGTCACCCCCATCAGAAAGGCAGGCTGTGAAACAAAAGGCCTGACTGCGTGCGGGCTAGAGATGGAAGCGTGATCCTAATTAGGAAGAAATATAATTTAACAAGGATTTTTATGTGGGTTTTAGATAAGGATATCAGGTCCTTAAACATTATTTCAAGCTATACTAGAGTTCAACAAATTTTGAAGACACTTTCAGACTTCTATAGCTCTAAAAACAAATCACACACATTCCAAATATAAAGACTAACTCCAATATTTCAAAGGACTCTCGTGACACATCAAAGAAAACCCATCCCTAACAAAACCTACTCCTTGAAATGTGCGGGTGTTTCGCCTTGGGTCCGGTATTGATTTCATGTTGACGCTGCAATATTTCTCTTAATGAAAACAAACAATAAGACACTGATGCTGATGGTGATGGTGATGGTGAGGCCACTGGCAGCTGGCTTGCCGGCAGGAGGTTGCTTCCTTGGCTGGCAGGCTTACAAAGTGCGTGTTATTAATATTATTGGCCCACAGGCTGCTGCTCCTGGCAATATCGCTTGGCCAATGGCCACACAGGGAGCTCTCTTCAGAAGGGGGCAACCAGGCCGGCAAGCCTTGGCCACTTGGCGGTAAACTTGGCCCAGAGATGTGTGCTGCCAGATAATTGTGGCGAGGCAGGTCGTGCCAAATTCCACACGACGGAAGACAAGACCAGAGCTGAGAAGATGGAGATGGAGCTGAGGCCGACCGGGGCCAATTTAAAACCAATTTAAAGTTTAATGAATTCATAAAGAAATCAGTGACTGCACTTTCAAAACATAATCTGCCGACATTCCGCCTTCTCCTCATGGCGTGCCAAATCTCATAATCAGTCAATAACTTTTGCCGCCTTCTCGCACGTGGCTGTCTCTGCACTTTTAAAAATAATGTTTAATAAATTAATTAAGGAATGTGGGTTGACTAATTAAAAAGTATCAGTATTATATAAAACGATTGGTAGATCTCTCTGAAAATTTCGACTTTAGAAGTCTAGAGTGCATCCTATTTATAGAAAACCATCTAAGGAATTCTTTTAAAAAATTCTTTATCTAATTTTTTGAAAAGTGTGTGTCCTCCGACACTGCCTCGAACTTGGATTTCCACTTGGCCGTATTTTATGGGCAATCGAAGTGAAATCAATGGCATTGCCTGCATGCCATTAACACGAAAGTCGCCTCGATTGCGAAATCGCTGGAGGCCATCGGAAGGCGAACTGAGGAAAGCGGAGATGGGGTTTCTCCCCAGAATCCCCGAAAGGCCACAGAGAGGAGGGAATGAAGTGCACACCAGACCCATACCCAGACCCAGACCCAGCCCCAGTCTTTGATTCGTTAAACAAATTTTATTATTGAACAGATTTCCGAAGCATGACAGTTATTAATTGCAAATATCGCTTAATTCATCGCTTCAAAACGACAACACATCGCATAGTTTGGGCCAATCCTCCAAACAACCTGTAATCACGACACGGTTCAGGCTGGGATCGCTGGAGGAAACGGCACTCCGGCTAAGTTATGGCCAAGTTTTGTGGTGATGGTGGTGGCTTTTTGGCTCTGATTTCGCCAGGTGACTGGATATGGGATCGATCGAGGATGTGGATGTGGTGGAGCCTGGCCTGTAATTTACATGGTTGCATTCCATTGACACAGATCATCAGTTAATTTGTTTCTTTATAGCCCGTATGGCTAAAAGTGAAGGCGAGTCAAGTCGTTTGTTTTCGGCAGTGGGACACTTCTTATCCGACCCGATCGGATTGGCCAAGAAGTGAAGGTAACAAAGTTCACAGCGCCTGATTGAAAGATGGCAATGAGTTATGGTCTGTCCCACCGCCCTCTCAACCCCTAAACCCAAAAACCCAAAATGAAAAAATCAAATTGCAAAACCTAAAGCCAAAAACAAACTTTGGCAAAAGCTAAAACAAACTGCAACCGCCTATTAATACTAATTGGACTGTCACAATCAATTTGGCAGCCTAAAAGCCAGCTTAGCTGCACATGAATCTTTTAGATACAGATACACGGGCACAGATACAGATACAGTAACAGCCACCCACTGCATGATCAAATCATTAGTGAAAGGTTTTAGGGCACTTGATCGATCGCCCAGCTCGTTAAGCTCCAATAAATGCACTTACCAATCGAAAACAAGTCAAATATTTTCACAACAAAACTGCAGACCCCGAAATCCGAAAGATTGATTGTGTTGACTGATGGTGTTTTTTGGATCGTTCCTTGCCATTGTATCTATATTTTTCTTCTTTTTTTTTTGACAACAGTGGCAACTGAAAAAAGCCAAAAACTGACTGCCAAATATCGTGATGGCCCCGTTTTATTGATGGATTAAGGGCGATTACGCGATCGTTGTCAGTGGCCCAAGTAGTGGCCGAGCTGGGGGAATAGACCAAGAGAAATATTGGCTAAAGGGCCCGTTGTTTGCTGAAGACCATAAAACCTAGCCGAAGATGCCGAGGATAGGACACTGGAGGGAAAAATGTTGTTGTGCAATCGATAATCATGATATCGACGGGGGGAGGCGCACAATCGCCCGCCGAATTGAGCTGTCATGTCAGACGGCAGTTAATCAATGCGGCCCAGCGGAAAATACATAATCAAATTAACTGCCAGAAGAGAAGTCCGAGTCAGGACAATGTTGCCAATGTAGGCCACAATTGTTGTCTAGCAATCTATTGGCAAAAGTAAGGGGTATGTGGAGGGTATAATGGGCTTTTTTGGGGATATTAAGTGGTGACCTCTATAGTGATATAATAGTTATTCTATTCTTACAATATAAGTATTCTTATTAATGCCTAATATCCCTTATCTTAAATCATAAGAACATTCTATTCGAGTTAAGATCTCCTACCAATTGACTCGTTTTAGTGCTCAGCTTGGGGCGGCAAGTGATTTGATTGCCCGGCCATTGCCCGGGGACGGGTTGCGGATCGGATTCGGGTTGGGATTGGGATTGGACCTCCGATTCGGTTAGGAACTCCAGGTGGAAAGGGGTGTCTTGGGGTCTCGGCTGACTCAGTTCAAACAAGTTGCTGGCGGGAGTTATGAAATAATGCATTATAATTTGCCAGTCAATTGGCTGGATGGATGGAGATGGAGATGCACCTTGTGGTATGGGCATGTTTGTTTCTCCGCCCCCTCATTTTTTCCCCCACCCCCCAAAAATGTGGGTTCCCTCTTTGTTTTGCATAATTGTGGGAAACAACCAGCGGGTTTTGATTTTTTTTTTGCTGATTTTTTTTTATTGGCCATCAGAGCTGGACTTGCTAAGTAGGCTAAGGTTCGTTATGGCATGCCGGGCCACTGAATCACCTTCCCGCCTTGTCCTCCTGCCTTCTGGTATTTGATAAATTGTGTGCCTGCTATCGAGGGCTATCGAAAAAGCGAAGTGCAGGCAGCATATCGACGGAGATATTGCCGGTGGAATCGCAGTGATTAATACAGAGTCCCGAGAACTGGGAAAGAGAAGAGCTCCAGGAAACCTGTTCCTTTGCACTTGGCGCCTGTTGCACAGCAAAGAATCTTGTATATTTAAAAGCTGTTATGATGATATATTATTTCGAACATTTCTCTCCGTGTGCCAGACTTGTCTTTCTTCTTATTTATACTTCTCGGCACACACCCAGTTCTGTCGCCTGGACGCAAGATCCCATCCCCATACGATTCAATTCGATCCGGTCCGGACCGATCCTCATTAGCCTTGCGCGCCTTGCTCTGTCGCTCGCTAATCAATTGTCGCCGTATTAAGGTCGCACTCCTTTAGCTTTTTTCCATGCTATCAGCGCTGCCAAGTCATTTTGGCGCTTCATTTAAATCATAAAACAAAGTGCGAGAAGAATTGGTAAAAGGAGGTATTTAGACCGACGAGAAAATGCGCTTTTTGGTCCACATACTTGGAAACAGTGCTCTTCTATGAGCTTCTCAGAAATTTAAGCTGCTCCTTAATAACCCTTTTAGGAATTTATTTATAATTATTCAATATAAATAGCTAATAAAACCCAATACTCTACACTGAATCCTTGTAGATCCGTTCGAGTGGAAATCAACTTGCATTTTTGGTTACCTTTTGCATGGCTTTTGCTAAATGTGACACTGAGGCTACTGTTCGTAATGGTGTTGGCATTAAAATGGATTACATACCGAAAGCGGCTGCCTGAACTGAACTAAACCAAAACTGAACTGCATCGAATCGAATCGAACCGAACCGAGCTGAGCAAAGCTGAGCTTTCGCCCAGGTATGCATGGCCCACTCCCCATTTGGCACCTGTGTTTTCGTTTCGTTTTGAGTCCGGACTTGGGAGTTGCAGTGGCAACTACCCAGTGGACTGGTTTCAAACCGAGACTGCTGCTGGCACATGGAAAAAAGGTGTTCCTTGATGGTGCGTCTCTGTCTGCGTCTCGTGGCTTTAGTGCAAAGCGGCATTTATTCACGGCTTTTCGATTTCAATTACGATACAAATTGTCATTAATGTTGGAAAGTTGTTTTCGCAATCGCCGAGCGGAAGATAGTGCCTTGCCAGCTCGAGGATGAAGGAGACGATTGGGTGGGGGCGACTAGCCATGATTTTGATGGAGTGGATCGACTTAGAATATATAGAGTCTGGACACTTTATCTAGAAACTGAACCTGTGTCACATTTGATTGACTTTGAGGCAATTTCAGTGTTCGGGTTCATAAAGCAAAGCTCGTTCCTCCAACAACCCTGATTGGCCATTAAAGAGTCATAAACCACAATTATAATTTCCATATCTGTTGCGCTTGTGCACCCAAAAACCACACCTCAGATTTACTTGACTTGCCACACGAAATATGTGTGTTTGTATCGGATAGCGAGTGTGTGTGCCAAGAATTCTTACTCATAAATAAAACATTTTTTAATTTCCCATAATTTTCGACCCGCAGTGCTCAACGCGAATTTCTCGTGCCGGGGAGTGTGTGTCCATTCGAACGATATATAGAACGATCGATGATGAAACCCCATATCCCCAGACTGAACCTGAGGTTTATTTGGAATTTGAAACCTTTTCTCCACTGAAAAAAAACGATGGTTGATAAAAAAAGAAATGGTTTATTCTATTACCTCATAGATGTATACAATTTTTATAATATTCCTATGATTTAATATTATTCAGTATTTATTTTCTCTGTATAAGCCAAGCTCGACTAACCTGCGACAATGTCTTGAGGCCAACCCAAGTAACTTCCGCGACTTACGGCAAACACGGGTCACCGTTATGCCTCAGTGCCATCCCTCACTCCCCTTGACTGACTGACACCCCCTCCAGTGCCCTCGCACCGATCGGGACGATCCTCCCATATGCATAACACACTATATAATACACCTTGAGTCAACGAATCGAACGGACAGCGCCTTAAAATTGTATTTGGATTTGGTGGCAGCGCTGTCAACGTTCCAGTATTGCGTACTTGTTAAAATATGTTTTCGATGATCGCACACGAATCAACACTGAGAGAAAATATTGACCATTTTTAAGGTCAAGAAAGTAAATTGATAAAAGCCCATACTAATCCCTTTTTAGGCCAAGGGATTAGGCCAACGACCAACATATTAGGTCATTCTTTTATCAATACTTCATTATTGAATTAAAATATTTAATAGTAATTAAAATGTCTTTCAGTGCTTGCACACATTTTTGTTTGTTTGTTGTTTATAGCTCTGTATGCTTTTTGTTCATTTCGAAAGCGTTGCCCAGAAGATGACAGCGGCGACTTGGAGGAGGACTTGGACTTGGATCGCCGCGGCGTTCGGTGCGTTATTGAAGCGAAACAAGTGTTTAGTCACCCAAACAGAGCGTCGCAGGTAAATGGGTGCTCCTTCATCCACCAGCTCCCCCGTTGGGTGTACCTCATACCCAACCCCTCGAGTCCCTCAAGAAGCTCCTTCTTGAATTTGGAGCGCACCCCAAAGCTGTCATCCGGCGGCGTGGCATGCCTTATTTGGTTAGGCTTCATTGAAGGTGCACCTTTGTTACGCTCAATGAGCGATATGCTTGCCATCTCCCAAGAGGCAGCACACCCTTCCCACCTCCCCAAGATCTTAACTGAATCATCGGAATCGAAATAAGTTCTATATGTGTCGGGTTGTAGCATGTGCCTGGTCAGTGTCTTGCGACATGTTCGTTGATGTTTATTAAGGTTTCTTGGAGAAGGTAAAGTGGAACTTGATTTCCGGGAATTAGGAACATAATTAATGTCTCTGGAGTTTCCGGTCGGTCAGTCAATCAATTCGTTTTGGACTGAAAAATATTTAAATTCTGTGATTGCTCTCATTTGGTACAGATGATCACCAACCTATAGTTAACCTGAAAGTTCAATTTATTCAAAATATAGATAATTTTTGGTAATTAATGGCCTTATTTAATCCTTATATTATTTATTAGGCCCTTAAATAGATTCCACCAAGACACTATATTTATAAAATTCCACCAAAATGACATAAAACGGTTGTATTTATAAAACCCCTTGTAAGAAATGGCTTAACCGCCAAGATCAATGATTTGCGATCACCTCAAGATTTACGATCGCCCTCTCTAATTTATGTCACATTTTGAGGGCGAACCATTTCCAAATTTCTAGACCATAACCCTGGAGGTGTCCCCTCTTCAATATTTCAATCGTTCAATTGCAAAATGATCGGCAGCTGGCCACCCCGCTTCTGAATATACATATCTATCGGATCGATCTGGCTAAGCGCATCTACGCCATAAACCTTATGACATTTTTATGTTAATGCAACTTTGACTTGGGTTGCCTGTAGCAGCCAGTTGCCGCTTGACTCTGGCCAGTTGCCAGATTGTTGCCCCATTGTGTGGCGCCCGCCTTGTTTTTATTACCTTCTAAATGTTGCGTTAAGTCCGCCATTAAACGATCGACGCCTGTGCCGTATGTTTACAGATTTGTCGTCATAATTGCTTTTTAATGCCTTATCTATCGATCCGGACTCTCAGTCTGTCTGACTGTGTCTCCCCCCTCGGCATATATCTTGGTGGTTCTGGGGCCTGGCATCATCATTAGAAGAGCCATTTAATTGTTTCGAATGAATTGTTGTCGCAATCGAAGCTTTTGGACTGCCACGGAGTTCCTTATCAATCGATCGCCATTAATTTACGCATTTGATTAGAAGAGGTTTTGTGTTTTTTTTTTCTTCGTTCTTCTGGGTGTGTGGGAAATCATTTGTGACTCCAAGGGGGGCCTCTGAGATTTATCAGAGTGATGAGTAATGATCAAATGTGAAGATCACACAGCTGCCCGTTTATGCTAATTCCCCTCCGGCTGTAGTCTATTTTGATTGCGAGTAGAATTTGTGGTAATTTCATACAGAACCCTGGCGGTAAATCGAACATTTTCCTAACATATCGTGACACCTCTTAACCCCAGACATCCAGCCATCGCTACCATAAATCACCGAGTATAAAATTCAATCCGCTTAAATTGCTTAATTATTGACCGGGTCTTGGGCGTTAAATTTACCTACAAAAAAATCCGTCATTCCTGCTGTGGTAATTCACTCATATTAATTTCAATTACACACACCGCACAATGCAATTATGCGTCCTCCCGGGGGGAGGAGCAGGCCGAGGTGCTGGATAGTGGAGAACGGGAATCGGGGGACTGTCATGTAAACCGAAAATCTGGCAATTTATGTGATCAGCGACTGCGATTTCAATCAGCAAAAAAGCAAAAAGTCGCGCACGCTCCGCTATACCCAGATTGCAGTGGAAAAAAAAATTACTCAACACCTTTCCAGAAAAGTGCATATAAAAAAAAAAATATAGATTTTGAAACTATGGCATTTTTTTCGTTTTATAAAATATAATTAAAATGCTTTTAGTCTTTTATTACATAACATTCATCTGCCAACTCTCCTGATTTTCAAACATTTTTTTTAAGTGCAACCTGATCTTTACTGCAAAGAGCTGAGCCGGACGGATCTGTAGCTGCAGGGCAAGTTTCTGGTCGTCGTCTAAGCGCGTTTCAAATTTCTTGTCTTGCCACTCGGCAGCACCAAATATACAAAACGACAAATAAATATTATATAGAGAGAAAAAAAATACAGGCAACGGGAACGGCAGAAACTTTAATTAAAGAACACCATAAAAGTGTCGCCGGTGCGATCGTAATTATGAATTTAATCTCAATTAAAGCGTTTATCTTGATTTTGCATGTGGTTGCACCGGGCCCAGTCCGGTTACGTGGTTTTGTGACTACGACTGGGTCTTGGGGTCTTATATTTTCTGGGCAATTTGTTTGCCCAACGGTTGGCCAGTGAATTTATTTGCATTATCCTGCTGTTGGCCGATGTTGCACGTTCCTTTCAGTTGGCTGCCGCCTGCCACACTACCGGCGCCCGTCTTTTATTTGCTTGGACATGTGCAAACACCTTTGTTGCACTTAGCAGATAAAAATTGTTTTCATTTTCATATAATCGCGACTACGCAGTCAGTTATCATATGGTCTTTATCTTAGAATTGCATTTCTTCCAATACCCAGGCATTTTAAGTTGTTTATTATGTTTAAAATAGTTGGTATTATACTATAACGCCTTATTAAAGCTGGTATCTTTAAAACTTATAGTGTAAACAATTATATAGTTAATAAAATAGATGGACAAAAATTATTAAAATAAAGGACATTTTTTGTCTATTACATATTATATTTTATTAAGTATATAATATATACATATGTATAAACGTTAATTATTAAAATATAGTATGGAAAATAATTGTTTTTGATGTACATTGTGTCTATATATAGGTTAAGATCTGCTATGATAATCAGATGTCATAAAGATTGTAGTTATAATTCAATGATACATGTTTTTAAAATAATTGTTGAACTTAAAGATTATAATTAATGAGGGTTTGGCACGCGAAATCTTTAGTATAAATAGATGAACGCACTATGGAAATATTAATAATAAAAAATGTCTGTTTACTTCTTTCTCTTCCTGTGGTTGATTGGCCTGGTAAATACAATATTACATACATATGTCGTTATATTAATTCTAAATTCTATTCATTCCATCAACAACATATTATTTTAGGTTTTTGGAACTCCTAAATTCGGTATTCGACTTGAATCAGTGGAAGGTATCAAAGGCGACGAGGAAACATTAATTGATTTTGACCTTAAATTGGTCGGCAGAGAAAGAGCTCTAAATGGAACTGTTAAAAACTTAGGGGTATTCGACGAACGCGTGATGGTCCATGGACGTCATTATAAATTTAAAAACGGCGATTGGGTTCAATCAAACATTAAAGTAGATATGAATGGTTGTGATTTTATGAAGTCATTTTTGAAGCGGTATTATAAAAGCTTCTTACAATATTATCCCGACCCCATTTGTCCATTGCCAGTGGGCGAATATCCAGTTATAAATGCAATCATTTCAACCGAAAATTGGCCAAATTTTATGAGTTTCGGATTGTCGGAGGCAGTTTTGATTTTTGAAATAGATGGTAAATCGGTTGGTGGTATAAGAACCCAGTTTAATTTAATCGAAACAAATATATAAAGACTGTCATCATGCCAAAAGTTTATTCCAAAAAAATGAAATTTGTGTTTTCTGTCAGCGGCTGTAGCTGCAGCTCTAGGTAATGAAGCTGCAAGGAAATACTAGAGGAAATCGAAGGAAGCTAAAATAAATAACTAAACCTTTAAAGGGATGACCTAAACTTTAAAGGGACTGCTTGGCTTCCGTCGGCTCGGTTTTTTTTGTATTTTTTTTAGCTACAGCACCATTTTTATACCCTTGCAGAGGTTATTATAATTTTGTCCAAAAGCGAGCAACACAGTGAAGAAGACATCTCCGACCCTATATAGTATATACATATATTCTTGATCAGGATCCTCTCCTGAGTGTTCGTCTAACTTTCTGTTTCAACGCGAACTTGTCTCTCAGTTTTAAAGATATAAAGATATCTCAGTTTTAATGATAGATAACTTTGCACACACCCTTCATTTTCTTTGCACGCTGTATATAACTCGGAGCGACCGACTATATCTTATGGCTGCTATATCAATTTGGTGTTTTTGAAGATAGAAGCTTGGGACTTTTTTTAAAACTTTTTTATTCTAATATATTGGTTTTATTATAATATTCTCGTAAGGATCGGCCAACTACTTATATCAGATGTTTGCGATATGTGTATATCTGGTTTAAACTGCAATGGTATATGAACGTCGGCTCCGCCCGAATTACCTTTCTTTTTTTTTTATAATATGCGATGGGCCCTCAACTCCTGACCCTGGTACTTGTGGTCGTTGCTCTCCCCCGTTTGCCTTTCCAATCGCAATCGAGCCTGCGATATTGACAGCTCTCCTTGGACCTCTGATCGAGCATTGGTCATCGACAAAATTAGATCCGCGGCAAAATTAGATTAGAAGCAGTTGCTGAATCCGGAAAGGGCACTTCTTGGCACAGCTTGTTTGATTCCCGCAATCAAGGATTAATTTTCTTCCTGGAATACAAGATACACTTTGGGTCCCCCTACATTACGGTGGACCTCAAGGTGTATTTGGACAACGTTCATATATACTGTTTCGAAATGTTATTTAATTGTAGTGTTTATTGTAATATTGTAGACAGAAAACAAAAATTTAATTTTTTGGAATAAACTTTTGGCATGATGACAGTTTTTATGTATTTTTTTCGATTAAATTCAAATGGCCTCTTACACCACCAATCGATTTACCATCTATTTCAAAAATCAAAACTTCCTCCGACATTCCGGGACTCATCATATTTGGCCAATTTTCGGTTGAAATTAATGCATTTATAACTGGATATTCGCCTACCGGCAATGGACAAATGGGGTTGGGAAAATGTTCTACGACGCTTTTATAATACCGGTTCACAAATGACTTAAAAAAATCACAACCTTTCATGTCAATTCTAAGGTTTGATTGAACCCAATCGCCGTTTTTAAATTTATAATGACGTCCGTGGGCCATCACACGTTCATCGAATACGACTAAGCTTTTAATAGTACCATTTAGAGCTCTTTCTCTGCCGACCATTTTAAGGTCAAAATCAATTAATGTTTCCTCGTCGCCTTTAATGCGTTCCACTAATTCGAGTCGAATATCGTAGTTAGGAGTTCCAAAAACCTATAATAATGTTTTGTTGATGGAATTAATAGAACTTACGAAGTATTGTAGTAGTATTGGATTTACCAGGACAATCATCCACAGGAGAAGAAAGAAGTAAACAGACATTTTTTATTATTAATATTTCCATCTTGCGGTCATCTATTTATACTAAAGATTTCGCGTGACAAGCCCTTATTAATTTTAATCTTTAAGTTCAACATTTTTTTTTAAAACATGTATCATTGAATTGTATCAGTATATATGACATCTGATCATCATAGCAGATTTTAATCTTTCAAAAACAAATATTTTCCATACTATATTTTTATAATTGACGTTTATACATATGTATATATTACATACTTAATAAAATATAATATGTAATAGATATACAAAATATATCCCTTATTCTAATATTATTTGATTTATCAGCCTAAACTCGTTTCATCTAAAGTCTCTAATAGAAAATTTATGCTTTCTAAGGTTTATATTTATCCTAGACTTAAAAACTTTTATATATTGTTTTTCTGTTGCAGAAATTCACATTCGCAACTATACATATTATACCAAAAATAAAAAATTTTTATTCAAATGGAAGAGTTTATTGACATGAAACATATTGTTTTCGCTGGTTTATTACGATAAATAATGAGAATATAATTTAATTATTGTTTTATTTTTAATACTTATTAATCATGACAGTAAATTTTATATATTATTTTCGATTAAAATATATTGGGCCCTTATACCGCCAATAGTTCTACCATTTTTTTCTAAAAGAATTTCTCCCTTCGACAATCCTGGACTCATATACATTGGCCAATTATCGGTTGAAATTATTGCATTTATAACTGGATATTCGCCCACTGGCAATGGACAAATGGGGTTGGGAAAATGTTTTAGGGCGCTTTTATAAAACGGACTCACAAATGAATTAAAAAAATCACAACCTTTCATGTCTACTTTAAGGATTGATTGAACCCAATCGCCGTTTTTAAATGTATATAGACGTCCGTGTGCCATTACGCTCTCGTCGAATACCACCAAATTTTTAAAAGTTCCATTTACAGCTCTTTCTCTTCCGACCAATTTAAGGTTGTATTCAAATAATGTTTCCTTGTCGCCTTTAATAGGTTCCAATGATTCGACTCGAATATTGAATTTGGGAGTTCCAAAAACCTAAAAATGTTTTTGTGGTGTTAGTATGACTTACGATATAAGTTGTATGGTACTTACCAAGGCAATCCTCCACAATACCAGAACGAAGAAAAAAGACATTTTTAATATTTCCATCTTGCAGTCATCTATTTATACCACATTTTTACTGAAGATTTCGCGTGCCAAGTCCTCATTTATTATAATCTTAAAATTAAAAATGTATTTTATAAACATGTATCATTAAATTATATCTAAAATCTTTATGATATCCGATCATCGTAGCAAATTTTAATCTATCGTTATATAATTAAAAAACAAGAAAGGAAAGCTAACTTCGGGCGGAGCCGAAGTTTATATACCCTTGCAGTTTAAACCGGATATATATCGCAAACATCGGATATAGTTGGCCGATCCTTATGGAAATATGAATATATAATCCAATTTATTACAATACAAAATCTAAAAAAAGTCTCAAGCTTCTATCTTCAAAAACACCAAAAGTGGTATTTCTACCAAAAACCATTTCCGATCGTTCAGTTATATGGCAGCTATAAGATATAGTCGGCCGATCGTTATGAAATTTGGTAGATCGGATTAACTGACCAAGAATATAATCTGTACCAAGTTCCAGCTTTCTATCTTTAACAACACGAAAGTTGGGTCATTTCCGATCGTTCAGTTATATGACAGCTATAGGATATAGTCGGCCGATCCTTACGAAATTTGGCATGTCGTAATGTTTTGCCAAAAATAGCACTCATGTCAAATTCGAACTCTGTAACTTTAAAAACGTCAAAGTTATACAATTTCCGATCAATCAGTTATATGGCAGCTATAGGATATAGTCGGCCGATCCGGGCCGTTCCGACTTATATACTGCGTGCAAAGGAAAGAAGGGTGTGTGCAAAGTTTCAAGACGATAGCTATAAAACTGAGAGACTAGTTCGCGTAGAAACAGACAGACGGACAGACAGACGGACAGACAGACGGACAGACAGACGGACAGACAGACGGACAGACAGACGGACAGACAGACGGACAGACGGACATGCTCATATCAACTCAGGAGGTGATCCTGATCAAGAATATATATACTTTATAGGGTCGGAGATGTCTCCTTCACTGCGTTGCACACTTTTGACCAAAATTATAATACCCTCTGCAAGGGTATAAATATATCTTTCATTCATAAATTAAAAAACAACTATTTTATATACTATATAATGTATTAAAAGTAATAAGTATACAATAATGATACAAATCCTTTGATAATATTTGATTTCTAAGCAATTGGTTGCTTTCTAAGGCTCATACTTATACGGGGTTTACTATTAATTATTGTTTTGACCTTAAGAAAATGTATTTTGTCAAATATATATATTATTAAAAAAATAAAAACAATTAATTTAATGGAAGTTTTCTAAACATTGTAGACATAAAATAATTATTGTTTTATTCTGAATACATATTTACCATGAAATAAAATGTTATATATTTTTTTCGATTATAATAAATTCGGATCTTAAACCACCAACCATTTTTCTATCTTTTTCAAAAAATATTTCTGCCTTCGACAAGCCTGGCGTCATATAAAATGGCCAATTTTCGGTTGAAAGTCTGGCTTTTATAACTGGATATTCGCCCACAGGCAGTGGACAAATGGGGTTGGGCAAATGTTCTACGACGCTTTTATAATACCGACTCACAAATGACTGAAGAAAATCACAGCCTTTCATATCCACTTTTAGGTTCGATTGAACCCAATCACCGTTTTTAAAAATAAACAGATGTGCATGGGTTAACAACCTTTCATCGAATACGTCCAATGTTTTAAGAGTTCCATTAAGACTTCTTTCTCTGCCGACAATTTTTAAGTTGAATTCAAATAACGTTTCCTCTTCGCCTTTAATGCTCTCAATTTTTTCCAATCGAACTTCTAATTTCGAATTTCCAAAAACCTAAAATTGTTTGCGTTAATAGAAAGACTTACAAATTTTAGTTTATGGTATATTTACCTCGGAAATCAACCACAGGAATAGTATCCAGGAAAAAAACATTTTTTTTTTGTAATATTTCCATTTTGTGGCCATCTATTTATAACACATTTCATCTTTCCATTTTGCGTGACAAGCATCAATTAATTTAAATCTTTACATTAAACGTGTAGATTATAAAACATGTATCATTAAATGATTTCTAAAATCTTCTTGATATCTGATCATGAAACTTATGATTATAAGCTGCCACCTGATATCTGATTATTTAACTTATACTCCGTAATAAGGCTGGTTCACATAAAAGATTCATATTTATCCTGGATTAATTAATTATTTAAACCATTACAAGTTGTACTTTTCAAACATACATATTATTCAGCATATATAAATATTTATTTTGTAGGGAGATTTATTTGTTGTTTTTATTTTATAATATTATTTTATTAAATCAATTTTATGGAACCTTTATTGTTGATTGCCGGCTTTTTGATCGTCGCTATCGAGCCATCGATATTGACAGCTTATTTTTATACCCTTGCAGAGGGTATTATAATTTTGTCCAAAAGTGTGCAACGCAGTGAAGGAGACATCTCCGACCCTATAAAGTATATATATTCTTGATCAGGATCACCTCCTGAGTTGATATGAGCATGTCCGTCTGTCCGTCTGTCCGTCTGTCCGTCTGTCTGTCCGTCTGTCTGTCCGTCTGTCTGTCTGTCCGTTTCTACGCGAACTAGTCTCTCAGTTTTGAAGCTATCGTCTTGAAACTTTGCACACACCCTTCTTTCCTTTGCACGCAGTATATAAGTCGGAACGGCCCGGATCGGCCGACTGTATCCTATAGCTGCCATATAACTGATTGATCGGAAATGGTATAACTTTGATGTTTTTAGAGTTAGAGAGTTCAAATTTGATTATTACTATTTTATTACGACATGCCAAATTTCATAAGGATCGGCCGACTATATCCTATAGCTGCCATATAACTGAACGATCGGAAATGACCTAACTTTCGTGTTTTTAGATAGATAGAAGATAGAAAGCTAAAACTTAATACAGATTCTATTATTGGCCAGTTGATCCGACCTACCAAATTTCATTAGGATCGGTCGACTATATCCTATAGCTGGCATATAACTGAACGATCGGAAATGGTACTTGGTAGAAATATCAACTTTCGTATTTTTGAAGATAGAAGCTTGGAACTTTTTTTAAGATTTTTTATTGTAATTAATTGGTTTTATTATGATGTAATAATAAGGATCGGCCAACTATATCCTATGTTTGCGATATATATCCGGTTTTAACTGCAAGGGTATATAAACTTCGGCTCCGCCCGAAGTTAGCTTTCCTTTCTTGTTTTTAATTATTATGTTTTCAATTGAAACATTTTATATTTTAATTTCATTGATTGTGATAAATATACTAGAAGAATTATTATTTTTTTTTTAATCTGAATGTACATTTGGCATGACGGAAGTTTTTATACATGCGTTTCGATTACAATAAATTGGCCCCTCATACCCCCAACCATTTTTCCATCTTTTTCGAAATTCAATTCTACCTTCTTCAAACCTGGACTTAAATAAAATGGCCAATTTTCGGATGAAGCTTTTGCATTAATAATGAAATATTCGCCTACTGGCAGTGGACAAATGGGGTTGGGAAAATATTGAAGGGCGCTTTTATAAATCCGACTCAAAAATGACTGAATGAAATCACAGCCATTCATATCCACTCTAAGGTTGGATTGAACCCAATTATCGTTTTTAAATATATACAGGTTTCCATGGACTCTATAGCTTTCGTCGAACACGGCCAATGTTTTGAGAGTTCCATTTAGAATTCTTTCTCTGCCGACAATTTTCAAATTGAGATCTATTAATGTTCTCTCATCGCCTTTAATGCCTTCAACTTTTTCCAATCGAGCTTCCAATTTTGTATTGCCAAAAACCTAAAAATTATTTCATTAATTGAAAGTATTCATAGAATTTTTTATATAAATAGGTATAATTCACCTCGGAAATCAACCACAGTAATGGTAACCAGAAAATAGACATTTTTTATAGTTAATATTTCCCATTTGCGGCGAAATATTTATACCATATTTAAACAAAAGACTTCGCGTGACAAGCCCTAATTATTTAAAATCTTTAAACTAATTGTTTAGATAAAAATATGTTTAATTCTTATATCCAAAAATGGTAATGGTTTTTGGTCCAAAAGATTGTGTATCTACACTTACAAAACCACAAGCCCATGTATGATAGGTTCGGGTGTAGTGGGAGGCCATGTATAATGTCCTCAATATATAGAGGACTCTCATATGGTTGTAATGGAGTTCCGCTTTGGTTTTTTGCATTTGAATTTGATTAGTTATATGCCAACTTAAGCATAAAATATTATGCCTGGGCAAGAGTTAACGGGCTTCAATTGGCTTTGACTTGGCCCAAGATCATTTATCAAAGAATGTCTCGACGCACAGATATATGTATATACTCCTACCCAGATAGAGACAGAGGAGCCTGAGAAGAAAGAGACAAACATTAGAGGGAGCTTCTCAAACAAACGATTATTGGCTTGTAATTTCCGACTATTAGTAACATTTTGCGATGACAACAAGCGCGGCATGAGTGCCCCAGAGACGTAGGCGGATGGGGCTTATTTTCTAGATCCTTTCTAGTTTATTTTCACCAGGCAATGCTAGGCACATGGCTTTAAAATAGCTAAATGCCAGTACACTTAACAAACAAAAACGATACCTGGTACTCGCTCTGTAACTCATACGACCTGTGGGATAAATTTTAAAATATATTGTTATTTTACATTTTTATTCTTTTTAGCATCCATTCGATTTGGCATCACTGAGGTTAGTAGTGGACCTGCCATTGAAAGAACTACCCAGCAAGCTGTGCAAATTTGACGGCAAAAATCAATTTGAAAACGATTTCGGAGAAGACGTGGGCGTCGCCCGCGAAAAGGAAACGCCAATATGACACGCTCCGCGGAGGAGGAGCAACTTGACTGACTGACTGGGGTCTCATGTTACCGCAAAGCCCGACTCTAGACTCCATAGCCAGGTCCAGAGCATTAACCAGCTATCGACGACGCTGACGGATGGCCGAGAGAAGGAGAGACCAGGCCAGCAAAAGATAAGCGCCGCCAAAGACAAATGCGTCTTGTGGGTTCAGAAAATCGCCGAGATTATTACGATTTTTCATAATAAATTGTGGCAAATCAGGCGCTCTGGCATTATAAGGCATCATTAACAACGACAACGACAACAAAGTCGCGCAGCGGGCGGGACAACAACCACCCCTCCAGCACCTTCCCGCCCTTTTCGGGACCCCCTATTTGAGGCGCAAGCTAACACTGTGTAAGCCAAAAGCGTTAACAAGTCGGGCCTATGAGGTTGCAGGCAACGAAGACGGCAAACCATCAGGAAAGTGCACTTGAAGAAATATCACACATTCTTTAAAGTTTTCTATATGTTCTCTTTCTTCACATTTATTATGAATTGTATACCACCCACCATCTCCTCGTCCTTTTCAAAGGTATACCTTATTTTTGTAAGGCCTGTAGTCATGTATGATGGCCAAGATTCGGCGTTTAGCTTGGCCCTCCTAATGTGATATTCTCCCTTTGGCAAGGGACATGCCGGTGGCGGGGTGTTAGACTCCTTGAAGGCGTCCTTGAGGAAACGCGTATAGAATACGTCCAAGAAACCACACCCACTAAGGTGGAAGTTTAAATTAGATTTGGCCCACTCTCCATTCTTGAATGACCAAATATCTCCATTGACACGAATCCTCCGGTCGAAATCAATCAGGGTTTTGATCGTTCCATTGAGAAAGTGTTCTCTGCCGATGACTTTTAAGTTAAATATTACCAGTGTTTCCTTTTTTCCAGTAAAAAACTCAATTCTCTCAAGTCGTGCATCCAAGTTCGACTTTTCATGAGCCTTACAAAAAATGTATTAATTTTTAATAATTGTAATCTTTAAAGTTAATTTACCATGGAAAGCGTTAGTGGGAAAAGCAACCAGAATAATATCATTTTCAAGTTAAACTCCTGGAGGTTTAATTATTACAGAATATAATCGAATATTAACGCAGGTTTTTATACTTTTCCTGTTAATTATTTTTATCATGAAAAATGCTGATTAAATCAGACATGACATTTTAAATGTTAAAGCCTCAATTATACTTATCTTTTTCAATGAAAGATTTATCAATGATTTGTCTAAATATATAAAAAAAAATATTTAAAAAAGAAAAACACTCACTTTAATTTCAGAGTGTGTTTTGGGTCCAACAAGTGGGAAGTGGGTTTGCTCCAGTGTGGTGCGGCGTGGTGCAGCCTGGTCCGGGCAAAGATCAAGCCAGCACCACCACCAAAGTTGGCGCAGTGCGTGGCGCTCGTCGGTCGGCCTCCTGCCAGTTTCCCTTTGAAGTCCGATGCGACCCAGTCGTTTATGAGCAGAATGTGTACGCGTTGATGACGCTGATGTGAGTGCAACAACAATAACCAGAGCGTCGCATGTGCGCAACATCATCCACATCTATTGGAGCAGAAGGAGTAAAACCCACCTAGGCACCCACCTCTGCCTCGAACTCCACTGAACCCAACCCAAGTCGGAGTCGGGCCAGTCAGGCTAAGAAGGCAACAAAAAAAAAAAAGGAAAAGCCAAAACGAGCCGACCATGTGCCGCATTTACTTGTCAATTTGTTTTTTGGTCAACGTTTAAATAATGAACTCATATTTGCAACTCGGCCCGCGAGACTCTGCGGCTGTGGTGCAGCACTGTTGTTGCACATGCGGCGCATGTCATGTTGCATTATGGTCGCCGGCCAGTTGCCACATGGTCGCTGTCTCATGTCTGCCCCCCTCTCGGTCTATTATACGAGCGTGGTGGCTACGAGGGGGTGGCTCGCACTTGCTGTAACTTAATTCCAGGAAGGCTTTTGACCGACCAACCGGGCGACCGGGCGATCGGGCGACCGTCCGACTAGGAAATGCCAACTCCCAAGCTTCGCAGGGTGGCCAAAAAGAAACAAACAGACCGTCGAATTGAAGGAGTTCATGGCATACGTAATGCGGTAAGGTGGTTAGAGGATAGTGAACTGGGTGTGGTATCGAAAGTGGATGAACTGGATGGGTAGAGCTCTGGCTCTTGGCAAGGTGTTTGCTTCGAAAAGTTAAATGTCAGTTTAATGAACTCTAATCGATACATTACCTTTTAAGTCCTTTGTATTGAATTAAGTCTGTTTTGTAAGAATTACTTTCAATACTTCAGCCCCATAAATCTTGAATGAAATGTCAGAAAGTAGGTTTGCGGAACTCTGGCCGTTCTAGGCAGAAACCCATTCATTCAATCTTGTTACACATGGCAATTAATCCACCGCCAGATCTGCGGCAATGATACCAAAAACTCTGGCATTGAACTATATTTGAGGGCCGGGGAGTCGATGGGGACAACACCCACTGGTATCGCCCGGAGGCGATGGAAACTCCACTCGAGAAGTGGCGATACTATCGGGCGTCACCAGCGACGCCATCTCTGACAGATTCGACGTCTCTCCAATAAAAACCCGTACCATGGCAATGCATTCTCATAATTTTTATGCAAAAAGCCGCTGAAATAAAGAAATCATTGGTGACTGAGACCTGAAAGCACCGAGATCGGGGGCGTTGGTGCATTGAAACATTTTCAATTTCAATTTGTTAATGCGCAGACTGAACTCCAGCGAGGAGGTTTTGGTCTTGGACTTGGGGTTTGGGCTCGGGTTCGGGTTCGGGGTCTGGGCACTGATTTTCTGATTTCTGGGCTGTGGGCTTGGCCACTTGTTTGCATCAATTTGAATTTTAATTGAAAATGCGCTGGGTCTCTGAAAATGCTAAGAACAGCACGCGAATCCGCGAGTCGGAACAGAAGACTGGCGCCAGTTGTCGGCCGACTATATGTGGGTGGCTATATAACTTCGATTTCGAATCGAGCTGATTTACGGCAGTTGGTTCCGTTTGTTTATCATATATGTATATATCAATTTTTTTTTGCTTCCAGGCTTGCAGGTTAATTCACAGCAAATGCAAATTTCTAGAGCCAAACAAACGATTTCTAATTAATTAATATTTTATTGCATAAATTCTGTGCTCTAGTATTTATATTTAGAACATAAAAGACATGTGTATGATTTGCATACAAATTATACAATATTACACAACTTTATTTATTAATGAAAGTGCCATTGGATAATTAAATAAGAAATTCTTATGAAAAAACAAATGGGGTTTTCCAGAAAATGACTTGCAACTTAAATATCATTCAAGTTATACAAAATAATCCTATTAGCAACAAGACATTATATTTAAAATATTAAAATATATAACCCCTACAAGTCCTAATGAATTAGTACTTTAATATGTAAATTATAATTATGAAGAACGTCTGACTCCTTTTCTGTCCAACTACTCTCTTTGATTAATCGCGGTTTTATTCAGAGCCTAACCGCTTATCAAAACACCATCAGAATGTTCTGAAATATTTGGCCGCAGAAGGAGCAAACAAGGAATAATAGCCCGGACACACCCAATAAATTCCAAAGAATGCTCAATCCTTTTACCAATTCCACCAAAAAAACAGAAAAAAATAACTCGATTCAGTTGGGGTTGAAAGTGCAGTCGGACATCGCAGGATAATGAACCCCCGATTATGGCCAGAAAATGAAGCGAATGAATTCATTAGGGAAAACTGCTGCGGGCCCTGGGCCTACAACAACAAAGGGCCTTTTGGCCAACTGTTGTGGCCCGAGAAATTGATGAAAAGTGAGCGAGTCCAGCGCACGAACGGCACACGAAGGACATGAGCGTGTCGTGTTAATTGCCACTAACTATCCGGCCCGGGCCCTATACCCCATATAAACCGGGTCGGGGGCGTTCAGCCCTATCGAGGTTGTTGTATCGGGGCGGACAGCCGGGGATGCACCATATGGCTGGCCGGCTCTACCGAAGATGTATCTATTTTGGGCAGTCCTGGAATTAATTACAAGCTGACCAAAATGTGATCAACGGAACGCCGACCAAATAGTGATGGCATTGCGGTTTTTTGGTTGGAATTGGGATTAAGCTACTGGTTGAGGATATATATATTAAGATATTAAATATCAAATATCTTGGTTCATTATTTAACTAATCTTCTTATGGCCTTAACAAACCTGGAACTGGTAATCCCCTAAACATGTTTCAAGTTTAATAATCCTTAAGCTTCTACTACTATATACCCCTACTTAAAAAAAAAAAAAACAAATTTTAGCTATAAAATAGCTATATGTAAGACACTACCATCTAGACGCTAGAGTCTCCATCGGTAGCATCTCAATGGAAGTAGCCCTTAGTCCTGCCACCTGATGTCTGATTTGATGGCCAAGTAGAAGACGCGCATTGGACCCTCGGGAATTAAATTTACGGTTTCACTTTCAGTCCTCAAATCAGAACAGGTAAGCGCCGAACGCCGATAAACAGAAGGTATTCCTTACCCGATATGCCGACAGTTGTGCGTCTCGCCCCGAGATAAAGTTAATTGCCCCGCGTTTACAATCTGTTAGTTTATGGAGTGTTGCCAACACTTCTTGTCTCCGGTCGTTAAATTCACTTCATTGGCAGCGGAAACGGAAGAAAGTCTTTCTTCTCATAAATATTTCAATAGATTCTTGTACGGACTACGTCAGCGATGATGGGTTTCCTATTGCCAATTTGCATAGATTGTACAGAGTCATTCGAGAGTCATTCTCAAGTCATTCCAGAGTCATTCCCTTCGATTCCAACACGTGAGTCTTGCAACATTCTTTAGCATATATTTTCCATCTAATTTAAATGATATGCAAGGGACACCATTGATATAGTAAGACCAAGTCTAGAAACAGTTGCTAAGCTGCTATCGAAAGGTCATTGAACTCTTTTAGACAATTAGCATGGATCTAATACACCCACTGCCCAAAAAAGGAGGCCCAAAGTCGCATACATAAATCATTCACGGCATAGGCCGGAGCATGGGCTTCAAGCCGTCTATTTTTGGACACCAAGTCGCATCTCTTGTAAGATATTTTTGTTCCACAAGGAGGAGTACATCTGTACAATATATATATTGTAAATGCTACCGCATCGATTTGCGTGCGATGTGTGTCAAGTAGATGCACATCGCTGGGCTATGGTGAGCTTTGGATCTCGGTTCGGATCGTAGCGGAATCGTAGGGCATGGAATCGATGGATTCGCCTGCATATTAATGAATCGGATATGAGAGGGAGTGCGCGCGCTACTTTCTACCCTTTGACTGTAGGTACTTTATGCAATATTCATACACCCTGCGCTGGAGCTGGCAGATTCAAATTGCAGATGAAGATGATGCCGCAGATGGCAGCAGGAAGTTGGAAATTAATTTTGAGTGGGGCATATAAGGAGGCTAATTAAGCGGCGACAAGACCAAATCATAACCACAATTAACCGTTTCGGGAGAACATGTCACCGGGCATCCAATCCGATCGTGTCCATGGGTCTAGGCCGCCGAATCAGAGGAATCAGAGGATCGGAGAGCGACATGTCAACTATAACCACCCATCGATCGGGCTTGTCGACAACTCAGAAGACAACAACCATACAACGACAAGTAACAACATTTATCAACGCTCGCCGATCTACACCATGCAGTCCGGGCACGAAGCCCCCCAAGAGGGCAAGGGGGCTTAGGGTTTCAAAGGGGCTCCCCGGTCCAGGGGCGTCAAAGAGGGGTTCATCGTCATCGTCAAGTTGATGGCCACAGGAGTCTCAAGACTCGAGTCTGTTCAGTCTCTTCTTGACTGCACTTAGCGACTACTAACGCCAGGCTTCCTCGGTCATGTAACTTAAGAATGCACTTCGGGAAAAGTTTTAATGTTAGGGTTTGAGAGCTTGGAATTTATCCTGACCCATCCTTTAAGAAAAGATAGGATTTCTCTGTTTTTTTTATATTTTCTTCAAGTGTTGCAAATAGAACTTATGCGGTCTGCGACTTGCTTTACAGTTAAGGTCGCTGATCGCTGACAGGTTGCCATCCACCATCCAGCAACCTCCATTTGCGATCCGGCACGGGATCCCCAGGCCGGTGTCGAATGCTGGGCACGATCATTTGCATGTGGCCTGGCATAAAGCATAAAGTTGAGCTCTGCTGGATGGATTCGATGGATGCTGTGAGATGCGATGGGATGCGATGGACAGTTGTCGTGGCTCGGCTGTCAGCCGGCGGGGCAATTTCTCTCCGGGATTTGATTTATGCCATGCGACCGCACATCGCTCACTTGTCCAGGTCTGATTTAGCAGTCGAAGGAGGCGGACGAGGCAGATCATATCTCCTGCTCCACATCAGCACTGTGATTAAGCAATATGTTTGGTTTCTTATTATATCCATAGGAGTGAGTGTATGTGTGGATTAACCCACACTTACACCCGCTTATCTGAGATCTTTTCGGTCGCTTACGAAATCCGATTCCCAATCGAAATCGAAAATCGCTGACTTAGCCGGCCGACTTACTAGGCGATATGTGTGCTGGTACTAAGATTAATGTTGATGCTTTTTCAATTACAACTCTGGCAGCATACAAATTTGGAGTAAAACGTAATCGCTCGTAATCTCAGACGTCCTAAACGACGACTTGGTCCACGATTCCTACACTCGATCTAAAAAGACTCAGTGTGTGTATGGGTTGCCAGGCATTTCCACTGACTGACTGCCTAAGTGGCTGCTGGCTGCTGAAAACTTAAAACTGAAAACTGAATGCTGGATACTGGATGTTGGATGCTGGCTGGGATGCCAGAGCTCGGATTGGATTTCCTAATGTTTGTTTTGCATGAGCTTTTTGTCTTCACTGGGATTTTTTTCATACACTTTCTTTGGGTATGATGGGATTTCAAAAGTCATTGGTGATATGGGTATTATATAAAGTCTACCATAAAAAATCCCCTAAAAAAAACCCCAATTCTAAATAAAAAAGTATAGAAATTTAGTTTCTTAAAACTGTTAAATATTTATTCTTTGTAGAGCATCTTCATTTCAGTAACAATCCTTTCCATCTTGGTTTTTTGTTTGTGCTCTGTGACATGCGCCGCTTGCTGATTGCTTGGCCCGAACCTCCAGCTCCTCCTGATCCTCCTGCACCTTCTCGTGCTGCTCCTCCTGATCCTCCTGCCAAGCCGACTGTCCCCCCTCGCCCCCAGTGGCTTGGCAATTACAAATGCCGCAACTTGTATCTCGGCCCGCCATCGATTTGTATGGCATGGAATGGGCTTCGCAAATCGGAATCGAAATCAGAATCGCATCCCAGTTTCAGTTCCAATCCCAGACGAGGCTCGTATGTGGCTTCCATCGATCGCATCTCGTTTGCTTTTGTCAATTGCAATTTGTTATCGCGTTGCCGGACTAATGGGTAGTAGGTTCCCGTTCTCAGGTGGCATTTGGATTTGCGGATCGATTCGAGGGATTTGGGTTTAGTCGGGCGCATTGATCGGCTGACTTTCTGTGGTTTCTGTGGTTTCTGTCGTTTTGTTTTCTGGTATTTGGATGCCATAAGAACTGATTAGCTGCCAGGACAATGCCAGAAAAGGATGCCGCAGCAACAATGGCGCGGCAAAGATCATAGCCGTCTGACAGTGCGCACCGGAGTAGGTCAGTGGGTGAGGAGCAGACTCTTGGCCGGGCAGACAATCGGGCGACAGGTACAACGGTCCTTGGCTTCGGGCCTTGGCTGGCATTGTCCTCCTGGCAAGGTGTTTCCTCTCAGCTGATTCTTTGTGATCGTCCACATCTGCACTGTTTTTTTCTTTACATTTTTTTTTTCGCAATTGCACAAGAAACGCGCTCTGATTACCAAGGAACTAGAACTAAAACTGGAACAGAAACTGGAATGATTGGCCATTGTTTGGACCCAGTTTCCTTCTAGGAATTCTTTGTTATTTTCTGTAGGCTGTCTTATTTATGGAGTAAAGGTGTTGCTTTTGCTGCGAAATCCAGTTAATGGATGTTATTTCGATACACCCACAGTTTTCTTCGTTATTCAATACAAAAACTGATTACGAATGAGAGTCTATGAATCCCCATTTATGGTTAAATTTTTAGCTTCTATTTTCCATCTCTAAACTTTAGAAAACGTGCTCCTCATGACTACGTGCACAAGCTGAAATATTTAGCATTAATCTAGAACTCGTACCTGTTTGGAGGTCTTATCGGCGCACAGTTCTGGTCAAATACTGCCACCCGATAAGCCTAAACGGTTCCTTGTCCAGGACATGCCTGAACGGTAATCCAATCCAATCAGGACACTAAAACTAGCATCTACCGTCTACCGTCTGGCATGTCAATCAGGACTCGATAAGCAGCCGTCGCTACGTTTATCACCTGCAGTCCTTCTGGGTCTCCGACGTATCCTTTTTGGGACAACGCATGCGCGTAGATCCATTCGGCAAATATACTGGCAAAGGATTGCAGAAACCCGAATTCCTAAGCCCGAACTCGAAACCCGGTGCAGCTAATTAAATATTTGCATTGGCAAAAGGTGCAATTCTTGGCGAGCGATATGGATTGCTGGATGGAGTGCTATTATATGTATTTATGGGGGCGGGTTGAGAGGAAGTTGCCGAAATGGAAAGTGTATGACAAATCGGTTCTCTGTTTGCACATGCCAAAGGTGTTTTCCTGATAATTCGATATTTATGTCCTTGTTTGCCAAGAGGGTTGAAGGAAATTGTCACAAAATGTGAAAGATCTGATCCCCAAGGTGCGGAAATGTTTCCGGTTTCCTGTTAATTATTTTGGAAATCAATGCTAGGTCTAGGCTTGATAGTCTGAAATCTTAAGAGTGTCTTTGAAATAATTAATATTTTTGAAGTTTCTTTTGTAATTTGTTTGTTTTATTTTTATAAAAATATTCATCTTCTTAAAACTACCAATAATCTTAATAACAATTATATAATGGGTATAGGTTTACATAAATAATATTAAAAATTAAATGGGTAATGAGTAGATTTGGTCAAATGCTGCTTGTGACAATGTTGAAATATACACGAACTTACGAAAAACTAAAATAAATAGCTATAATAATGAGAGTAGCTATGAAATAATAATAATAATAATAGTAGCACCAAAACCGAATCGACTTAGTATAGACTATTTTAGGTTATTGTCTGTTCTTGTTCTTGGTCTTCGCCAGCGGAATGTTTGTATACTTTTTTTGAAAGACTCCAAGGGAATGCCTACGCCGAGGATACGGAGCAGTTGGAGCTGGTGTGCTTGTTCAGCAAGGACATGCGCGAGAAGGACTTGTGGCACACCTGGCAGGCGTACTTCTTGACATCCACGTGGGTCTGCTGGTGGGCCCTCAGGTTGGAGCGATCGGCGAAGGAGCGTGGGCACTCGGGGCACTCGAACGGCTTCTCGCCGGTGTGGGTGCGGATGTGTCCTTGCAGAAGCCAGGGGCGCGAGAAGGCCTTGCCGCAGATGGGGCACTTGCAGGGCAGGGTGTGGGTGCGGATGTGCATCTTGAGGGCACCGATGGTGGTGTACAGCTTGCCGCACTCCTCGCAGGAGTGGGTCTTCTTCTCCTGGTTGCACTCGGCGGCGGGGCAGTGGAACTGCTGGTGCTTGGACAGACCCATCGAGGTGGAGTACATCTTCTGGCACTGCTCGCACTTGAAGCGGTAGTTCTTGGCGGCGCTGGAGGCAGCAGATCCCGATCCCGAACCGGATCCAGTTGAACTGTTCGAGGAGTTGTACAGGTAGGAGGATCCGGTGGATGAGCTGCTGCTGGTCACACTGCTGTTGCTGCTGGACCGAGCCTCATCGAAGAGGTGGAACAGAGCCGGCAATGGAATGTCGTTGCGCACAGAGAGATCCTCGGGTTCCGAGCCGGAGTCCACCTCGGAACCGGGACTCGAGGGCGGTGTCATCATCTGCTGGGGGTAGCCGCTGCTGTAGACCGACTGGGGTGAGGCCATGGAACTGGCGGGCGAGGGGAAGGCGGCCAAATGGGGCTGGTAGCTGCTCCACAAAGCCGAGATCGGATTGCAGCCGGCTGCCATCACGAAGGCAGACTGGAAGGGATTGGCGGTGGGACTGGAGGTGGTGTAACCAGTGGTTCCGGCAGTCAAGCCCCTCAGATGGATGTTGCTGGTGGGTGGCTGGTAATCCTGGCCATCGGCTGGCGGCGACAAGAGGCAGGAACTGGGGCTGGAGAACGGCATCCTTTCGGGTGTCTTGGAGAGATTGAGAGCGTAGTCCGGTTGCTCGTGATGATCGGCATCCAGCTTGATGCGTTTCACGGACAGATCCTGGGGTTCGTCATACACGGCAAACTCGGAGTCCTTGGTCAGGGCCAAGGCCTCGGTTTGCTGGTCCACGAAGACGATGGGGCGCTTCTTGAGCGGGCAGCTCTTGTAGTTGGCGGCCATTTTGTTGAGCGAGTTTAAAGTTTAGTTTTAATTTCCGGTGATGATCGAGAGAGCGATCAAATGGCGAGATTTGCGAGAGTGGAGAGTGTTTCTGTGGTTGCGTACTCAACGAGGGCTGAGGTGGCTGTGACAGGTCGACTGTCGAGCTGGCTCTTTTATACCCGGACCTCTCGCCCTCTGCCGGCGTCGCAGCCGGCCGCCGACTGCCTGCGCTTCTGTCACCATTTGGTGGTGGTTCTTCTTCCCAACAACACACAACACAACACAAAACAAAAACAACACACACACTCACTTACACTTACACCCGTAAAAGTCGCACGTGTGCGCGGCTACCTAGCAGCAACAACAACACCATTTTTCCCATACCCTTATTGCGTGTTTCCCTCACTTCTCGTCTCGTTACCTGCTCTCTCTTCCTGGCTCTCTCTCTGCCTCTGGCTGGATGGTCGGGGAGAGTGAAGCGCAGGCGCACCCTTAGGGATCCCCCCGGATAACTTATGACAGATCTGCTGGCTCTCCAATTTCCCCGGGACATTGCATCCCTCCCGTAATAACTCTTCAAAAACCGAAAAAAAAATAGAAACTCCACCTTCTGCAGGTTTTCCAAAATGCAAGTTACAGTATCCCTCACCCCAAACAGTTGTGGGTTTCTATTTTAAGCACTGGCATTCTCCACGAGTCAAATTGGACTCCTAGAGCAATCACTTTTGGGGTGGTTTCTGCACTTAGAGGTACTTCCAGTACATCTGCCGTGTCCCTACAACGCGAGGGGAGTTGAACCTGAGCGGGTCGGTCCGGGGGCTGACAAAACTGACACCTTGGCATCGGCATCGGCATCGTTGTCGGCGAGGTGTCCTAAAAATAGTATGGATAATGAGCCGGATTCCAAGCACTCTACACTGACTTATGGATCATCTCCAGTGGCCCATTTTCGGAGTTTTGGAGAAGTCTTGTCTTTGCCTCGTCACAAATTGGAAAAGGAAGTGACAGCCAAGTATCAAGTCTCTGGTGAACTTTAAGCTAGAGGTCAGGTTATGACTTTCCCACGAAGGATTTCTGAAAACCAGGATCCTTAAAATGATATCATTTAAGATTCTGCGAAGATTCATTTTACTTAAACGGCATATTGTTTCTTATAGAGTCGTTTCTAATAGATCCTTATGATCAATATAAGAATGTCTATTATTTTAAGAAGAAATATTACGAAATGTGGAAAGAACATTGAAATATTTTTTTAAGTTTCCAAATAACATACATACCAATATTTGAAACAGTATGGATTGGGGCTTTATAAATAATTTAAAAGAATATATTTTCAGGGCCATTTTATTGTCTTTCAAAGAACAATAATCATATTATTTTACAATCATTACAATTAACATAACAATGTTTACAGGGACATTCCAAACTAAAATGTATCCAAATATCTATAAGAGAATTATAAAAATAAAACTAAATTAATAGTTTCATATTAAAATGTTTAAAGTTTCTAAGCAAATATCATCTAAGCACATCACATAAAATATATAAATATTGCGATCCCTTGCTTTCTTCCACCACCTCCCATAACCTTTGACTTTCCCAGCTAGCACCACCTCCAGACTTCTCCCGCCACCCAAACAAGGATCGCCACGAACTTTCCCAACTCCCACTCCCCAGACTTTGTGCCCGGAAAAACAGCCAAGCCCGCATTGCCTCAAGCCAAGTCCAATTTCCCGGCCCATCGATGGGCAAAAAAACCAGGCGGATGTGCGAGGTGGGAAAATGTGATGAAAAAAACCGAAATGTAGCCCAGCAAAAGTTTTGATAAACCCAAGAGGTGACAAAAAATTCCGTCTCGAAATTCCGTCGCCGATTCCCGAACTCCCAGCCGACAGCCAATCGTAGAGGGGTGTGATGGCAAAGTGGGAAATGTCGAGCCAATAACCCAGCCGCATTTCCATTTCGTATTTCCCTGCTGGATGGGTTTCCCTTCGACCGTCTCCGGATGTGGATCGGCGCAGGATTTAAAGTAATTTCCCGGCTTATCCAATTACGCAGTCAGCGAAACTCAAGCAAAACAAGCGATCGCGGAAAAACTCGCTGCTCACTCGGGAGATTTCATCACACATCCTGACCTGGTGGGTCATCCCGGATACTCTGGTTATTACGTCGTGTGTTATTCCGCGCAATTAACCGCCATGACATATCCAGGCACCTACCTAATGATCACCGGGCCCAAATCGCCCGTTTGCGGAATGGCCCGTCAGGATATGGGATGGGACGGATAACCCGCCATCGGTTCTTTCATTCATTATAAAGGATTTCCCAACCCACTTGTCGTTCGAGTACCTGACCCGCGAAAAACCATGTCCGCTCATTAGCATTAGGTAGATTGGCGGTACATTTTTTCCCCGATATTCCCGCCAACCACTTCATTCATGCGCCGATTTGGAAAAACCCTTTGATTTCGGTTTTCTACTTTTTTTCCGGATAGCTCGGAATTTCTGCAGGTGCTGCGACTGAGGCTCTGATTTTCTATAGCCCCGAATTGTTGTTGTTCTTTGTCGTTATTTTGCAGACAATGGGCCCGTCCCATTTTTGCACCTTGTCCTGGCTCATTTGTTGTTGCTGGAAATAATGGAGGAACACAAGATGTTCAGAGTTCACCTTGGCATTGTTCCAGGAGGAGCCAAAGAAACAATATCCTAAATAAATGTGGAGTTTGAGATTTGGCTGAATTTTTTAGCAAATATTAAAGGAAAACATCTTAAAATCTCAGGATAAATTCTAAACCTTTGGGCTTAATAAAATCATTTTAAAGGCTTAGCTTGGTCTGTTAGATCCTATCTCTTAAATATAAAAATTTTATTTTAATACTATCTTGAAGATTAAATAATTATATTTTTGAAGAATAATTTATATTTAAATACCCTAATTTAATAAATTCCATCCAAGTTCCAATAGACTCGATAACCCAAATGTTTTCACAGCTTTCGAGACTTGATCGGCCAACCTCTTAAGGGGCATATATCCTCCAGTTACCTCCTGTCATATTTTACTCATAACCTAACAGTACTATTGCCTCACCTGGACCCGGTGCACCTTTTGCAAAAAAAAAGTAAAGAAAAAAATAATAAGGAAGATGAAAAAAGTCCAAGGAGAAAGCAAAAGAATAGAAACGAACATTAAGGATACCACCAAAGAAAACAAACCATGGCCCAAGATATACGATGTGTGATCTCGTTGACAATGAAATGTTGATTACTACTACTATGCTACTACTACCACCGGAGCAGGACAACTGCAGTCTCGATATCTTTTTTCTTCTCGCTTCATTTTTTTTGGCACGAAACAAAAGGAGCCATGTTCCATAAATCGAAGATCGAAGGAGGAAAAATCACTGCCACGGGCTCTTCGCCCTTTTTGTTGACCGGGTGCAGCATTGCACAATCAATAGATTCACGAAACACAATAAGCAGACACACTGGAGTAAATGTTTTGAAAAGCCAGCGAAAGGAATTGCTTCCAGGAATCCCGCCTGGCCTATGCCGGCATATCAATGTCCCTTAGCCAGAAGAAATCAAAAAGTTGGATCACCTGGCCGTATCTGGCGGCGATTATGTGCGGGTTCCAAGCGCTACCTGTGGCCCATTGTTCTCGCCAAATTGTGAATGACCCCCGACCCCAGATCCGAACGGGGACTCCGATCCAAAGGACAAAATCCAGACAGGACCCCAACAAGAGAAAAAAAAAAGCGGAGAAGTTACGCTCTATTGTCACCCGACCTGCACTTGTGGCAGCTGCCTTGACTCCGTCCTGGATTCCCCCTCTGGCTCCTTCCGATCCCGCCATTATTCTGGCCGGTATCGTGCCTATTCATGCTTCGTTATCCTGTCAATGCATTAAGGATCGTGTTGTCAGCACACTGTCGTCCCGGCAGGCAGCCCCCAAACTTTTCATTATCCTTCGGAAACTAAGCTGATTAGCGGGCATTGCGTGTGTCCTGCTTGTTGGCAGCTCTAAACACTCTGTTTAGCCTATTAAATGTGTCTCCTAAATGAAGTGTATAATAATATTTAATTCTGTGGCGGTGATTATGTTTTCTATTATAGTGATGGGTGTATTTTAAAGAGGAATGGTCATAAAGGACATTATAATCATAGGAGAGTGAATGGAATATAGTTTAGTTCCTTTCTTTTTTAAAACTACTTGCAGGAGAACTAACTTCCTTGAGGAAACCCCTCTAAGATTTAAAAATCCTTGATATATGTTTGACATATCCTTCCCTCCAGCTTCAGCCACACACAAACTTATGTCCTGTCAGGCTGATAGAAACTCCCCTATTAACAGCATTTCCGACACCTTTGGCCAGGTTCTTAGAGCCAAGAAGGATGCAAAAAAAAAACCCACACAGACGTCAAGGAAAAAAAATCATTACACCGGGCGGGCGGGTGAACGGCCAACAACAATGGCAAAAAGGAAACCCAAAGGACATGGCATCTGCGTGCCATCACCCGGCACAGTCACAGGCAGCACAAATCGGGCCATCAGGAATCTGGGCACTGGAATCACAAATCGGTGCTGGAAATATTGTCAACTCGAGGGTGGCGCGTTGGTGGCTTGGCATTGGCAGCTGCAGCTCAGGATTCTGGATGCCCGAAAGGACTCGGCTCGGGTCCTTTGGCGCGTCTCCTCGTCTTGGGCCGTTGGCTTGGGTATTCGGTTTTTGCCAAGGAGTTTGTGCATCTGTTTGCCCTCAGCCGAAGAAAAATATAATAAAAACCCGAGACTCGGCTCGATTCGGACGTTGACTTGCATCTGCGGGCGCACAATGGCAAATTGTTAGGAGGGGATCATTCCAAGGCACTTGGAGAAAAACTTTATCAATAAACTACAAATATTTTTATTAAAAATATATAATCTTTTATAATTAACTCGTACAAAGCCAAGTAAACTTAAACCTTTAGAAACATCTTAGTTTTGGTATAAATACTAACTCTTAAAAAGCTTTGTAGACTCTTATATTTAGGCTTAACTTTTAGATAAAATATACAAAAATTTTAATTATAAATAATTTAAAGAAATTTCTTGCAGTGCAAAATAGAACCTCATCATGATCGTCATTGGAATGAGAGTAATCACAGTCAGGACAACAACAATAGTGCACCGTTTGAGATGTTTCTGCATTTTCTTTTTTGATTTTTATTTTTGGCAGCATGTCCTGCCGGCCGTACCTGAGCCACATCCTTTGTCGAGTCCTGGCCCGCACTTTGATTCCGAATTGTGAATCTCATTGCCTGGCTGGAGGCTGTCTGAATTTGAATCGGACTTCTGGGGTAATGCAACCGCAATTGTTTGGCTCCTTTGTTCTCGATGGCGTTTTGGCATGTGCAGGGATATAACAAAATGAGTTCCGTTTTTGATTTCTTTTGTAATCGTTCATGCAGATGCATATAGACCCAAAGATATGGAAAGTTGCATCACAGCTGCCCAGGCACTGGCCTCTTTTCTTGAGTCCTGTAGCGGAATTAACGGTGGCATTCATAAAGGATCGGAAGCGGAACATTTTTCGGATTAGAAACATCTTTGTAATAGAGTCCTACTTTCACTGTTACATGTCAGTCTCTTGTTTGTTTGATATGCTAATTACTCATCTGTATATTCAGTTTGAAATTGTAAAAGATATGCATTATATTCCAGAAATAGTGGAAAATTTCCGAAGAAATCAGTTGCTCTTGACTAATATTATTTAAATATTTATCAAGCAACAAGAAAAGTTAAAGATCATACCTCCTTTAAACAAATTTTGTATCAGAAACTTCATTACGGAGATTCAATGGAGATTCCGTTTCGACTGTGTTTTCCCGGGAAAATATCCGCCGAGAAACTCCCGAATTCGTGGGAAATCCCTCATCGTGTTGCTGCATCCTTCGCAGGAATCGCCAATCCTTTTAGGGGCCTAACATAATGTGCCCACATTAACACCATTCCAATTGAATAAATTTTCAGCTCAATCATTTGTAAGCGACAATAATTACCAGGGAAATAAAGATTTCAGTGGAAAGTCCCGCCCCGATTGCAATGGAAACAATGTGCCCTGGATTTATGGTGAGTCGATTTCCTGACAAATGATCTCCGATAGAGCTACCCTTTGGCCAGCAGATACTGTCCAAAGTGAGGAATAATCAATCGAGTGCAACACGTTCTAACGATTTACATGTCAAGTTGACAAGGTTTCTCCTGATGGACACAATCGACTGGCGCTACGTGTGTGTCCAGGTGTTCTCCCTTTATTTTTCGACAAATCGATTTCAGTTTCGATCGAGGCTTCACTTTCATTTGTCACCGCTGTTTGACACCTTGTTATATGGCCAGATATTCATCGCGGTAAAGAATCTCCCCCAAAAAAGTTGGAAAACAAAATTATATTTTTAAGCAAACACAGTTGCGGCTGTTTCAAAATTTCGATTATGTTCGCGTGATAATTATGCATGCAATCGTAAGCTTCCCTTTCTGGATCGGAATGGTTTGTGGGTCTGGTTTGGTCTTTTCTGTCTGACTGTTTAGTTTTATCGTTCGACGACAATCGGTCTCATTGTTTCCGTTTCCCACCGTCTGCTTTTGTACGAACTGCGTCTTTCAAAATGCCCCCTTCCCAAGCCCCAAAGACCCATTCCCAGTTCCCAGTTTCAGTTCCATCCAAAGTTGTCCAGCTGCGGTAGTAAATTTTATGGTTAACTACGGTCCGACATTTAACCTTTTTTTTTGTCATCGAAGGGCCATCGAAGCTTGGCTGATGAGATGGGGGTTTGCCTATCCACGTGCGAGTCTGTTTGCTTGGGTTCTGTGGTTCCTGTAGGTTTAAGTAAACAAAATCATGTTATTTTTGCTTCATAACCTGTGGTTAGGGACTTGATTAAAGGATTATCAGGTTGGTGAGGGATATGAACTTGTTGGAGCGGTTGTCCCAGAGAACCTAGATCTCTGACTAACCTGTAGTAACATTTGCCTTTATTGTATGCCATTTCTGGAAATAAATCAGTCACCTTAGTGACTCCACTCTAAGGAAAACATCATTTAGAGTTTCCTACCTTGGAACTCCTTTCAAATAGATCAGAAATTTGGAACGTGTATTAAAAATTCGATAAAAATTCTTTTTTCCGTTTTTGTTTCCGTTTCGGTCGGAGATCCTTAAAAGGACAAAAAAAGCTTAAAGCCAGATGGAGGAGTATTCCCGTGAGCCGTGTCCGTATCGGATAGTCGACGATTGCGGCGGAGCCTTCGCCATGGGTTGCATCGGTGGAGGTGTGTTCCAGGGCTTCAAGGGATTTCGGAATGCCCCCCAGGGCCTAGGACGAAGATTAGCCGGTAGCGTGATGGCCGTCAAGTCAAAATCGCCAGTGATAGCCGGCAACTTTGCTGCCTGGGGCGGCGTCTTCAGCATTGTGGACTGCGGTCTGGTGCATTTGCGCCAAAAGGAGGATCCGTGGAACTCCATAATAAGTGGTGCAGTCACCGGAGGCGTCCTGGCCGCCCGTAACGGAGTGGCCGCCATGGCCGGAAGCGCGGTAATCGGTGGCATTCTTCTCTCCCTGATCGAGGGTGTGGGCATTCTATTCACTCGCATGTCAGCGGACCAGTTCCGTAACCCGTCGCCGCTCACCACTGCGGATGCCCTATCCGGTGCGGGTGGACTGGGGGACTTGGACTCATCGTCGGGGTTTGGTTTTCCCGGCACCCAGCATGCCAATATCTCCAGCTAAAATTACTTTTTTGTTTCGAAACTGAAGAATGGCTCAAGTACTTCAACAAGTTCATTGAATTGCATTTAAAAGGAGAAAATGAATTATTAAAAGTTTTGAAGTATCCATCATTATTCATCAACAATTTTATCGTTAAATCAAAAAAATTAGTGGAAATTATAAAATATGAATTCGGAAATAAAAAGGAATCAAAATTTTAGTCGTTATTTGATTTTGTTATTTATTTATGAGTAAATAATGTAATTAAAAATTTGTTTGTTTTATATCTCCAATAAATATGTTTATTTTGACCTCAATAATTGGCCTATTTTTAGCCAAGATCACCCAACAAGGTTTGTTTATTTCCCCGACAATCGTCAACAGGTAGTCGGACTAATTAGCACTTGCCCGAATCCAGGACAATCACCTGCCCACGTGTCGATGGCCAATAGCCAGCGTGAGATATTGGCAAATGTTTACCTGTCCGCCGTGCTTACCTGCCGTGAAATGAGCCTGCGCCGGCGCATAGAGTCAAGTGGCCGGCCAGGGGTCGGAGTGCACTGCACGTGCGAATGTGGTGGCTATGGGTGTGGCCCAAAACACAACCTTTACAACCTGTCCACTCGAAATAACCGCAGTGTGCTCACCCAGCAATCATCGCACCGGCTACTGGCCACATGTCCATCCAGTGCCATTTCCCATCCAGCTGGGAAACCTCGAAACAAATTCTCAAATCAGAACTTTTCCCGTTTCGAGGCAAAAAACCAAAAGGGCGAGGACAATTTCCCAACAGCATCGGACACATATGGATTGGGATATGTGGGAAAAGTGGAAGTTATGTGCATTATCGAGACAGCCCAGCCCAGTTATAAAATCGTGGGAAAATGCCGCCCACGAGGGAATCCCTCTTTCGGGTCAAGCCCGGGTCAAGAAATGGAAATTTCTTCAATATAAAAGATTCCCGCCCGGCAGACATATGTAACTTTGGCTCGTGTGTTTTTTTGCGAGCGCCGGCTCATCTTTGTTGGGCTCGGAATGTGTGTGAAAATCGTATCGCCTTGAGAAATTCCTTAACGCAACGCTTGGACACGCCTGGCGCTACGGGAAAAGCACAAGGAAACCTCATCATGTGGCACAACAAGGATATGGGAATTGGACAGAATCGGCAAATGGGAATCCAAGGACTCGCACCTACGAGGAGTTGTAGTACGTGCTCCGGTCACCTCCTTGCCGCACACATGTGTCCATGGCCTCTCACCAGTCGGTTTTTATTTGTTTTTTCCATCGGAGTTCCGGAGTTGGAGTAACGCCATGTGTGCGGGAGGGCCAGGAGAACTCAACTCCCTGCCGGGCCCTGGTGGGAAAACGGAGAGCCCAGTGGAAGTCGAAGGTAGCACCGATGAGGTGAGAAGGACTGGGAGAAAAGGACACCTCTGTGGTACTTTGTTTGCCAATATACCATACGGAGAAAAACATTTCTTACTGTATTTTCAAGAAATTATTAGAAAAAACATACAGACTGACCAATATCCTTAAGCGTCTCTTATAAACTCCCTTTTAAAATTATTTAATTTTTTTTCTTTAGTGTAGATAACGTCTCCTGAAACTCGTCAAACAGTTCACACCTTCGCTGGAACAGGCTTGAGATAGGAATTGGGCCTAAACGGGGCATGTGGCCAGCACATGTTTGGCGTTGGCCAACAAAACACCTCGAGTGTGAGAAATCAAGCAGAACTGAGGAATGCTTCGCATACTGTGTCCGCATGGCGCTAAGCGCGAGTCATTTGGCATAAGCCATGATTTAGGAGGACGAAACGGATGGATTTCCTTGAGATAGTCCTGGAAACAATTTGAGCCACCTACTACATTCTTGAACTTTACCAGAAAATGTCATATCAAATTACTGAGATTGGGAAGAAATGCGAAAAATGGATCTACAAATTGTTAAAGGTATTCCGCTTGTGAATCGGATAAAAATTCGCAAAGATATAGCCATCGCTAGGGGCCATAATGAGGGTCCATGCATTTTCTACATTTTGAAGAGGGACGCCCCAGAAAATTTGACAAAAAATCTGAAAAATAATTGTTTGTCAGGTTTTGATGCAGAACTGTGCGAAATCGAGCCACAAATCGTATTCCGCTTGTGAATCGGATGAACATTCGCAAAGATATAGTCATCGATAGAAGCCATATTGGGGGTCCCAGCATTTTTGTGCATTTTGAAGAGGATCCCCTAGAAAATTTGACAAAAAATCTGAAAAATAATCGTTTGTCAGGTTTTAATGCAGAATTGTGGGAAATTGAGCAACAAATCGTTTAAGCTATTACGCTTGTAAATCGGATGAACATTCGCAAAGATATAGTCATCGCTAGGGGCCATAATGGGGGTCCAAGCAATTTTGTACATTTTGAAGAGGATCCCCTAGAAAATTTGACAAAAAATCTGAAAAATAATTGTTTGTCAGATTTTGATGCAGAATTGTGCGAAATCGAGCCACAAATCGTTTAAGGTATTCCCCATTTGAATCGGATGAACATTCGCAAAGATATAGCCATCGCTAGGGGCCATATTGGGGGTCCAAGCATTTTTGTGCATTTTGAAGAGGACCCCTTAGAAAAATTGACAAAAAAACTGAAAAATAATCCTTTGTCAGGTTTTGATGCAGAATTGTGCGGAATCAACCCACAAATCGTTTAAGATATTCCCCTTGTAAATCGGATGAACATTCGCAAAGATATAGCCATCGATATGGGCGATATGGGGGGTCCATGCATTTTTGCACATTCTAAAGGGGTTCCCCTAGAAAATTTGACGAAAAATCTGAAAAATAATTGTTTGTCAGGTTTTGATGCAGAATTTTGCGAAATCGAGCCACAAATCGTTTAAGGTATTCTTCTAGTGGATCGGACAAACAACCGCAAAGATATAGCCATCGCTAAGGGCCATACTGGGGTTCCGTGAATTCTTGCACATTCGAAAGGGAATTGCATGGATTGCGTGCATTTTTCAAGGGCCCACCGGAAAACTCTAAAAAATCTTTCAAATCTAGAATACAAGTATGTATAACGTTTTGCAAACTTTTTTCCTAGTTTCCATAAACCTTGGCGCATGTCAATGTCAAGCGTTGAACTCTGCTCGAAAATAAAAATCAAAACGAGGCGCATTTTGGGGAATTCTATCGACTTGCTGGCACCTTCCAAGCTCTCTGCATTAGAGGATTTGCATTTCGATAGCTGGACAACTAGATTTCGTATTCCAGAAATCCCAGGCGCCAAATATCTCATGCATATATGACACACATTTTCGAGTGGGACTGGGACAAGCCTGCAGGCAGACGATGCATTTGATTAAGCGACTTGATTTTAGAATATCTAAACAGCTGCTGCTAGGTGCATAAATTAGACCCCAGCCCCCAATGCAAAAAGGCGGAGAAACCCCAACAGAGAACATCAGAACACAGGGTTCATGGGTAGTTCAAGGGTGCTACACAGAAAGAATGAGATACCTAACTAGTTTAAGTGGAAAATTGATATAGGTTTATAAAAGGACATTTTGTTGTTCGATATTAAAGTCATCTCTATGTATATACCTTTACTATTCCACAGAAAAGCAAATATATTTTAAAATTTTGTTTCTGTGCAGCAACTGTACCTGAAATTTTATTCCAAAATGGACCATGGTCTGGATCATTGCACTCTGCATACTACAAACTCAAATAAGGGGATAAGCTTCAAAATTTTTCTACTGCAATGGTAGTGCGGCGCAATGACTTTTTCCGTATGGCATGATCTACGGTTTCTACGACTTCAATTCATGTATTTTGAACCGCATCGATAATCGCTTTCAATTTCCAACTGCCGCTTACTATGCATGCGGATCCATTTGCATATTTTCGGCTGATGAAATTGATGAAATCATCACCCCATAGAGTCCATAGAGTGGTGGTCGAATGATTGGGACTTCTATTTGTTGGGGACTAAACTGCATCCCCACTGGCTGTGGGGAGGGCTACGTGATGCTGTAACCGTGCTCCAACTGGTCTGACCTTATCCCAGAAAATTTCCACATGGCTTCCAAAGAAGTCATTAATACTGCATATATAATGCAAATTAAATTTCTTTTGAAAACAGTCTGATCGAGTGGTTTCTCAGGTGATGAGACATTGGAGTAAGTGCCCGGGCATTGTCAAAGAATTTCTTGGAATTTTTACAGAAGAGCCCTCAAGCGAAAGCGATGTGGTAGGTTATGATTGAAGCCCCCGACGAATCCACAATCGGGGGTACTGACCCACTTGAAGGTGACTGCGAGTGAGTGGAATGATATTATCTGTTTGTCTCTCAAAACTCAATTCGATTTTAAATAAAATTTAACCAATTCTTATCAAAAAGTGTGGGTAAAGTTTTCAAGAAAATCCCCCCATTTTGTTATGCAATCTCATTAGCCGATTGTATTGCCGCCTTAGACACTTCCTTTTTTATTTATTTACTTTAAGCCTTCGCCAAGGGCTCAACTTTGCGCTTTTCCAAGTCATTAGGCCGAATTAAACGGCAAAGCTGAACGCAGAATCGAAGGCAAATGGCAAATTATTCACTGTCAGGCAGCAGGGAACGCAGAATGCAAATCCAAATCCAACAGAAACCGCAACCGCAAACGGAAAAGTGCAACTGCAGGCGACCAATTGCAGTTAGTGAGTACTAAGTGCAGCCGCAAAATATTATTGCCAAATTGATTTCGGGCGGCTGATAAGCGGGCGGCTTAAAACTCGAAGTCAGGCAATTGCTGAATTGTATCGCCAACAAATCCAAATCCGAATCCAAAACCATTGTGGTTGCGGATTTTCAAGGCGAGTAGCTTCAGGTCCTAAACGTCAATTGTTGGCTTTAATTTGTTTTATTGAAGGCGAAGGAGCGACGATGTCGATAACGCTAACTAAGCGGGTCAGGGCTGCCAGGTTGCCTATTCAATAGTCTCACCAAAAAAAATACAAAGTCTGGGGGCTGTAGAGTTCACACATTTAGCTCACCTTATGGGCACACACGTCGTATACGCAACCTGAGCAATATTTGCATTACAAAACGAGCGGCAACAAGTAGTATTATTATTACCTTTAATGCCTTTAGGAAGTCCAAGATAGCAGTCCCGACCCCAAAAACAATCCAGCACATATTTGTTTACAATAACAAAAGGGGGAGATCGTGGTTTTGGGCTTTTTTTTTTCTTTTTGAGAAATTTTTCCAACTATCCAGCACAATGGATACACAGGTCCCCCATAATAATAATTGTGCAGTGTGCTGGCATGGACCCACTTATCTTTTATGTAAATTACCTGCCATAACAATTTCAGAGTCCGAGAGTCTGAGAGTCCAGGTCGTCGTCTACTGTTACAATTCGGGAAGTCGAATCAAAAGGCACCCAAGCATATATATGTATATATAAATGCGAGCACAAAGAAAATTATTGTCGAAATGTTTAATGACAAACTGTTGATGCCATGTCACGAACTCTGGCCAGGTTTGAGGGTATCTCTCTGCCAGTTACAAGTCCGGACTCCGGAGTTGGACAGTTCACGAGTTTGTAACGGATATAATGTCATAAGCGGGCATATCAGGTTCATCCAGGCATTCGCAGATCGGCTTAGAAAGTGCTTCGAGGCAGATGAATGGCCTCTTTCGGTTGGGATGGCTGTAGAAATCATTGCAAGTTTCTCATTTTTTGGGTAAAAACTTAAAAAAAAATAGATACTATTTTTATTATCTTTGTAATAATAATTATTTACGCTACTCAACAAGTAATCTGTTAACACACATGTATCTCAAGTGCCACTCCAGCTAATCAAAGCTCTATCAGGAACAAGCTCTTATCCCCCTTTTCGTGTTCAACCTCCTTTTTTTATAAAATCCCAGCCAACACACACCCCCAATTCATTGCTGACCTTGGAAAACTTTCCCACGCACTCTTATCAGCGAGCGTGTAAAGAAAATTCCATCGATCGATGGTGCTCGGTAACCTACATACCGGATATGGGGGCAGGGGAACAGGAGCTCCCGGGCCACTCATAACCTGCCCCAATCTCGGGATGCCAAGGATGTCAGGGATATGGGGGATACCAGCATCCAGCTGTTCGCGCTTATGGTTGCCTGGAACTTTTGGCATCCTTATCATTTCCCAAGAGGCGTGTGAAAATCGATGCCCAACGGCCAAAAGCGCGTAGTGACGTAATGGAAGTATCCTGTGGTGGCTCGGGAAATCAAAACGGGACTTCAGACTAGCTAGCTTCCTGGTGCCCCGTTAGCTGATAGTTGAGAAGCGGAGTCGTAGATGCTGGAGATGCACTGCCCGACCTTGTTACTCCCCCTGATACGGCCAGCGCCCCCAACTTTCTCTGACTTCCGCTCTCTCCCTAGCGGTAGGTGTCATGCATCCGACCCACCTCGCAGAAATTATGACAGCTGTAGGTAGAATTTCACAAATGTTACCTTAGGTGGGGATAAGAGGGATATGATGGACTATCTAGGCATTAGGTGATGGTTATGAAGACTATGAACTAAAAGTAGAATTTAATGTAGGTTTTTAGGGATTATTACCCTTTTATAATAAGGTAATAAGATGGTCCTTTTTAGTAGGGTAATAATCCCTAAAACCTACATTATATTCTAATTTTAGTTTAAGTTTAATTTTTCTTAGTAATTTTTCTCTAAAACAAAATATTATTAAAATAAACCTAAATAACTATTATTTTATGAAATATTAAAATTATATTTAATATCTAACATCCTTTCAAGAGGTATCACTTTGCCTTCTACCTCCCATCCTGCAAATCATCGAAAATGGGGAATACCGCGTCCACTTCCTGGGAATCTCTGGGCTTCTGGTCCGCTTTCTACACCATCCGCAGGTCTTCTCCCTGTTGCGTTGCCGTGTGTGTGTGGGCCACGCCCCTTTCAGGCCACTCCAGCCCTCTAAAAAAAGCCCTATTTTTTAATAAATTTAACAGTGTGCGTGAAATATTTTTGTGAATGCGTATAGAGAAAATGTGTATTCACATTTTTTTGACTGTCCCCCCATTTTGGGGGCGGCTTGGGTGGCTAGGGCGCTTTAAGAATGGGCCAGGGGGTGGTTGTGTGGGTGCTGCTGGGGAGGCTGCTGACACGTGCATAGAATAAATGAATCCCGGTGGCGGCTAGTTTAGTACGCGTGATGCTGTTGCCTGTTTTGGTTGCCTGTTCGCCTAAAATGCGTGTCGCTGTGATAATGTGATGTGTTTTGTGCTTGTGTGCGGCGGCGATAGAACCACCACCCTGCACCGGGGTTGGGTGGTCCGGGTGAGTGGGTCAGGGCTGTGGCCGTTTCTGATCGCCGGTTACATTTGAGAAGTAAAATCTACGCTATGTCGTACACTTGAGCCAATCTTCTCTCTCCGGCGCATAAAAAATATGTAAAATTTAAATCCCAGCCAGCATTTGTTTGAGGCGAAGGCAGAAAAAAAAATAATAACAAGTAGAAAATGGGATTATCCAAAGGAGTCACTTTCCGAGAGGATGGGGTACGGATGGTCCTGGATGGTACTCAAGTGAGCAACTCCAAATCCACCACTCAGCCTCCTGGCCTCCACTCCCCCTCCATACCCATTCGGACTATATATCCCTCTCCCTCGCTAGCACGAGTTTGAAAGTCGACAATCGAGCGGGTCACGCACACAAGTGAAAATGTTGAATTTTGGCGCCTTCGTCGACCAGGCGAACAGCAATAACGGGAAGTCCTTGCCGGGTCAGGTCAGAACGAGACGGTGAGAGAGTGCAAATATCTATCATCCCTTGTCGCCATAACAACAGCAGCTGCGCGCTGTCTCTTTTCTTCTCTCTCTCTTCTTTATATATAGTATTCACTCATGAGTATCCTGTTTCATTTCTAGTTGCGTCTCAAGGACCTCTCGGCTCGGCTCTTGTTTCGCTTCACCCTGACCTTGTTGCCCAGTTTTCACTCTCGTTGCCATTCACGCCACTCTCTGGCCATCTCGCTCTAAGGAATGTCGTGCCGGAAGCATCGCTTTCGTCCTTTTTCTGCTCGCCGGATAATAAGGATGCTTTTTGCGTTTGATTTCAGGGACAAATATAATGATTGATGGAAGCGGTTGGCAAATGGCAAATATTCCGAATGCGTGAGGGAAAGTTACTGCAAGTGTGTGTGTGTGTGTGGCAGCAACAGCTGATGTGGGTGGAATGTCCTGGCCTGGTGGGTGGGAAATTTTTATGATACACAGCTGACTTTCCAAGGGAATCTCCGTTTGGGAATGTAGGAGATGCAGAAGCAGGGTTTTCCTTGAAAAAGATTTTTGGAAAGTTTTTTATAAAAAATGTTATATTAATTATGCTTTTCTTAAAAATAATCTTTTAAATTTTAAAATAACATTTAATAGCTAATAATTTTATTCTTAAATAACCATTGATTAGGTAACCCCTGTCCAGGGGCTGTTTTTGTGGTAAACCTCCTTGTATCCCCTTCGGAAAACCATTAGTTGCCCCCCACATGACCCAAACTAACCCAAATAATTGTAATTTATGTACCAAATGGCCAAAATAAAATCGAAACTGTTATAAATGACTGAACGGCATTAATGAAAACCAAAAGCCAAAAATCGCTCCTGGCCGGTGGAAACTGAACGCTGAGACTAATGTGAAATGCCTCGGAGAGATTCGACCAGATAACCAGATTCCGTTTTTCTGTATTGCATATTATGTGGCACACGCCCTCGCAGTGACCACGCCCACACTGCAACACCTCCGCCCCCCAATGGAAACCGCCTCCATTCTCTTTATTAAAGCGGATTGCAAAGAATTTTAGTGTCTTTTTGGAAGGTAGCCGAGAAGGTAGCCCTGGCTTATCTATCACCCACCTGGAAAAGGTCAAAGGTGCGAAGGCTTCCCCTTGCCACCGCACTGTCGACTGCAGTGCCCCATCGACAATCCTTGGTGATCTGCACGTTTCGCTCATTTGGCTAACGTGATAATAAAGTGCAAATAATATGCCTCACACAGTTGAAGTCGAAAACGAAAATTTGCAGACAATTGCTGGCCCAGCCTGGCCGACTCTCAGCGATCATGCAACTGCGATAGCTGCCCCACCACCACCTCGTTGCAAGTTTTCCGCAATCGAAACACTAACAACAAGAGCAACAGCAACATGGCATTATCGCTGATGGAAATGCACCTGACGCTGGCTATCAGGAGGTTTTGTGCCGCAGTTTGTGGTATTTGCACGACTTCAGTTGGGGCGTTGGTTTTCAGCCAAATGGAAACCGAACTGAAACCGAGTTGAATCGACCGCAACGGACCTAAAACTGAACTGAAAGCTAGGGTTGAGCCCACTTGGTCCATTCTAACGCACTATAGCTCGGCTAAGGTTGTGGGTAGCAGGAATGGCACATCACTGGAAGAAAGTTAAGGATATTAAGTCATAAGGGTTTATCTTTCTAAATCAGTTTGATATCTATAGGATAATACATCATATTCCTTTAATACTAATCTTTAAATTTAAGTATCTTATGTTTAATTTAAATATTATTTTCAGTGCAAGTGCAACAACCGGAGCCAGAGCAAAGTGCAACGCCAACCCGATTCTCCGTTTTTGCCCCCAAGGCTCGTCTCTCGACATTTGCAAAAAAAAAAAAACAGAAAATAAACCTCCAGAGCTGCCTTTTCTTCGACTGCCGCTCGTTATGCGGCAATTACTCGACAAACAATTTTTACCTTTAGCCCCAAGTTCAAATTTCAAAATCAAAATCAGCAGCAGCGGCAGAGGCAGAAACCTGGACCTGTGGCTGGTAATTGGGCTCCTCTCCCCGGCTCTTGTAAGATTTCCCATGGGTAACCTGTTGGAGCGACCGATCCGTCTGTCCGCCAACTGTAATCACTCACTCAAACCGAGGGATCTGCACTTGAAAAAAGATATACATTATAATCAAAATAGTTTAAAAAGAACTTAATAGTCTTTCCAGCTTAATACCTTTAAAGGTCTAACCTTTGATTACCTGTTATGATAATATTTTTTGATAATCACTTTATTTTATCTCCTGTGTCACTTTTTTTGGGGAACCACTCGCAGCGGTCCAAGGTGTTAGCCAGTCAGTTTGTCAGTCTGCCAGAGTTCGCATAGGGACACGAACTTCAAATCAAAGCCGGGGCTAAGTGCCGGTTTGTGGCCCACAAAGCAAAAGGGTCTACAGATGCGGATTTGCATGTGGCAAGCTGAGAGCATAGATCTTGGAATGTTGTGGGGGCCACATAAATAGTTATAGATTGTAGCACTCTTTTTTTTTCTGGCAGCCTTGGCACCATATCCCTGGGACTGTAATTTTTTTCGAGGCTCTTTGGCCAATAAATCTAAGAAATAGGCCATCCTATTTTTTAATCCTTTTTTTTTTCTTTCGAAAGAAACCTAAACTCATTCACAATTTCTAAGAAATCAAAAGGCAACTCCGAGACTTCTTGCCTCCTCCTAAATGACTTCGATAACAAGAGTTTAGAGAAACAATAACATAATTTGCTTTGGAGTTGCAACATCCCCCACACATGTTCTGGCCGCCCACAAATTTAGCAAAATTGGCCATAAGCCGGGCAATTAGCAAACATTTTCACGCACTGCACGCGCTGCCCCTTGTTAGCGGGTATCCGCTGATGGCCAAAACGTGAGTAAGGCGTGAGCATAAATACGATGGAAAATGGCAGTAATTAACGAGAGTCGAAATCGGACTCGTAATGGAAATGGAAATGGGGAATCCGAGCTGCAGCAGGGATTTCCAGCCAACTAGCAGTTCACCGCCCGTTTCCATAAACATAAAAAGCCAATTTCAATAACATTTTCCACTCCTGGACCGGGCCTGGCTGTTCGGATGCCGCCGTTTCATGTTGCAGCATCGGCAGTTGCAGCAGTGTTGCTGTTGCAACAAATTTGTTGTGGCTAGAATATCGTTTATTGAAACATTAATTGCCCATGTGAAAATCACTTCTCCTCCAAACACGCCTTCCCAGAGCTACTTTTTCTGTCTGAACTGAATTTGCATTTTTTCCAGCTGCTGCTTCCCCAAACTCTGAGACACTTGTTAAGCTTGTTTTTTATTTTATTTTTTTGTTTGTCTGCTGTTTTTTTTTTTTGGGGTCTTCGCCTTTGGCTTTCCGACAGCTTCCTTTTGCCAATTCGATAATTGAAATCTGATGTTGGACACTTTTTTTTTGTGGCAATGTATGCGGTAATGTAGCGGCTGTTGTTTGTGGTCTTGAGAGGATTTTTTAGAGGATTTTAAAAACTGCATTTAAGATAATCACGCTAGAGATACAAATATTTGCAGGCTTTTCTAGGCTTCAAATCTAATCATTTTTAATGCCTGACAAATTAATGTAAAACAAATGAATAAACAAGTCTACCTCGTTTGTTTTCTACTTTAACAGTTCTACGCATTTTCCATGGCAATTTGCTGTGCATACTATATGGTAATTTTTTTTGGCTCTTGACAATCAACAATTGAAATTCCTTCAACTGCACTTCACAGCTCAATTCTAAGCCACACTCCAAGTCAAGTCGAACAGCAGTTGTAACACCTACACTGGCCAACACAAAACGATTGACAACCTGAACTGTCAACGCATTGAAAATCGGTTGAGTGACTGTGAGAGCTGGACACGCCCACCCGCCCCAATCCACTCCCCTTTTGATGCAGTGAGAAAAATAAATAGAATAAATTAAAATAGAAATATTATTCAATATTATTCATATTTGTTGACCTTTCTTTTAAAGAACTTTTAACATTCTTAACCTTTTCTAGACTTTAATTTTTTTAATAAAAAATCCTTAAATTACTGTGCAACTCCGCCGGTGGCAACAAGAGTGAGTGCCAGAAAACTTGTCCACACACTAAGGAAAAAATAAAAATGTTTCCATAATGAAAATGTCAACCCGTTGGCGGAGTGCAAAGTCCACATCTTATTTTTTTCCTTGCTGCTTAAGAAAAAGGGGGAGGGGCCATTAAACAAGAGAATAATACGGCAGCAGGGGGACGCAATAGTTCACAGACTGCAACTGCGACATATCACGCGTGATTCATCGGCGATACAGCCACCCACGCACGCAGGAATACAAATGCAAATACACTTTTTTATGCTTGTTACACCAAAGCCTGTGTCTACCTTTTGGAAAATGTGAACCTTTTCTTATTTATTAAGCCCGGAAAGTCGCAATTATGCAAATCGGGACCTGAGCAACGGCAATATGTTGCAGATGTTGCTGATGATGTTGCTGCAAGAAAAAGGGCAACAAATCAAAATTGATCCACCAATTTGATTACAAAATTGCCAAATATTTGTCAAGACCGAGTTACGACTCTACTTCTAGGGTGTACTTGAACTCCGCACTCGAGATAAACAGCCAACAGCCAAAGTGCAAACCGCAAACAAGCAGCAACACCAAAACACCCAGCAACTTGCAACTTGCAATCGCAATCGCAGTTAGGAACCCAAAAAAGCAGACAGTAACACGATTTGTGGCATTCAAAAGTATAAGCAGCACCGATTTGCACCATCTGATCTGGGAGATAAGCACTAAGAATCTTTGACAGAAATTGGTTAACTTTCGGCAATAATCTTAATTTTTCTAAAGGTACTATAGAATTCAAAAGAAGCTCTAAGATTAAAAGAAGTTTTAACAGTATTTAAGTCGAATTTTGGAAGAATAACTAAAGATAAGGATTACATCTTTATGTACCATATTCATGAAACAAAATATCCAGCAAACTATTCAAGGGATAAGAACTTTCCATGCATATATTTTCATAGTTTTATTAAAATATCTCCTTGTATCATTTCTCCTTAAGATATATGTATCATGTGTAAACCTCTTCCTTTCTTTTTTTCAAGAATAGTATATTTAATTTTTAAAAAACTTCTTGAAAGTGTATACAAATTCTTGTAAATTTAATTTCACATTTTTGCTTTTAGGGTGCCGCCAACTTCGATTGCCAATCGCTGGATGCTGGTGGCTGGTGGCTGGTTGCCGGTTGCTGGGTGTTCGATGGTAGATGTGGCTGGTGGCTGGCAGTTTGGCAGAATGGCGTGACCCGGTTTCTGGGCTTTTGGCTCAAAGGGCCCTAGCCCTGACAGTAGCACCCACTTTAGATGGCTGCTGTTTGAGCGACCCCGCGAGATTTTTGGCATCTCTGGCAACGACAATTTGGCAATCATTTGCATATCGATGCTGCAGATCTGTCCCAATAGCTTGCCGGGGAACGCGTTGGCATTTTGCATTTTTAGACTCATCAGCCGGACCTGGAGACCTGGAGAGTTTCCAACTCAATTAGAGGCGAGCGGAGTACAAAAAATTGCGACAACTCTTGTTTTTCCACCTATCTTGTTTACCTCAATTTGGGATGCGGCGCATAATGAAATCGAAACTGAAAACGAAACCAAAAGCGATCGATCGAGTTCAATGTTTTGTTTTCGTAATGGGGCTAGAAAATCCTTGAATAGTGTCATCGCCCGCACTCTATTAATTTACAAATTGCTGAAATTCTTCCGCAATAAAAGCAAAGCAAAAAGAAAACAGTCTGCGAACGAAGCATTGAGATCATCCATCCAAACTGAACCCAGAACCCAAATCCACTGACTGAGACGGTGTCTCCTTGCTGCCAAAAGTCAATGTACTCGACCAGCCTCATGAATTTTACTACAACTGCCGCATTACGCACTTTTATCTGAATATACATCTAGTAGACAGATATTCTCCGGGTTTGTTCTTTTTCTTCACCTTTTGTGTAAATTTAAAAGTAAATTTATTCATGTGTGGACGATACGGAAAGTTTAGCGAGGACACGCATTACAATACAGATTTGAAGAGTAAGAGACACGGTTTTCTATATTTTAACAGAAAACAAATATTAAGGTTTTATGAACTATAGAGTTTCTTCAAATGAAACATAGTTATCAAGAGTTTCAGTTCAGTTTTAAAGAAAAGTATCGTTATTTCTAATAAGCAACAACAGCGCCCTCTGTCATACGGAAGATGTACTAAGCAAAGCAGTGTTAGTAAACGAATGTTTATGAAGCGCTGGCAATATTAGAGATGAAACATCGATAGTGATAACCATTCGAAAACAATCGATAATTTAATCGATATTTCGCCACCTCTATATCTTAGACCGAATTAGAAATTTTTTAAGCCAGCCGTAATAAAAATCAAAGCCTGACCACAACCTGGACAACGTGTCCGGAAAAGGCACCACCACCTGCCATGCGTAAAGCGCAAAAGTCGGCATTGCCCTGAAACGACCCCGGAGTAAGATAACCCGTACTGGGTCTCGAAGCTGAACGCGATGCCGTGCTGGTACTACGACAAAAAAGATCTGCGGGAAACACCTTCGATTCTCGATGGCATTAGCTTTGAGACGGAGCGCCGGTATCGGAAAGAGGGTGCCCGCTTCATCATGGAATGCGGCACCAAGATGGGCCTGGGACACAACACAATGGCCACCGGCGTTGTGTACTTCCATCGCTTCTACATGTGTCACTCGTTCCGCAGCTTTCCACGATACGTAACCGCCTGCTGTTGTCTGTTCTTTGCCGGTAAAGTGGAGGAGACACCCAAGAAGTGCAGGGACATCATCAAAACGGCACGTGGCATCCTGAGCGACAACTACTTCTATTCGTTCGGCGAAGACCCCAAGGAGGAGGTGATGACGCTGGAGCGGATACTGCTGCAGACGATCAAATTCGACTTGCAGGTGGAGCACCCGTACACCTTCCTACTGAAGTACGCCAAGTGCTTCAAGGGGGACCAGCAGAAGCTGCAGAAGATGGTCCAGATGGCATGGAATTTCGTCAACGACTCGCTCAGCACGGTGGTCTGCCTGCAGTGGGAACCGGAGATAATCGCCGTAGCCCTCATACACCTGGCCAGCAAGCTGAGCAAGTTCACGGTGCAGGACTGGGAAGGTCGGCAGCCACAGCACCAGCGCTGGTGGGACATGTTCGTCTCGGACGTTACCATGGAGATCCTCGAGGACATCTGCCACCAGGTGCTGGACCTGTACCAGTCAACCCAGAAGGAAGCTCTCCAGCCGAACAGCCCGCCTCAGAAGCCACCCAGTCGCGCGGACAGTCCCACGCCAGCTAAAGCGCCGAATCCTTCGGTGCTCCTTCCACCAGCTGCCCAGCAACTGCCACCTCCGCCGCCCATTAGCAACAATGGCAACCTTGGCGATCCTAGCAAAATTCAACCCATCAAGTCGCTGTCCAATCCAGTGCCCAGCATGGGCCCTGGCGAACCCCTGCCAATGCCACCCGGTTCAGTGCCAGCCGGACCGCCCGCCGGATACCACATGTACCATGCACCACCCCCGCCGCCACCGCCCATTGTGCCTATGCCGTACCCCGGACCGGGCTGGGGTGTCCAGCCGGCACCGGGCTCGCAATATCCGGCTAACGTGGCCCAGCCACCGCCGATGCCCCCAAACATGGCACCCGGACCGGGCGGCAGCTACTTCAACGCTGGCCGCCAGCCGCAACAGCGATACCAATAATGCGAATGGATAGGTCACCTTTGTTAGATCCAGATCCCAAATGCACTTTTATAATAATAATAATAAAGCGTAATTTTATTGAAAAACAACATTCGCATTCGAAATCATATAGACGAGGATACAGCTGGGCTACCCGGGCTGTAATCGGGCACTAGAGACCACGCAGACTTACTACACGGGATGTAAGTTACTTGGCTACTTATAGTTATTCAGATTTCACTTTATTGTATACAAGCTAAGCTACAATATGTACCAGATGCGCTAATGTGTGGGTGTGTAAGTATGTAATGCTATATATTACTGGTTACTGGTAATAATGTGATACAGTTCAATGCAGTGGAATATACATAGATAATGACAATGGAGGCGTATTAATTCGGATTCTTCCACGGATCCTGAGCCATGCTTCGCATGAGCCCTTGCTCATTTCTCGTTCAAAGTCCTTGTCCGAATCCTGGATCTGTCTGTATTCGATGCTTTCTATGGATACTTTATAAATATTGCAAACATTTTTAACGGCTAATCGAATAACGTTTTACACATTTAAACACACAACGTTGATTTATCCTCTTAATAGTATATTTAGTTTGACGTGAGAGGCCATTTTCGAAGCTAATAGGACCCACTCGGTGGGCTCTGGCCTATGTAGATAGTGTAATCTCCAAAAGAACGTGCCCCCTCCTCCTCATAAAATCCCACGTCAAGCGCAACTAAGCATTAGCCGGTCGGTGATGATTCATGGTGTGGTTGGGTGGGGAACTGGTGGTGGTGGACACCCTAACATTTGCGCCTTAGTGTTAGCTCCCCACTCTCGTAATACTGTGGGATCATCAGATATTCGGGCAGGGTGCGTTTCGAGGAGGAGGATGAGGAAGCGGCCTGGACTTGGGAGGACGTGGCTGCTGCAGCCTGTCGCACAATATGACCAACCTTGCCTGGAAAACGAGGAGAGCTTTAAAGGATGAGTCTTTTAAAACCAAAAACAAATCCTACCAATCACGTTGGAACGATGAAATCGTGCATCCAGTTGCCGGAGAATTGAGAGATCCCGGTGGTGCGACCAGGCATCCAGTATGTCAGCGATTCTAACAGGAACCAGGGCTGTTTGGGCATCCTTACCCTATGGATTTAATGATTCCATAAGAATAGATCAAATATGTAAGTAGTGCATCCAACATACCCGTTCAAATTGCACAATGAGCTGATCCTGAGTCACCAACTCGATGAGACGCTTGAGCTTGCGATAATTTCCCTGCTGTTTTGAGGCTTTTAGGAGCAGCTGCTTAATATTGAGATTATGGGCACTTGGCCGCGTAGCCAGCTGCTCGAAGTAGGCGTGAAGAAGAGCTTGATCGTAGGAGACGTGAAGCTTGTCTAGCGCCTTCGCCACATGCTCCTCGTCGCACTCCTTCTCGGTAGACAGACGCGCAATTATCGACTCGGTCGGAAAGCTTTGCTTGAGCAGCTGAAATGGAACCAGTCTATATGTCTGCCCACAATACTTCCTCTTAGGCTTACCTGCACGCCGCGGAAATTATTATCACATGAAATAAACCTTTGGTTGCCGGGGGAACCCAAGCTCGGTCCAGGCACGTTCCCAGCCGCTGAAGTACTGTACCAGCCAGCGAATAGACCGCCGGCTTCTTCAAAATATCCCGGGGATCCGCTTCGGCATCGCGTCTGATCCGGGCGGGCGTAGAGAGAGAGGCTACTGCCGGCCCGACCCCCGGCACGTCTTCGGCACTTGGCACATGTGCTCAGGTCCAACGCCTTTCCGATTGTGTTTGCCAGAAACTCCTTCTCCAGACAGTCCAGGCAGTTTTCCTCGTTGCTGGCTAGTTCAAAGTGGGCCATAGAGGACGAAGACGAGGCCAGAGCCACCACAGCAGCAGCGGCCACAAGCATAGGTGCCACCTGTCCATGCCGCTGCTGGCCGGACGAGGAGGAAGTAGAAGCTGCCCGGAAATCCGTGCAACTATAACAACGCTCATCGAAGCTCTCAGACGGCTGGGAGCGCCGCGATTTTGAAGTGGAGCTGCTCTTGGACATAACGGACGAGGAGTGGGAAAGTCGTTTGGGCTTAGCGCCTGTCCGGTTGGGCTCTGGGTGGTCGTTCGGCACACTGGTGCTCCGCCCGAAGTTGACTCCCGTGCCTAGAGTGCTGGGCAAGGAGTGAGCTTGAGCCGAGTCCATCGACTGACCGATATCGCTGGAGTCCACACTTTCCTCCGTCCTGCCGCCGATCGGTTCATCCAAATCTATGCCTGCACCAGCAGCCGCCCCAGCTCCGTCTTTGATCTGGTCAAGGTTGAGACTGATGCGGGCAAACTTATTGCTGAGGCGCTGCTTCTGCTGTTGGAGCACGTCCTCGGGGGAGAAGTCGTCTATCGGCGAACTGTACAGCTGCCTGCCCTGTGTTGGGGTAGAGCCTCCCTTGCCGCTCATCTGGCTGTAGTCGCGCTGCATTAGCAGAAGATTGGCTTGCGGCACGGCTGCTAGGTTCTGAGTGCCGCCGGCGAATTCCAGCTCCGAAGGAGGATCCGGTTCGAAGTCCATTTCGAGAAACTCTGTCTCATCGTCTCCGCATATCAAGCTGCCACCAGCCCCCTTTCCAGTGCTACCCGATCCCAAACCGATATCGAGATGGTGGCGTGCCCCCCGGCCCATAGCAGAAGCATCAAGCGCAAGATCAAAGTCCGTGCCATCGCCACGGTAAGCGTAGACGCAGTCGTCAGAATTTAGAGAAATTTCCTCAGCGTCGACGTCATCGTCGTCCAGCAGGATGAGGTCGTCGCCGTAGAAGTTGTCGCTGGCATAGCTTAAGTTCTCCGTGGAGTTGTTCATGGATGTGCGATTGGAACTTAGGCCTCCCCCGCTGGCAGCTTCGGCAGATGGAAGCACTGCTGCCGCCAGGCTATACCCAGCCACGCCCATATCCATGTCACAATAGGCAGCGGCTCCGATTTCCTGCAATAAGCAAATAAATGGGTCGCACATCAGCTGGCTGGCCTCACGGCTGGATGAAAACAATAAACACTCGCCTTATCAAAGTCTTCGCATTCTAGCAGCACCCCTGCAGCGCCGTCTTCTAGACCGTCCCCGCCGCCGCCGCCGCTAGCTCCATTCCCGATTCCCTCGTCACCTACGCCTTCGGCATGTGCGGGTGTTGTTGCTCCCTGTTTTTGTTTCGTGCCCATTGTTGCTGCCCCCGTCGAACAATCGATTTGTCTGAGTACGAGCTCCGGTTGGTGTCCGTCCGCCGCATCGGGACTGTTGTATTTGCCCACTAAGCTAAGCTCGACGAGGTTGTTATTGTTATTCAGATTCAAACGCCAGTTAAATTTATTTATTTCACGAAAATCCATGGAATCGTCTTTCCCAGTGTTACCAGGTCTACAACCAGTATCCGGCAACTGCAACGATTGCCCATCGGATTTGGTATTTTTTATACCAAATTTTTGGTATTACGATTACTGGTCGGAGTATGTTTTACTTTCTGTAGCACAGTGTATCGGAGATTTAAATATTTTCAATTTTTTTTAAATTTAAATACATAATAGCATAAAAGTTTTTTTTATCAATCTAGTAGCTTTGAAAAAATATGTATCTCCAGATACTGAAACTTTTCAACTAAGCTCAGTGATTGTGTCTCACTTCTCTGAACCGGTTACAACTTTTTTGAATTTTGAAATTCCCTCTGAAAAATATTAAAAATCAAAAATATTTATTTCAAAAAAAGTTTTCAATTTCTAATTCATAATGGATCGCTGTCGTTTTGCCAATAAGCGCGTTTGCCTTACTTATATTTTATCATTTTTGGTGCTTTCAGCCTTTTTCTACGTCTTGATGACCGGCAGTAGCAGAAATACCCAAGATATTATACGCCTTCGTGACGAGATTGAGGATATATCAGTAAGGATATATAAGGGCTTTTAAAAAAACAATTACTCAATCGCTATCTACAGCACATGATGACCCAGCAGCAGGAAGATTGCAAGGATTCTCAGATCCATTACGGTCCTTCTTGCTCGTTCGGTTCCGGGGCGTCCGAATCCAAACTGAGCGGATCTGGGAAATGCGACAATCGGGACTTGAATGCTTATGTGGATGCCCTGGTGAAGCGCAAGCTAGGACACCTAATGGACGATGTATACAACTTGAAAAAGACGGTCATGAACTCTGACTGCGCTTCCAGGGCCGGTCCATCGGGGGCTGCTGGTGATTCGGGTTCCGAGGCAAAAGTCCGCATCAACTACGCTTCTGAGGAGCTCGGCGCCAGAGTCTTGAGTGTGGTGGCCACACCCATTGGTAGCACCAACATCATAAAGAAACTGCTGGGACTGGAGTTCAATGCTAATCCACCCATCAATATGCTGCGTCCAAGTCTGGCTCCAGGCGCCTGTTTTGGATTCAAAGGAAGTCGGGCCACCCTGACCCTTCAGCTGGCCAAATCGATTAGAGTGGAGGCCATTGCCATGTCGCACGTGGCCAAAGAAATGACTCCTCGTCTGTGCAGCAATAGTGCTCCAAAGGATTTTGATGTTTATGTAAGGGGAACTAGAACTTAATCTTTAGACTCTATAATGAATATTTATCTTACCAGGGTCTACGAGAGGATTGCCAAAAGAGGGAGCTTCTTGGTCACTGGAAGTACGACAACGATGCTAAGAAACGCACCCAAAGCTACAATGTCAAGGCCAAGTTCTCTTTCCGTAAACTAGTCTTTGTCTTCAACTCAAACCATGGTGCGAATGCCACATGTGTCTATCGGTAAAAATAATAACGCTTTTTTTTTTTAATTTTATCTAAATTTTATTTTATTTTCAGCGTTGAAGTTTTTGGAAAACTTAACTAGTGCCGCGATATAGTTTTATTTGTTTGTTTTTGTTTCAATTTGTTTAGTTTAATTAATTTAGTACAAAGTACTTAGTAAAGAGTCACCACAAAGAATGTGCTGGGACTGGAGTTTTATGCTAATCCACCAATTAATATGACGCGTTCAAGCCTTGATCCAAGCGATCTTGAATCTATATTTTTATACCCATTATTATACTACAAGAAGATTGCCATAAATTGGAACTATTTGTTAAACTTTGCTGTAATATCAAGTAATATCAAGAAACTAGTCTATGTCTTCAAAAATCAAATCATGGTCCGAACGCCACGAACCTGTCTATCGGTAAGAAAATAAAAATCTATTATTTCTTTTACCTAACCTCTTTTATTTGCAGTTCTGCAGTTTAAGGAAAACTAAAGCTATGATGAAGCTAAGCCGAGTTTTCTTTTCAGAGGGGTTTAAATCTTATTGTTTTTGTTTTGTTTTAATAAATTGTTTAATCGACTAAAAACGATTCTTTTTTTTAAGATGGACCAATTGGCGAAAAGTACACCATAGTATTGTTAAGGGTTATAAGGTTATATTTTAATATTAGCCAACTTTTCATTTAAAAGAGTGTCTTAAAGAAATTTTAATTTCGAATATACTTTTCTACCGTTAATCCGTATGACCGTATGATCGATTAATACCAGATTTTGAGCAAAATACCATAAAATGATTCTTGCGGTATCTATATCGTCCTGATGCACGGTAACACTAACGTTTGCTTGTTGGAGAAAGGCTTTCCCTGTTTTCCAAGACAGTATTGCTACGCCTAGCACGCTCTGGCTGTGCCCAACACCCACACACCTGGAGCAACGCATGTCAGATACAGTAAAACCCAGCAAGCTGTCACTGTCAATATTCGAATCTACACTCTGCTCAATATCTATCTACTAATCGGAGTCGCCTCCGACTTTCTGCGTCCAAACAATAACAACAACAAAAGGCAAACAAAAACAATAACAAAAACAAAATAAACTTGCGAAAAGTGTCGATTACGGATCAATAAACAATTATCACGGGAAAGCAACGAGATGGTGCAAAAGTTTCAGTCGCCCGTTCGGGTCTACAAATATCCATTCGAGTTGGTGATGAAGGTGTGTATTTTATTTGCGGTAGGCGTAGGCGTCTGTCAGCGGGCGTTCCCCCCCACCCACTTTTTTTTTTTTAGAGTTTTACCTTAATTTTTGAGAGTGCAGTTGTGGAAAGCCTTCGCAAAGGCCTGCAGCTGCTAAAACGGCAGTCGTCAGTCGCTCGGCCAACAGCAGTTCCGCTTTTTAACACTTGTGCAGAAGATAAATAAAATTAACCTTGGGCGGCCCCCCAATTTCGCCCCCATTCCCCAAGCCCCATGCACTGGTGGCCCACTGTTGCGCTCTCTCTGAGAGCTCCCAAGTCCCATGTTTTTCTCTATCTCTATCTCTGCTTTTATGAATGGTGTTCCCATCAATGAGAGAATACTGAAAATTAAAACAGGAAATAGCTGATTTTGGCTTGTTTGCGAATATAATGTCGCATAACTGGCTTATGTAAGGAAATTATTACTATTTATAGTCAAATAATTGTATAATTTTACAAGAATTTATTAAGAACTGATAATTATACTCAAATATATATTCCCAGAGAAGAAAATGGAGAATCTAATCTTTTCAAAATCTTGAAACTCTTGACTGAATTCTTTACTAAATTCGAATAATCTTTTTGTTCATTCAGAATGCTATAGTATATAGCTTTCTTTGTGATGCTGATAAGAAAAATATATATACTATATATGGTACAAGTCGCGGATGTCTCTTTAGCGGACTATAGAGCCTAAGTACAAAGGCTACAAAATAATGGAAAGGGGACAGAGAACCAAACTGGCAATTTATCTTTTAAAAAGCTTCCGTCTAGATTTGCTATTGGGGGCAGTTTCAATTGATATGAATAAATTATAATTATATATTTATCTAATAAAACCAATTCAACATAATCTAAGGGATGGCTTCTATCACTGCCTTAGATAACTTTTCCTAAAGTAAATAGTCCCTGTTACTGGGCATATAAATATTTTAGAAACCAAAGAAATTCTATGCTTTTTCCAAGACCCTGTCCGTTGCTCATATGCGTATTCTCACGTTTCCAACTCAAGGCAACTCAATAATTAAATAAATGTGGGAGTCAATGTCACAAAGCCCTGCTGGGAAAGTTGTCCCTAATCCCTCCTCCTTTACAGTTTTAGGGCCTGCCTTGAACTTTTCAATTATTTAGAGAATGGAATTTAATTGTCATGCGATGGAGCGCGATATTTTAAAATAGATAAACACTACCCTGGCCCTGGAGTTTAGTGGGAATTTTTTCAGTCACAAATATTGATCATTTTTATGACGCATCCATTAATAATCTTGTTCCAGGCCTATGAACGCCGCTTCCCCACTTGTCCCCAAATGCCCATTGTGCTCGACTGCCAGATCATTAAGGATGAGACACTGGAGAATGGGGCCAAGAGGAACACGAGTCGGCGGTGCAAGTTGGCAGTGGAGGCGCCGTACATCTTCAAGAAGCTGATCGGCGTGGACCATGTGTTCTTCGTCCAACACAACTACCTGGACATGAACAGCCGAACGTTGTGCATAGAGGCCGTGAACGAGAGCTTCTCGTCCCGCATCGAGATCTTTGAACGATGCCGATACTATGCTCATCCGGACAACGCGGAGTGGACATGCTTCGACCAGACAGCCACGCTGGACATCAAGAACTTCTTCGGCTTCGAGCACTCCATGGAGAAAATGGGCATGAAGCAGTACACCCAGACCACGCTCAAGGGCAAGGAAATCATCGAGTTCTTCATAAGCCAGCTGCGCGAAGAAGGAATTACACACGTGGATCGTTGGACCCCTCCGCCCGATGCTCCCAAGTCACCGATACTGGAACCATCGGCCGAACAGCATCACGATATTCTGCTGGACGGCGACTTTATTGCCCGGAGTCTGGGTCAACTGTCGCCCATGCAGGAGTCCAAGCTGCTGGAGCTGCGAAAAATGCTGGATGGTGTCGATGACCTGGAGCGTGTGCCCAGTTATCAGACCATTCTGCGTTTCTTGGCAGCTAGAGACTGGCACGTGAGCCAGGCCTTTTCTATGCTGTGTGACTCGCTTCGCTGGCGACGCGAACATCGCATCGATTCCCTGCTGGCGGAGTACTCAAAGCCGGCCGTGGTGGTGGAGCACTTTCCGGGCGGCTGGCATCACCAGGACAAGGACGGCCGCCCAGTCTATATACTTCGGCTGGGTCATATGGATGTCAAGGGGCTTCTGAAGTCGCTGGGTATGGAGGGTCTGCTGCGATTGGTAAGACGACTTGACCTATGCTTCTTGAAACCTTATATTAATCCTACTCTCGAATCAGGCTCTCCATATCTGCGAGGAGGGCATTCAGAAGATTAACGAGTCTGCCGAACGGCTGGAGAAACCCATACTTAACTGGTCTCTGCTGGTGGATCTGGAAGGGCTTTCCATGCGGCACCTTTGGCGACCTGGCATCAAGGCCCTGCTCTATATCATTGAGACGGTTGAGCGTAATTATCCAGAGACCATGGGCCGTGTTCTGGTGGTGCGAGCGCCCAGAGTGTTCCCCATTGCCTGGACAATTGTTAGCGCCTTTATAGGTGAGTCTTAATCTAAACTTATTCTTATTTTAAATAAAATAATTATTAATTTAAAGATGAGCATACGCGTTCCAAGTTTCTGTTCTACGGCCCGGACTGTGCTCACATGAAAGAAGGTCTCTCCCAGTACCTAGATGAGGAAATAATACCCGACTTTTTGGGCGGACCCTGTAAGGTAAGCAAATGCCGGCCCTGCCCAGCTCAACTGTCTGATAATTAATATATTATAGACGCTCTTAACTGAAATAGCCGGCGTTTAGACAATCCCCCTATAATTAAAAATAATTATAGACGTTATTAGCGGTCCCCTTGTTTTTAAATTTATTGGTTAAGTTGGTTTAATATTGTTTATTTCTTATTTAATAGGTTTATAACTTTGCTTCTTCCGATTTTTAAAAGGTGTTTATAATTTTAAGAGGTGGTGTGCAACGCGGTTAAGAAGAGATGACTATGAAGATCTTAAGATCGAAGTATTAAAGAATAAAATATAATTTATCGGTTTCTAAGGTCTGGGTTCCTAAGACAATAATTACTATTTTAAATAGGTATTATTTTGGTATGAAAGATTTTATTCGCACAGCCATTTATTTCTTCATTTCTGAAATGTAAGGCGATATGATTTCAGAGTCTAGACAACGTACTTACTATATTGTTATTTTATTTACTTTGCCCAATTTTTCTCTTCCACCTGTTGGCTCCGGTTCTGCTCCGGGGACTGCTCAGACAGAGACCCAGCCAGGGTCGCGTGCGGAGCAAGTCAGTCAGAAATATTTTAAGTATTGTTATTTAGCTAAATGCCATTGTGTAAGCATATCTTTCTATACCTTCTCGATTCATGTTCAATTGCGCCTGCCTTCGATCCCGTTTCTCACCATCCATCAGTTCAAATTGTATTTAATTGTATTTTGTCCGCATTTGTTTTTGCATTTTTGTCTTTGTTGCTTAAGAGTTTAAGTTCTGCTTAGCCACGGCATCCACAAAAACCCAATTCCCCCGTTCCCCATTGTGCGTCCAGCGTCCATGTCCATGCCGCGTTTTTTGTCCAGGTCCTCCAAATATGTCAATTCAGAGGCAAGCCTAGTCCTAATCGACCCCCTAGATCTTTAACAATATTTCTAATCCCCGGATCACTTTTTATCAGACTATGATACACGAAGGCGGACTGGTACCGAAAACCCTCTACAAGATGAGCTCCCTGGAAGACCACGAAGACGAACCGAACGGCGATGGACCCGCCCAATCCTCGGATGAAGCATCTATGCCATTGAAGCGCCTCTCAGCCGTTCATCAGCACGAACACCGAAACCTGTACAAGACCATAGAGCTGAAGGCGGGCTTCACCCACGAGCTGCTCATAAGGAACGACGATCCCAAGAGTGTCCTCACTTGGGATTTCGATGTGATGCGGAACGACTTGCACTTTACCCTTTACCGGGTCACCCAAGAACTACCAGAAAAGAGTGGTGAGTATATCGATTCAGAATACGATTCAAAACCAGGTTCCTAATGTTTTTTAATAGATTCCGCCGTGTCCTACTTTGATCTGACGGAGTTTGTCGAGGGCGTGAACTACTTCCGAGAGGAGCCGACCCTCATCTGCCGGCACAAGGAGAGTGTGCAGGGTTCTCACGTGATGCACCACAACGACAGCTACTTGATGCATTGGTTCAGCCCCTCGGGAGCGCAGCTGAACTTCTTCTACGAGGTCCTCAGCTCCGTCAACTACAGAGGTTCGATGACCAGCCTGCAGTCGGCCTTTTCCTCAAACTCATCGGCGGCCAGCTCGGTGCACAGTTGATTATATGAAACCAAACAGGAGGGCGCTACCTGCACCAACAGGGACTCCTGGACGACAAAGGAACCGATAGAGGCAATGGAATCGAGCCTGCTGACCGGCACGCTTATGGAGAAGAGTCTCAACCTGTTTGACACTCCGGATATATTCTTCTAAGATCGAAAGTGGCAATATCGCTTAACTTAGTTGATTTAGATTTATTTAGTATTAAAATAGTTTGGTTTTAACTTTTATTAGCACAAGAATATTATTTAGCAATACATTATATGTATGACGTACACGTATGAAACTTGAGCAAAGTTGAGAGCAGTAATCGGTTGTATCTAATAGACAAATCACGCAATTTTTACATTTATTTGGAGCCGTCAATTAGTCCATTTTAGCAAGTATATATATCAACAGAGCTTATAAACATATGACGTAATGTTTTTATAGCGTAACAATGCTTCTGCTCTTGTAGTGAAAAGAAATTGTAACGAAAAACGATCGATATACGAGTATTTAGTAATGACTACGTGTTACCTAATTAGTTTAATTATTGACAAACAACAAAATATACATTTTAAATGACTTTGAAACTATCCTAATACTATAGCGATCAAATTTTATTTAGTTAGATACTTGATGCATGTAAGTCGTAGAACTAAGAAAGCATCGATGTGTGTTGTGATCACATTCTCCAGAGAAAAATATTAAAATTTTAAAAAATAAAAAGATTATCATGTTTAGAGATTTATTTTTAAGATGTGTGGTTGTTATCCTATTAGCGGTGTATGTTTTAAATTAAATCTCACAACACCATCGATGTTTTCTAATACATACAGTAATGTGAAAATTGTTTTAAGTTCATATCTATACGTAAAATTAATAAAATGGACATTTCCAGGGAGAAGTCTACCAAAATAAAGAGTAAAATTTAACAAAAAATATAATGCGCTTTTATCTTAAATTAAGAAAGCTTTAAAACACAGCAATTTAGAAAGCAAGTAAATGCTGCTAAACTAAAATTCAAAATTTGGCGCCCTTTTTTTGAATCTTTGCCAGCCCTGGCTATCGATACTTTGCCAACGGAAAGTACTCGTTTCCGTTGATAGGAAATTAAATTTATGAGATTGGTAAAAAATTAACGAAATCTTTCGAAAACCGAAGAAATCCGAAGGCCCCCTGGAATTTCGATGGCCCCATATCTTATCCGGCGAATGGGAACCTGTGAAAACCAAGTTAAAATTGGTGCCATGTCGTGCGGATAAGCCGGTGGGGCTTATCGGTGGTAACCACTTGTTTTCTCAATAATAGTTATGACCATCTGGACGTTTGGGTAGTTTGTGCCTGACGGCCTTAACGTACACACCAGTCCCTCCACCGATCATCGCCAAAAGTTAAGCAGACATGGTTGCATTGAGTTCCACCAAGTGAGTATTTCGCCCCCTGGCCCCCCACCACCTCCGCCAGTGCCTCTTCAGCCAGAAGCTATTGCGATGGCGAGTGGAGAGGATGGCGCAGATCTTGGTGGAGGGCAGAGTCATCTTAGCCAGCTACTGACCGCCCTTGGTGCTCATTACAGCGACCGCGGGAAGGACAAGACCCCCGAAAACATCCTGGATGACAAGCGGATTTTCCCCGAGTTCCGAGGTGGACCTTTGGACGAGTACCGCCAAAGGGCGAGCTTCTGCTACAAGCGCATGAACGTTCTGCTGGAGGGAGAGGAGCATATCCGTCTAAAGGTAACTGGCAATTGGGTTTGTGGAGCACAGGTCGTAGGAGAATGGGGTCAAAGTACAAACTTCTTTGTGTTTCGCTCCCAGCGGCTCGCTATCGGGGCTGCACCCCGCCCTCATCTAATCGCCCCGCGCTCCTTATCTGGCTTGTGCTTTAAGTAACTAGTTTTCCAATGCACCCTTGCTTGCAGCACAAAGTATGGCAGTGGATGGAGCGCCACCCCGACTACCAGCGGGAGCCGGAGGCGCCCAGCCTGGAACGCACCCGGGAGCTGGCCAACAAGCGGCAGCACCTCCTGTGGGAACAACAGTTCTATGGCGTTAATGAGGTTTGAAAGACTAATACCTTGATTGGAGAGTACCTTCGACTGATATTATCCATTTTTCCAGTACATAAACAGTCCGTATTTGCTGCTGGCCTTTGGGCAGGCCATCTTCAGCTACGACTTCAGCACGTCGGTGAAGTTTGGACTGTCCACTGGCATGTTCCCCAGCACACTGGTGTCCAACGGATCGGGACGACTGGGCAAGTATGTGGCCAAGGTAGCCGACAACCGGATCCTGGGCGCCTATGCTCTCACTGAGATTTCCCACGGCACCAACGCCCTCGGCATGCGCACCCGTGCCACCTATGACCTGAAAAGGCAGGAGTTTATCCTTCACACTCCGGACTTTGAGGCAGCCAAGTGCTGGGTGGGAAATCTGGGCAAGACCTGCACTCATGCTATTGTCTACGCCCAGCTGTACGTTCCGGATGAAAAGCACCAGGGCCTGCAGGCGTTCTTGGTGCCCATCCGCGACGAGCGTACGCTGCTCCCCTTCCCCGGAGTCACTGTCGGTGATTTGGGTGAGAAGATTGGCCTCAACGGCATCGACAACGGGTAAGTAGCTCTGTTTATCAACGGAAGGGATCGTAAAATAATAATGCCGTCATGGTCTTTCGTTTCAGATTTGTCATGTTCAACCAGTACCGCATTCCGAAGGCGAACCTGCTTTCCAAGACTGGCGATATCGACGACCAGGGCAACTACACCAGCCAAATCAAGGACGAGCGCAAGAGACTGGGCGCCTCTTTGGGAGCCCTTTCTGTGGGTCGCGTCAACATCACCGCCATCACCTACGTGGCACTGAGCAAGGCGGTTACCATTGCCACTCGGTACGCTGCCAGTCGCCGGCAGTTCGGTCCACCCAACAGCCCGGCTGAGTGGCCGGTGATCGAGTACCAGTCGCAGCAGTACCGGCTTATCCCCCATCTCGCCACAACGATCGCCCTCCGCGTGGCCACTCTCTGGATTGGCAAGAAAAACATGGACCTGTCCATGAAGAGCCTCACCGGCGAGGACACCTCGCAGGCGGGCATGGAGATTCACGCCATCTCCTCGGCTCTGAAGCCAGTAGCCACCTGGGCTGCCCGAGACGGAATCCAGGAATGTCGCGAAGCGTGTGGTGGTCATGGATACCTTAGGGCTTCTGGCTTGGGCGACCTGCGTAACGACAACGACGCAAACTGCACCTACGAGGGCGAAAACAATACTCTGATCCAGCAGGCCTCCAACTGGCTGGTTAATCTCCGTCGCAACAACGCCAACTTTGAGGCAGTGTCTCCCTTGGAGACAGTTGCTTTCCTAAAGGACATTGACAAGATTCTGACCCAAAAGGGTCTGGAGCGTACTCCAGAGGATGCTTTGAATCCGCAGAGTAAGTTCCATGCTGGGAAACTGTTTCTTTATATTCATTCCTGGTATCCCTTTCAGATCTTTTGAAGGCTCTGAATTGGCTGACCTCTTGGCAGTTGGAGACCACCGTGAAGCGGGTGGAGCAGCTGCAACGCGAGGGCAAAGATGCATTTGAAACGCGTAACAATATCCAAGTCTTTGCTGCCCAGAAGCTGTCCATAATCTACGGAGAGCGCACTATCTACTACGAGTTCTACAAGTTTGTGGTTGGCCTGCCCGATTCGGCCGAGAAGAAGGTTCTGCAACAGGTGCTTTCGTTCTACGGGGCACATTTGGTCACAAAGTACGCTGGCATCTTCTACCAAGGCGGCTACTTCCAAGACAGTTCCCAAATCCAATTGTTCGAGCAGGGAATTCTGAAGCTGCTGCCTGTGCTGAAGGATGAGGCCATCGCCCTTGTGGATGCTATAGCGCCCACCGACTTTATTCTTAACTCGCCCCTCGGCATGAGCGATGGCAATGTGAGTTCTGGAAATTATAGCATTGATGGGTAATATATGTATGTTTTGTTTCTGCAGGTTTACCAACATCTGCAGCGGACTATCGTCTCTACTCCTGGAGTCTATGAGCGTCCTCATTGGTGGCGTGACGTTACTTACAAGCCCTATCTTCAGCGAGCCAAGCTATAAAGGGAGAGCTTTGTCTTTTCCAAGGGACTCACACGTGCAATTTTACTAAATTATAAGATTTTAAACAATTATAGTAATATTTTTCCTTAAAAATAGAGAATAGTGAATTCGTAGAATCACTCGACTTAGTCTCTCTGTTTTTAAGACTCAGATCTTTAAAAGCTGGACATTCTAATATAATACCTACTATTTCGTTCAATTTTGGAATATTTTTTATTGCACTTTTCACACAATCATTACAAGCTTTATATTTTACTTAATATTTCCTTTACTTTGGTTTTGTAAGCCAAAGTACCTATGATATTTGATTCTTACGATCGATTTTTGGTGCGTTCTTTAAGCTTATATACGATCACAGTCTGATACACATTGTATTAAATAAAAAAGGGAATTATCTAGGGAATTTCGAACTTATAGATAAATATACAAGTATGTACAACAAAAAAGTTAATAAATACAACATTTTGCTAGTTATCGAACGTTGGGACATGTGTTAGGGTAATGATCCAGAGCCGGACTCGTAGAATTCTGGTAGCGACGCCCCCTCACCCATTTGGGACTTTTGCAATTGGGGCCCTCCTTCGCCCGCCTCGCTCGTTGACTGGATCAGCATGGGGATCTGGTGAGGTAGGTCACTGGTGGCCCAGAGATACAAGTCGAGCGTCTTCTCTGTGCAGTCGGCGATGAAACGCACAAAAGGCCGAATGTCGCCCTCGTTGGCCAGCTTCAGGAAGTGGTAGTATTTGCTGCGTTGCTGTTTGGGAATAATCACGGGCGGGTAGCCAGCTCGCATCAGCAACGTGTTCATCAGAAGACGGGAGGTGCGTCCATTCCCATCGATGAATGGGTGAATATGAACCAACTTGTAGTGTGCTAGGGCAGCATAGCTGGTAAAGAAATAATCAAGTTATAGATTTGTTTCTCAGCAGTCCCGCCTGCTACTCACTTCACAGGATGTAGAGAGCTACTGTGCTCGGAGTTGAGCCACCTCTCGAAGCGCTGCATTAAGAGTGCTAAGTCTCCTGGTCCAGGGGGTACGTGGCCTCCGACATACACCTGATTCCGGCGGAACTCGCCACCCTCAATGGGGTCTACGTGGCCCAGGACGCGGCGATGCAGCTCCAGAATATCTTTAATGGTGATTTCCATTCTAAAAAAAATATTAAAAGCTAATCATTTAAAGTCTAAGATAGTTAACTAACATTCCAACTCACTTTTGCACAAGACTGGCATTGATGTACTTCATCGCAAGATCCATGCCTAGAATCTCATTGTGCTCGTCAATTGATTTGCCATCTACGGCCATGCGGGTCTCCAGAATGGAACGTGTCTGGGCCAATGTCATGGTGTTGCCTTCGATACCCACTGTGTGGTAAATGTGTTGAAAGTACGCCTCTTTTTTGGCTCGTCGCAGAGCAGCGCTTGACTCGTGAATGGCAGAGAGGGCATCACGCTTTGAATCCAACGACTCCAAGCGACGCTCATCTAAAGACTGGACAACATCGGCCGTCCTCTGACGATTGGCTAGAGCCTCGGAATTGCTTGGACTGATGGACAATGCTTGAAAATAGTACTGATCCGCCAGTACGATATTCCGCTGGCTATGTTCCAGAAACTCGCCGTAACGCAGCAGCACTGTGGGATGACGTGGCGCCAGGGCCAGAGAGTGTTGGAACAGTCGAGCTGCCTTATCGTCTTTACCCGCCAGGTACATGTCTTGGGCCAGCCGAAGAGCACCCAGAGCCTCTTTAATGTTAGTTTCTTCCGCTTCCGTATAGCTGCTCCCAACACTGTCGCTGATACTGCGGTCATAGAACTCCTTAAACGCATTTAGTTCATCCACGGAGTAGACGGCGAACTCGTCTCGTGTTTGCAGGTAGTGGGCGGTGGGCAGGTGGTGCAACTGGCGTAGCCGCCAGCCCAGATTTGAAGACGTAAAGATGTGTAACGTAATGGCAGCCAATCCTCCGCTAAACAGTAACACAATCAGGTGGCAGAGGTTGGCCTGTCGTCCAAGGAAAAAGCGCTCACGTTGCTCTGGCACTGGAGGAGTCTTTGGGGGTTCTGTGGCGTTGCTTTGAGCCTCAAGTGCCTGGTCGGTAGCACCCATTATTGTTTCTTTGTGTTTAGTTCAGTCTAGGGGCTACTGGAATTTGTATATTTCTGCTCCTCAGGTACATGGTAAATGGAATCTGAAAGATTCGAGCTCAACCTCGTTCAGGTGCAATGGAAGAGCTCTAAAACCTATTTTCCTTTGTTTATAATGTCAACCTTATAGAAGGTGTTAAATGGCTTACCAGTCGATTCTTCAAAAATTTCGTCAAGGGAAAAAGCTGATCAGTTTAATCCTCATTTTATAAATAACAATCCAAAAAAGTCCACATATCCACAAGTTCAGAAATTGGCAAAGAGATGAGCAATAATTCGATTATCATTGCAATCGGTTTTATAAATAATAATCGATTTAAATCAAAAGAGTCTGTTATCGAAGTGTAGAGCAGCCTAGCCGCGTTGCCAACTATGTCAATTTTTCTAATCCTATATTGAAGCTTGAAAATTAAAGCTTAAAAAAAAGGACAATAAAGGAAAATAAAGGGAAATAAAAGGAAAATGTTATGTAAGGGTGAATACAAAATAAATAAATTTAATATGATAGGCTTATGAATTATTAATGGAATTTTTTACTAAGGTGTTTATTCGAAAATTTGTATATGGGTTTTTAACTGTTAACCGAATTTATGGAAAGATTACTTAATTTATAATAATAATTTATTTATAATAATGAAACAAGGACAATAAAAGCAAAAAAAATCTTTTTGAAGTCTTTATTTTTAAGACTAACTTGTAGTTAAAGTATTCTTAATAATTTTGTTTAAAAGAGGTTTTACCGATCATATGAAAAACCACACTTTTAAATTAGTTTAGTAGGTCTGAATAACACGGATATAGCTTCTTTTTCTTCCGAATTAATTCAAAAATTTCTTAAGAATCACTTGTGGTTTTGCAGAATTTCTTAACTTATTTATCTATTTTGTTTGTTTTAATTATGTTGTTCAATATGGTAATGATTAATCACTTTTAAAAAATATATACTTTGTTGTACTCAAAATCAGTTATTTTGTTTTTCACCTCAAGTGTTATACAAATCTTGTGTTTTGTCATTAATTAGGAATATTCAAATTTGAACCCACACTCGTCGTTGCAATTTGTAATGTAACAGCCACCCGAACTCCGCAACAATACATGAGATCACGCATTAGAATTATTTTGATCTATTGCATCCGGAGACCGGCTTGTGAATCACTTGCGGATTCCACGTATTTTTAAGGTCGTTTGGAGAACCGGTCACCGGTCACCCTTTGTGTCATACGTAAATATTCGGTCATTGATAATTTGGCAAATCCCCTAAAACCAGAGTATGCTTAATTCTATTATAAATAGTGATAACAGTTTCTCTAGAGAGCCGTCCCTCTCAATTAATTTGTTGGCTCCTACACAGCATCTATGTAGCTGCTGGGAGAGATCATCACATATAAGATTCCGGATCGTCGATCGGCTGCCAGTTTTGTTTCGGCAGCGCCACGAGGCGCAACGGTTTCCTCTCGATCTAGCGGTAATAACGGATAGTGAACTATCGGTCAAGGGTCCTGAAAGTTTCCCTTTTGCTCTAATTAAGTGAATATTATCACAAATCCGATAAATTTAAGTGCTTTGCGGAATAGAGCCATCTGTGAGTTAACTACGAAAGCTTTGTTGCGATAAGAACACCCCAAAAACCCCAAAAGAAACATAAATTTAAAAATAACCAGAAGACAGACTGAAGTGGCCCCAAACATATGTTCCAGAAATAAATAAAACTTTATTGGGAAAATGCATGTGTGTGACCTATTTGAGGAGACGACTCTCTGACTCCCCAAGGTGTTGCATTATTCCATCTGAAGAAACTGTGTGATTTTTAGGGGGTGCCAGGAAAGTAACACGTCGCCAAGTCAAGGGGATTCGACTTATCAACAGACACCGGATGGAAAGGGAATTTGGAGGCCACAAAGGTTTAATGGTTGAACAAAAAATAATAAAAAAAAAAACAGAAAAACAAATAAGAACAAAATTTAACAGTATGTCCCAACTTGAAGTGATTTTTTTCATGGGCCGAGCCCAGGCATGATGCCATTATCTCGCGATTAACCTTTGGCGACCCCCCCAGTCCAGGCTGATGCGATAATCCCAACCACAGCCTGAACTAGATTCGACTTCCACTTGCTATCAGCTCCAAAAATGCTCAATCAGGGGCCTTAGAATAAATTTGATTTTCTGCGACATCGTTTTGTACTACTCTAGTTTTATTTTAATAATTTATGAATGACACTATTCTAAACTATATTGTTGTTTGTTGGTTTGCAGCTTTTCCGGCATGAGGGCCTTGGGTGTTTGCGCTCTGCTCCTAGCGGTGGCTAGTTGCCAAAGCTACACCACCTACCAGAGCAGATACAGTTCCCGATCCTCGTCATCCTATGGCAATGGACCCACCTCGGCGGACCTTCAGTCGGCCCCCAGATTAAATCCTCCCCACATCAGTTCCTGGGGAACCGCTCACTTCAACGAAGTTCGCGAGTTTGCCAATCAATTGAAGCAGAAATTCAACAGTCTGTCTCAAAGTTCAAGTTCCTTTGGATTCGCACTGCCCTGGACGAGTAAGTAATGTTTTATTTTTTACAAAAAGGTTCAAAATTTGTTTATCATAAGATGGCCTGGGGCGATCTTGACTTTAGAGATCATGAGAAAGTGAGCCACAATAGTTTTCATATTGCTTCCCACGTAAATTCGGATTACCAAGAATTCTGTGAATCCCCTAGTGTCTTTACAATAAATATAAGTTATTGACCTTAAAAGATTATTTTCAGAAAGATAAGTACTTAAATATTATACTTTTAGAAGCCAGAAGATAGACTACCTCACTCTTAAATTCTGTAAGCCAGTAACACTTTCTATCTTTCCAGATTCAGTCTTGGAATTGACCGGAAAGACCTCTGCCGAACTGGATGAGATTTGCTCGAAAACCAGCCAGCAGTTGGTAACTGATATGAAACAGTCCCGCATCCACTATAACACCATAGCCCAGCCAAACTTCTTTGAGGCCAAGGCCGCTGAGCTGCTGGAACAGTACGCCGATACCGAGAGTGGCCAAGTGCAGCAGACTTTGGACCTGAATCCGTATCAGCCCACAGACTTGAGTCAGTATGATACGATCAAGAACTATGCCTATCCCGTCGAGGTGAAGGTTATCGATGGTAAGCCCTACTCAGTGCACAGGAACTGCACTGAGGTTACCAAACTAACCGGATACGGCGCCTCGCAGCAGTTGAATCAGGCCCATTACGGCCAGTCCCAGGTGTCGCTGCCACTTTCTAGCTCTATCACGACTGTTACCCGGAAAAAGACTGTATCGTCCAGGGATTGGCTGGATGAGCCTAAAGTTGTGGGCTACAACTCGGTGGTGAATGTGAACTCCCCGTGGTCCGGTCCTAGTTCTCTTAGCCAGATCACTGCTCCAGGTTCCAGCTCATCGGTTGAAATCAGGCGTTTCAATAAGACCATTACAACGCACCCGGATGGAACAACCTCCGTTGACGGTTCCGAGTCGCAGAAGCGTTGGCAAGACGGTAAGCTGGTGTACGACCAACATACTCCCTTTGGACAGGCCTCAGTGTCGCGGGACGAGCAGTGGAAACGCGCCGAAAGGGAGCACCTCTTCTGGTACTTGACTTCCCCCCAATCGTTCCAGGACTGGGAGAGTCAGCAGGAGGAACGTCTGCTCGGGGTGGCAAGCACTTACCACATCACCCTGCCCATTCTTGAGGAATTCCATCGCCGTGAACTGGCCCGGTACCAGGCTCTGGCCAATCAGTACCAGAGTGCCGTGCAGGATTCTAGCGCTTGGCAGAAGCAGGAGCGCGCCCGTCTGGACTGGCTGATCCACCAGAATGGCTTCACCGTCGATGACATTGATCGCTGGCAAAGGGAAAACGGCCAGAAGCTGGCCAAGGTAGCCCGGCAACATGGCATCAGCCAGAGTGAGCTTCAGAACTTCCAGCGCGAGGAGTTGCGGCGGCTTCACTATAAATTTAACCAAGTGAACGAGTCCCTCCTTCCCCAGATCCCTTCAGTGCCACAGGTCACTTTCCACGAGACCTACTCCAGCTCCCTGACTGAGGACGACACCAAGGAGAAGCAACGTTTGGAGGAACTAATTCGTCAGCACAATGCCACGATGGTTGCTCTCCAGAACTCGATCAGGACAGACCAACAGCGACTCAAGGATCTTTCCCTGAAATACCAGGGCGATATGCAGAGTCAGACCCAGTGGCTTCGCGGGGAAGTATCTCGCATCGGAGGCCTGATTAAGGACCAAAATGAGCAGATGTCCAAGATTACCGCGTGGCAGAGCTCGGAACGGGCTCGTCTGGAGAGCATTCTGCGCCAGCATCGCGGCTCGGTGGGCGAACTGCAACAGCAGATGAACCAGGATCGCAACTATGTCCAGAACCTGGCCACAAAGTACCGCGTTAGCGTGGAGGAGCTCGAGAAGTGGCAGCGCGAGGAACTGCAGCGGCTGCAGGTCCACGGCCAGCAGCAGCTGGAAAACCAAATCAAGGATTGGCAAATCAGTGTCAGCAACCACCTGCGCGACATCGTCGGCAAGAATCAGGTCACCATTGAGGAGTTCCAGAACTCGCTCATTAACGATCGCAGCCACCTGGAACAGATGGCGCTCAACTACAAGGTGAGGGTCGAGGAGATCGAGCAGTGGATCAAGAGCGAGCTGAAGAAGTTCCAGTCGGAGGGTCTGCTCAAGGAGGTGGAACAGGAACTGGCACAGTGGCAGCAGAAGGAGCGGGAACGCCTGCAGAATATTGTCCAGCACAACTCCCTGACCCTGGAGCAGCTGGAGACCAAAATCAAGGGCGATCAGACCCACTTCTTCGAGTTGGCCAACACCTACAAGGTGCGTGTCGAGGACATCCAAGAGTGGCTGAAGAAGGAGTTGTTGCGTCTGCAGAGCCAGGGTCTGGTCAAGGCAGAAACCCTCAAGGATTGGCAGCAGGCTGAGCGTAACCAGATCGCCCTGCTAGTCCAGAACAACAAGTACTCGCTTGATGAGTTCGAGCGCAAGTTACTGGCGGATCGGGCTCGTTTGCAGGATCTGTCCAGTACCTACAACGTCAAGGTTTCCGAAATCGAGCAATGGATCAAGTCCGAGGGCGATCGCCTCCAGCGAGAGGGCCAGTTGAACATGGAAACCCAACTCGAAAACTGGCAGAAGATTGAGCGCCAGCGACTGCTGGACCTGGTCAACAAGAACGATTACTCCATCGAGGAGATCGAGGCCAAGATTAGCAAGGATCAGACTCACCTGTACAGTCTCGCCCAGCAGCACCAGGTGCGCGTCGAGGAGATCGAGCAGTGGATAAAGCAGCAGATCCAGAAACTCCAGGATCAGGGTCTGATCGAAATGCAGAAACTGAAGAACTGGCAGCTGGAGTGGCGTGGAAATCTGACCAACATGGTGCAGGACCGTGACTTCACCGTCGAGGAGTTCCACAAGTGGTTGCTGAAGGATCGAGCCCAGCTCCAAAGCCTGGCCATGCAGCACAATGTCCAGATCGAGGAAATCGAGCAGTTCGTCAAAAAGGAGGAGCAGCGTTTCATCGGCATGGGTTTGTTGAAGCCCAGCGAGAAGCTGACCAACTGGCAGGAGGTGGAGCGCCTCCATCTGAAGAACCTGGCCCAACAGCAATACAAATCTACCGAGCAGCTGGAGGCCCGTTTGCGCCAGGATCGGGAGCTGTTGGAGCGCCTGGCCCGCCAGTACAGCGTCCAGGTGGAGGAGATCGAGAGCTGGATGAAGCAGGAGCTGGCCCGCATGCGTGACGAGGGTCAGTTGCAGATCGACAACCTCACCTCCTGGCAACTGGCTGAGCGTGAGCGCCTCGAGGCTCTCATCAAGCAGAACAAGCAGTGGAGCGCCGAAGAGCTGAGGGAGGAACTCGAGAAGGACCGCGAACACATGCAAACGATGGCCTTCCAGTATCACACCTCCGTCGAGGAGATCGAAAAGTGGCTCCAATCCGAAATCGAGAGGCTCAAGCAGCAAGGAAAACTGAACATTGAGCAGTTGACGGCCTGGCAGCGCACCGAGCAGCAACGCATCCTTTCGCTCCTCCAGCAACACTCTAACATCACCCTGGAGCAGTTTGAGACTAAGGTGGGTATTATCTATACATCTCGAAAGGATAAAGCTAATATTTCCTCTCTTTCAGGTTAACAACGACCATCGTTTCCTGGTTAAGCTGGCCGAGCAGCACCATGTCAGTGTTGTCGAGGTGGAGAGATATGTGAAGCAGGTCTTGGAGGACCTCCGCAAAAAGGGACAGTTCGAGATCGAGCAGCTGCAAACCTGGCAGCTGGTGGAACGGGATTATATCAAGAGCCTGATTGCCGAGTACAAGAATGGCCTGTCCACCGATGAGTACGAGCAGAAGCTGCTGGCAGACCGCGCCCATCTCCATCAACTGGCCGACCAGTACCGCATCAACGTGGAACAGATCGAGGAGTGGATGATCGCGGAACTGAAGCGCTTGCGCGGCAGCACAGAGGACTCTCTCAAGAGCCTCAGCGCCTGGCAGGTGTCAGAGCTGGAACGTCTCCAGAGCTTGGTGAAGCAACAGAACCACCTGACTTTCGTCGAGTTCGAGATGGAGCTGAACCAGGAGCATGAACGCCTACAAAAGCTGGCCAACCAGTACTCTGTGAACGTCGCCGAGATTGAAGAGTGGCTGCGCCAGCAGCTTATCAACCTTCGAACAACTGGCCAGGCCAAGGTCCAGAACTTGAGCAAATGGCAGGTGGAGGAGCAACAGCGCCTCATTGAGCTTCTGCTCAAGAAACAGCAGGAGCTGCCCTATGAGCAGGTTGAACGGGAGCTTTCCAAGGACCACGCCCGCCTGGAGAGTCTCTCGCAGACCCACCACGTTGGCATCGACGAGGTGGAGGCGTGGCTGCGTGAGGAGGCGCGTCGTCTCCAGAGCTCCGGACTCGTCCAAATCGAAAAGCAGACCCAGTGGCAGCAGCAGATCAGCAGCGGCTTCAACAACTGGCTCCAGCAGCAGCGCAACGGGGCCACATACCAGGAGTTCGTAGACTTCCTGAAGCGCGACAAGCAGAGGTTGGACGGCATTGCCACCGACTACCATGTGACTGTCGAGCAGGTGGAGCAGTGGGTAAGTCTTTGCAGTTTCCATAAGGCTATCAAATCCAAATAAGATTATATATTAATGTTGACATTATATCCTCCAAATTCAGGTCCAGAAGGAAGCAGCTCGTCTGACGGTTATCGGCGTAATTGATCGCCCCCAGAACAACGTAAAGTATGAGGAGATTGTGAATATTTGGGACGAGCAACCTGCCAACTGGAAGAACGATCTGCTGGCCCGCCTTCGCACTGTCACCTCCACGCGTCCCTTCACTCGCCAGGAGTTCGAGAGCTACTTGGTCCGCAACAGGCCCATCTTTGACCAGATTGTCAGGCAGTACCACGTCACCATCGAGGATATCCATCTGTGGCTGAACCAAGCCGCCAAAAACGAAGGACTCGTTGTGTCCGAGTGGCAGACAAAGGAAAAACTTCACATCGAGGACCTCATCAATCAGCTGAAGCGGAAGCAACAGAAGTGGACCATCGACGAGCTGAGGATCCGCTTGAACAACGACCAAAAGCACATCCAAGACGTGATCCAGCAGTACCATGTGACCATCGAAGAGCTCAAGACTTGGTATAACGAGGAGCTCAACCGACTGCTGAACCAACGCAGGATCGATCGGGGATCCGGTATTTCCTGGCAGACCCTTGAACTGGAGCGTATTTATCTCTTGGTGATCAGCAACGCCGGCATTAGGCAGGAAGCCCTCGAAAAACTCGTGGACCAAGACGTTTACGTCCTGGCTCCTCAGTACCGCATCACCATCGAGGAGCTGCGCGCCTTCGACCGGGAAGTACTGCGCCGCTTCTCGAACATGGGACTCATTGTGGACAATGCTCAGCGGGAGAACAACTGGGCCGAACAGGAACGAATTCGATTGAACGGCGTGGCTTCGAGCATCAAGATCACGGAGCAGGAGTTGCTGGAGTTTATCTCCCAGGACACCGCCTTCCAGAAGCGACTAGCTGAGCACTACAACGTTGGTCTGGGCCAACTGGCTCCCGTGCAGAGAATCACTATCAGCAACTTGGCTCGTGGGGCGTTGCTGGAGAAGCGTCGCCTCAACCACCTGACCACTTGGCAGCAGAAGGAGCGCGATCGTCTCTACAAGTTCATTGGCACCCAGAACATGACCCAGGAGCAGTTGAAGAGCTGGCAGAGCCAGGACGCCAAATTGCTGCAGGAGTTTGCTCAGAAGTACGAGATCACGCTGCAGCAGCTGAAGGAGTGGCAGAAACAGGAGCTGGAACGCATCAATAAAGTGGCCCGTTACTACGGAATGACACAAAGCGATCTCCAGCAGTTCCGCGAGAGTGAACTGCACCATCTGAACTACGTGAATCATCAGCAGGTGGGTGTCACAGTGGAGGAGCAGAGCTGGGAGGACCGCCACAAGTGGAACTTGGGTCGCCTGCAAAATCGTTACGGCAAGTTCGGCGAAGAGCTGGTGATCTGGCGCAGAACCCTCTTCCTCCTGAGCCAGGGACTCATTGACCTGCCCTCTGGTGGCGGAGCCAACGGAGGCTACATTGTGGATCCTGGCAGCACCAATGCCACCGCCGTCTACAAGCCGATCTTCTCCAAGGATCGTGGTGACCAGCCCCCGCACACGTACGAAGAGACCTACGACGAGAGCGAAGAGCCAGGTCTGGAGGGTGAAACCAGGTCTCCACCAGTTAGGCGTCCTTCTCCGTCTCCCATCATATCCACACCTCCTCCGCTGCCCTACAACCGCGAATCGCCGGTTGGCGGCTACGAGTATCGTCGTCGAGACTACACCTTCAACGTGCCCGTGGGAACTGCCTCGGCGTCGGCAAGTGGAGGCCCCACCGGATCGTCGGCCAGTGCTAGTGCTACATTGGGTGGTAAATGGAGCAGGGCAGCTGGCGAGGAGCCCCAAGTAGAGGATCTAGGACAACAACAACAGCAGGTGGAAACTGGTTGGAACAGTAACTTGGAGGACCTTGGTCAGCAGCAGCAACAGGAGGAGGAATTGGACTGGACGCAGTTACAGTCCCAAAACCAGGAGGACCTGGGTCAGCAACAGGTTCAGATCGAGGACTTGAGTGACCAGAACTTTGGTCAGCCGAAGAGCCAAGTCACCAGGAGTGGCCAACTCCAACAGCAACCTGTAAGTCCAAATCACTACCATTTTGATCCATTGATTATTAAAGTTTGATCTTTCAGCAGGTGGAGGTGGTGGCCAAGGAAGAGCCCTCATTCTGGGACAAACTTAAAGGAAAACTTGGATAAGCCATCCGAAGAAACTGCCATTTAACAACTGCCCTAATTCAGATTTTCACTTATGTTGTTAAATTTCTTTAATACATTTAAAAAGCTAAAACATAAGCCAAACTGACAACGAATCCTAATAAATTTTGCAATGTTTTTTTAACATTTAATCTTAAGTTAATAAAAATAAATGTGGTTACAAAATATTAAATTGATTTTTGAACTTCAGAACTGGCCGAGACTTGAATCCGATACTTCTGATGGAGGATAGGTTTATATCGGGATGAAGGTAACATCCGATACTCACCCATTGATGAAGATGATTTTTATATGACTGCCAGTCATGGCCGATCCTCCCACAAAATTCTACAGATTTAAATCATTAATATTTATATTATATTGCCTTTTAGGAAGGCGGTTATAAATTATATTTTTATTTCAAATAATTTACAACAAAATATTAGAGGCCATTTATATAATTGATTGGAACAATAGGATCGGACTGTCAGGATTTCTCCACCGAGAATAATTCTATTTACAGTTTTGGACTTTAATTTAATCTGCAGCCTCCTTTGGAGACTCATAGTTATGGACCACTGATCAGTTCCTCAACAGCCACTGGCTTCCAAGCCCAGGGCCTCGCCCGTCTCCAGCAGAACATGGTGCTTCAGCTGCTCAATTTGATCCAGCAGCTTCAGAGTCTCCTCGTCCAGATTGTCGTCCTCCGTTCTCAGCTGGCCCTGCTGCCTGCGCTCCTCGTCGACGTCCCACTCTAAGGACTCCGGAGTCGAGATGTGCGACCACGAGTTCTGTGTGGATGAGCAGCAGGAGGTGTGCGTGAAGGAACCCCCCAAACGCTGACCCATTCGTAGATGCCGTCCTGTGTGCCGGCCATTGGTGGCGACCGTGGTCGTCGTGGTCAGCTGATCCAGGGAAGCATAGCACGGCTTCGACGGCGTGGGCTGGGACTCCGTCTGGGCCTGGTGGTGCTGGTACTGTCGTAGCTGCGAGTACTCGTGCTCCCACTCGAGATCGAGGGATGAGCTAGCCCGGGAACTGTTGGTGCGATGGTAGATCCCCTGGCCGATTTCCGTCTCCCTCCTCGGTGCAATCTGAGCGTTGAGCAACTTGAAGGCGTCCAGGTTCTGAAGCTGAATATCCGGCATCGTGCTGCTACGTGGTGTCAAGAGTGGAGATAATTAAGCACCTCTCAATGGACTCAACTCACCTTTCGTTCTGCAGCTTGGCATAGTTGGATGGCTGCTGCCAGTACTCATCAAAGAACTGGGGGCACTGTTGGCTGCGCTTGAACCTCAGTATCCGAAAGATAAAACTGCGACGCTCCCGACGACGTCCACTGATATTTGATATGAGCTCCGCCTCGACTCCTTGTCCTTCTTCGCCAAATCGGTCTTGGTTTCTGCGATGTTGCCTTCAGATTAAGAAATATTTAAAAATTAAATTTTATTTAAACATACTTTAAGCTAATTAATTTAAATGGAGTTTTTCCCAAGTGTGTTTTAAAACTGTTTTTTTTTTTCTTTGAAACACAATGCTCTTTAAACAAGCCAACACGCCACTCCCCACAAAGCTTTCTTAGCCTTAATTGTTTCGTTAGCAGCCACGGTGCTATTACCACCCATTGGCCAGTAAGGGTTGGCTTCTCCGCTGGCTTTCAGTCTGTTGACCCCCGCCGGCGAGTGGCGAGCGGTCGATGCGGTCAGTTGGTGTTTGCTTATGCAATTTGAACCGCCAATATAACCGACATGTATGGAAAGACAGTTTCCCGCCCAAACCTTTGAAGAAGGTTCTGGTATTGATTCAGGTGACAGCTTATGGGTTACAGATTTAATTACTTTATAACGATGGGGATCCTACCATACGGACAACTTACCAGAACCAGCTCGTGCCCACACACGACGTGGATGAGGTGGTGGAGGACGACGCTGCGGAGGATTCGGAGGTTGAACGAGGTTGGGTGCTTGCGAAGGAGGCGCTGGCGGCGGATGTGGCGGAAGTGGCGCAGTTGCCAAGGCATGAACCCATGCTCCGGTGGTACACCCACTCTCGTACAGTCTTACGGGAGTTTCACATTATTCGTTAATCCGGCTGCACTGGGTCAAGTCCCCCCTGACCAGGTAGTACGCGTTTAGCTTTTTCCACAACTTTGTTTTGAATTTCAAGTATTTTCAGACACAACTCCGGACACCAACTGTTTTGCATGCGCCCTCAGTCGACGTCACTGGGTGACGCACTCCGCGTCCATGGCCGATGGTTGTTGGGAGGAAGCTTAGCGACAGAGTTTCTGTTTTGCACTGCAGCTGACGGTATCGTTGCGAGGTTGGGGTTGCAGGGCGGGGGCAGCAGCGGTTGTTGCGACGGTGACTTTTGACAGTCAGCGTCAGCTGTTCCGCCTCGGTGTTATGAACTTTGATTCCTGTGCTGTCAAAAAAAAAGGACTCCCATTCCGAGCTTTCAAAAACTTCATAAAAGTTTTCGTGGGCTTTAGGAGGAAAGCTTTTTCTAGCGGTTAACTTCTCAAAATGGGGTAATAACGGGAAATGTAAATGTGTAGGACTTTTGTTATAGGATTAAGGGGCTGGTGAGAGTTCTCTTAAAATCAGCTTTTACTTTTCTGTTAAAGTGTGGAGGAGGAGTAAAATATGTTAGAGATACTTTTAAAAATCATATTAAAAGCAAATGTAATAATAATATTACCAACAATAGTTAAGAGAATCCGGTAATACCAATGATTCTATGGTACTAATATCATTGATATATGTATATTTCTTCATTTAATAAACTATGTTAGATTCTCTAAGTCCTGACATCTAACAAATGTCAACAATGTGGTAAGACTAAAAGCCTTTAAATGCATGTTTTCTCTCAATATTAAAAGCTATTACCATACGCATGTAGTTCCTAATGAAAAACCCCCCCTAACCAGACAAGGATTTTAATATTTGTAACATGTCTCTTTTATGATCTTCAAATTCCCACGATTTTGGGGCCATGTGATGAAGGGCACAGAGTTCGTTTTGACGCATTAGTTCTAGACACTTGATGGAGGCTGTAACAGCGTCATCATGTAATGCTGTAAAGCCTGTGCAGATGGCCTGCAAGCAGATGCAAGCTAACATAAATCACGGCCAACCGCAACATTTGTTTATCTTTTTAACATGCCGATGGAGCCGAAGCGCCAGCACACCCGACGACCGAGCACGCCGGCCCCAAAGTGCTTCGGTGGCGGATGCTGGGAGCTCGGCGGCCCGTCTCGTGTCAGTGTTAATTCGGCTGGCGTTCTGTTCGATTGCCGTTAGTCCGGTGTATCTGAGACGCGAGTATCTGAGCATCTGAATCCGCATCCGTATCGGTTCTCGCATCCGTATCCGTAAACGCCGTCTTCGCCGTCTGAGCGGTGTCAGCGTGTTCGAACTTCGAAGAGCCTCGGTACTGTTTACCCTGCTGCGAATAGTTAATAATAATATTTTCAATAGCTATTGCAGGCCTTTAATTGCAATTGTTGTTTTTAATCAATTTGCTGTGCTAGAGTGTTTACCGTTTATGCACCTCCGTTGCCCGCTGGCGGGCTCAAAGTTTGTTGGTCGTGTCCTTTTTTTCGGTTGGTCTGACGGTCGGTTGGTCGGTCGGTCGGCCGGCGTCTCTCAGTCTATCACTCGCCTCCAGTCTCCATCTCCGTCTACGACGCCGCCTCCGCCACCCCTCCTAATTAAATTATGTTGCAAAAGCCGAGGAAGGCTGAACGAAACATGAAAATCCGTTCTTCTGACGTCTCGTGGCTATATTTATAACTCCTCCTTTTAGATCCCCTCCAACAATTGTCCCCTAGCTGCAATAACTCCGTGAATACAAGTTCGAGGAATAAAGTAAGCAATCTTTTCTATTAGTGTGAATTTATTTGCCATTCTTATTTTTGCATGATTGTCTGATACTAAAAGGGGGAAAATAATATATATATACATAAGGTATGTCTAGGTACTTCCTAAAATAATTAGAAGAATAAATATCAATTGCCAATGGTCACCATTTGTGTTTATTTATAAATATATTTATTTTTAGATTTAGCAATAGTCCGCATCATAAAGTCAAGATTGCAATTCAGACAAAGTCATAAACAATAACATTTCAAATGATTAAAAATAAATTGTAAACAATATCAGACTTTCTTGATTTTGAAACTTTGCTCCATAGTGCTCCCTATCTAAATAAGACGTCTGGACTAAGCCTTTTAATAGATGCTATGATTTCCTCGTTTCTGACTCTTAAGTTAAAACTTCTATTTTTATCTCTCCCTAAATCAAGGGACACTTAAGGATAGACCGTCCTAAAAGATAAATATTTTTAGACTAGACAAATGAATTGGATGGATTATCTGCAAAGTGAAAATTAAATTAATTAAGATTGAACTGATTGAAATATTGGGATTGAAATGGTGAATTACCACATAGCTTTGGTATTTTTAGCAAAAAAGGAAAACCACTAAAATTGCATGATGGTCAAAATCTAATTAAGAATTTGGGATTTAATTTGTGTACAATATAAAAAAATGTAATCGATTAGATAGGCTTATTTAGAAGAGAATAAAAGTATTAGGTTTTAAATGGAGAATCTCAAACTCATTCCCCATCTCAGGATGGTGCTTAGAATGCAATCATGATTGAAACAATCCACTGGTCATGCCATTGGCTGGCTTTAAAAACCACAAAAGAGGGGAAAATAGCTTTACACTTGCGTCACAAATAGGAACATCCAGCAAATGAAAGCCGGATGATCATGGTAGTGGTTTCACCAGTTACTCTGGCCATGGCATTTGAATTGGCCCTGCCCCTAAGCGCGGTAACTAGATGGAGATTGGTTTCATTGGTTTCGAATATTGTCCCATCCGGCAGCATTATGGAAGAATCTGATTTTGAGGTTTTAATTATCATTCTAGCCTTAGCTTAAAAACCAGTAAATTTTTAATAAAAATATAAAATTGAAAATTTAAAGTTTAAAGAATAGATCCTAGTTCGAGATGAGAAATCGTAATTGTAGACTCCAAGTGGTCTGATGTCTAGTGAGGGCAAGACCACACTTCTTATTTTTGTCCTCGTTGTTACATTGTTTATGCTTTCCCATGGAGTTTATTTTTAATCCGCTTACGTCAGGCGAAACTCAATCAAGAATTTGCACAGTATTTCGATACACTTGCAAAAGTTAACAAAGCTATGAAGAATTGTATTCGTACAACGTCTATAGTTTCATTCAAGTCCATGCAATAAATGGATAGACTGAATATATTATCATTAAAAAATATTATTTAAAATCTATTACCTGTTACACCTCAGTGTAATTTTAATATGCCAATGCAAGCTTATTAAAAATACCAAGTTTTTATTTTTTTTACTCTCAGCATGTCCGTTTGGTTGAAACTCCAAGGACTACATTATGCATTTTAAGGTAACTGGCGAGGGCATGCGGACTTCCGTTTAAGATATTCCTTCCTTTGTTGTATCTTTTTGAAATTGTCAGGGTCTTTCTTATGTTGGGTTGCCGGTGGGGGCTGAACAGCAAATAAATCAGTTGGAATTGCCTTTAAATCAGTGCTGGGCCCACAATACATTAATATTGTTCACAGTTAGTTTGTGTGTCGAACCAAATACCATTTGTAGAAATTGAATAGAAAATCATATCATAACTAAGCCATAAAATAAGGTTTGCGTTATTAATGTAATATTTTATTTACATTTCAGGACACAAGTATTTAAATGGGACATGCCGAAAAACACAGCAAATGTTAGACAAACAAAAAATTAATCAACATAAAGTGATTAATTTCTGCTGATAATGATGAAAACAATTTAATGGTCATAGATCACTATTGTACACTTCTTAAAAACTAACTGAAAAGCCGGCCAAAATGATAGGCAATTGCGAAAGGATTGTTACCACTTTTTTTGTGACCCTTGGTTGCCTATTTTCCTTTGCGGTGGCTCTAACAACCGATGTCGGAAGTGATGGAAATGCTGTGAGTGTTGGCGGCTCAACTCTTAATAATGGTAAGTTTAAAAATAATCTTCCGATATACATATACAAAATAAAAAATAAGACTAAGTCCTTTCGGGTCCTTAGCCTTAAAAGAGGCATTCAATCAACTAGTTAATCAAGTCAAACTTAATCATAACGTTAACAAACGACTTAATACCTTTATGTCTTATTCATTACCATAATAGCCCTTCTCAGCCTTTAGTTTCATTAATAACTTAAATTCATTAACGTCAATGCTCCCCCAATCCTCGCCTCCCATCGAGGCTGTCGCCGTAATAACATCTTTATTATGATGTTGTTTTAAATTTTCATGGTTTAATAATTGCTCATTTCACTTGCAGCTGCCTTCTGCCGTTTTTTTATTTGCAATATTTATTTTGCTTTTGTAGGTACAATTATGAGGCCACTTACATAAATTTTATTGCTGTCAGCTTTTATTATTTCCTTCATAATGTTCTGGGCGCGCCTCACAACAAAAATTGACAATTATTTCTTGACCCTCCGTGTGGTGTTGCCCGTCCTCCCATTCGGCAGTTAACCAGGAAAATGACAAACGAGCAGATCGAAAACTTTTCCTGCCATTTATTAGCTCGGAAAGTTTTTATGCTTGGTGCGATTTTGATTTAGCTTTGGGGCAAGCGTCCAACTTAAACCATTTTGGGTGGGGTATTATGGGGAAGGAAGCTGACTAATAAAGTTCAGTCAAACAACAATTGTGATTAATTTTACAAAAAAACGTATTTTTAAAGGACGTTTAATAAACGAGCTCATGCTAATTTGTCAATGAAAAGTGGGAAAAAATCTAATAACTTTAGAAAAATAAAAATAAAATAAAAATAATTGTCGTTTAATGTATTTTACTTCAGAATCGGATTATTATTTGAAAAAGTAAAGACATCCCTAGAGGCCAAATTGTGCCCCAATGCGTTTTTAAGGGGGACCCCCCAAAAAGTTTGACAAAAAATCGAAAAAATATTTTGTGTCTAGATTTTGATGCAGAATGATAGAGAATCAGTGTACAAATCGTATAAGGTATTCTGCTTAAGAGTCTGATAGGTATTGCCAAAGATATGGCATTCGCTAGGGGTCGAAGTGTCTTCCCATGCATTTTCATCATTTTCGAAGGGGACCCTCCAGAAAATTTGACAAAAAATCTCAAAAATATTTTGTGTCTGGATTTTGATGCAGAATGACGGAGAATCAGTGTACAAATCGTATAAGGTATCCCGCTTAAGAATCTGGTGGGTATTGCCAAAGATATGGCGTTTGCTAGGGGTCGAAGTGTCCTCCCATGCATTTTCATCTTTTCGAAGGAAAAATTTGACAAAAAATAAAAAAAAATAATTTATTTTTAGATTCGATTCAAAATGAAAGATAATCCATATGCGAACCGTTTAAGGTAAACCTTTTATGGACCTGAAAAAAAATGTTAAATATAATATATTAACGTGGTTAAGAACCCCAACTATATCATAAGTACCACTCATGAGTATGTTAAAAAGGAAAGAAGCTTAAAAGAGATATTTATGAGAAAATATTGTTTCAAAGGAAAAATGGTTGTCCAATATGGGAAGTCCAATAATTGAATATAACCATAAATATTGTTTCTTTATACATTGTTTACGTGACATAATGAATTGTCAACAAATTGGTCGCTTTTGTTAAAGGGAAATATCAATCGGGTAGCTTTAAAGAGCTGTCCTTTTCATAGAATTTCCATCGCAGGGAAAATAAGACTCATGTCATCTACATATTATATGGAAATCCCCGAAACGGCTATGGCCAACTGATAATCTCCTTGATTTATGTGAGTGCACAAAGTGGTGGTAGCATCACGCCCTCATCGAAAGGTAAAGGGCCACAAGCTGAACCCATTCCAAAATAATAAGGATGGCCAGGTCGACTCTGGAGGCACATTATTAATCTCGGCCTGACATCCATGCGGGATGCGCAGACTGGACCGCCCCAACCCGCCCCCTTTTGGCCATTGGATACAGAATATTGCCCACATCTGACTGACCTTCATCCAATAACTCAATGTTCGCTGACCCACAGAAGACACGAACGCGTGCTAATTGCTAATCAAGGTAGATAAGAACTGCGCTCGTTGGGTATTCGAGATACCCACTTAATGTTTCCAAAATTCATTTTATTTTTATGCTTAGTGAGAGTTTTCTTGGAAAAATTTTCGTATCTCTAAAAATAAGGTATTTAAAGCTTAAAAACCTTTGGGCAGGGTGACGAAACCATAGAAACCTTTAATACTAGAGTAGTAACGAAACAGATTATTCTTACACACAAGAAAAGTTGTATTTTCTTCAATTAGTGTTGTTAGTGTCACTTTTCGCGTTCAGGAGGAAAACCAAAATTAAGTGTAATTTTTATTGAGCTTATAATACACACATTCAACCTTTCAGACAGACACTTGATAAATTGAATTTTTTCTGACAGACATTTCGACATCGCCATTGCTTTTTATTTGCCTTGCTTATGTACGGGTCCTCTGCTCTTTATGAAGTTAAGTGCAGGGGATAAAAAGAATAAGCGGCTTAATGCGAAGTTGGCGCCAAATTAATTTATGGGAAAGCACCAAAGTGTTTTACGACTCTTCTGTCCAAAAAGAAAAGGTTTACAGGACCCCAGACTTATTGCTACTTTAAGTTATTTGTTGATTTAATTTTAGGGTGCATGAAATTTATTGATATTCGGAAACCTTTAATATTTATGACATTTTCTATTGACCAAAAATAAACCCCCTTCCCCCTGACGCCATCGGTTAATTAACACAACCTGTTACTGGCATCTCGGCTGACCTTTCTCAACCGCACAAAGTTCGGCGGTGACGTTTGCCGTTGTTCATTCGACGTTCGTCGTCTGAAATATTTTTCTTGGAAATTTTCTGGTGAAGCCTGCCACACACAGGAACCTTTGTGGCTGGCCTGACGGAGTTCTTCACGACCACAATCGACGACTTTAATTAAATTAACAACACGAATTGTCAAACGCAGTCAGTGCAGGCAAGCCAGTCTAAAAAGTGCCAGCCGAACAGCATCATGAAGTTGGTGAAGCTTATTAAAAACGTGTCAGAAACATTTTCATAAATATTTCAGGTGCAACTTTTTACTGGGTGGCTTGTCAAAGTGCCAAAACAAAAGTGTCAAACTCGTTGGGGCCAAGGCAACTAAATCAATAAGCTACAAAATGTATTTTCTTGTAACTATGTAACTAATTTTAAAGTAAATAATGCAACAGGCATTAAAAAACAACTAGGACTTTGTCTAAGACTAGGATTCTAATTCTAAATAAGCCCAAAAAGAAGAGTTTCATAAAAGACTGATAATAAAATGTAAATGTCTGTGGGATAAAAAAAATGGTCCCAGCTCCTTAATCTTTATTATGATAAAATCTGAACGACAACCAATATCAATAAGAGAAGGCCAAATAAAATAAAATGTTACGATACCGTATCATATCACGCCTGCTGAGAATAAAATAACTGCTGTGTCATACTCGATGCAGTGCTTTCCAAAATTTTCCCCTTGGCTTTGTTTTGTCTGCGATACGGAAAACTTCGAACCCTTCTTTCTGGAACGGAATAGTACGAGTATTTGTATTTTCCGTCTTGGGCGACTCGGGATAAACAAAGCCATAATTCAAGCAACGTTTTGCCAACTAGCAGCCGCACTCGACTTGCATAAACAAATTGTGCTCGAGCGTATAAGCATCCCGAACATAGAAGCCATGAAGTGGGAGTGGGCGTGGGGATTCCCTCTTGGTTTTGGCCCACGCTCATCAAGCCAGACGTAAACATGATAGATTTATAGTTGGTTCTGCTTCCCGGTCAGATGGTCTTCGGCGACATTGCAGTGAGAAACGTGTGGCGTACTTAATGGCGTTCTTGGGGGTTGGGTCCAGGGCTGCTTAAGCTTATCTCAGCTCGTAAACACATGGAGACTGGACTAGTTCCCACATGGATGAACCCCATCCTCCAACAGCATCCTCATCCTTCGGCTCTGTGGCCGCAATCTGCGTCTGGGACTCGGGCGTTCAGCACTCAGCACTTGACTTTGTTTTCGTCAATAAATTTCAGACAAATTTTTTTTCCTGTGCTTCCTACTTTCTTGTTGCCACGATACTTGGTTCAGCCAAGGATATATTGTATTAGTGCGAAAGTATGTAACTTTTCTTCCAAAGAGCGGTCTAAACAAAATATTTTCCTGAAAGGAATTTGTCGGATTGTAAACTGAAAGAAAGAAGATAAGGTGTTTATCACAATTTGTATCAACGCTTCGGGCATCGTACTTTTTAAAAGCCCAGCTACTTTGTCCTTTTTGTTTATTTGAGTAAATCAAGAGTATCGGGTATCTTATAGTCGAGTAGCATACTTCTGTGCAGCCAGCCCATCCCCTCGCCGGCCATGGCTGCCATTGCCAGCCAAGAGCCGGAAAAAACGCACGCCGGGCGCCTGTTGGCAGGCCACAGTTTTCTGGTTTTCCCTTTTTTTGTTCCGTTTTCCCGACGCCAGTCTGTAAGCAACTGCTCGGTGCAAATTTGTGCTTAAATGGCGTGTTAACATTTAAATGTATTTTTTACGCCTAATAAAATGGATCCACACCAATAAACGAAACGGAAATGTTTTGATATTTAACCAGTAACGGAAATTATTTGGGATTTATAATCCTCTACCGCTGTGCAAAACATTTTGCTCGGTTTGCAAACTTTTTTGTTTTGAATTTTATTCATTTTTGTTGTTATATAATTATGTTATGTTATGTAGGAAGGATTTATTTTATGTTGTTGAGTTTTTGAGTAAATGGCATCATACACGTATTTTATGAGAAATTGTGTACTGAAGCTAGTGTGTCTGATTCCCCAAGGTCTATATTTTTAGCTTCCATTTTGAATGGAGCAGGAATGAGTAAAGTTTTTAACTCCACAGCTCCAAAAACAAAGCTCTAGTTTATATAAAGCAGACAGACAGACACCTGGATAGACAAACTTGGTGAAATCTACTCAGGTGTGGTTGATGACCATGAATTTGAATACCTTCACTAGATTGGAGGTGTCTGTTTCATGGCGATGAACACTTTCTGACGAACTTGACACGAACTTGAGCAACACTGCGTATGAGTAATAAACTTCCAGATCTGCTCTCTAAATAGTTGTCATGAAATATCTATCATCAGTGTTATTTTGCTGATCGTCTAGCCGACTTAATATACCTATGTTGCCCTTCTTCTAATTAATTATTAAATTAATTATATTTTAAATGCAAATTAAATAAACAAGTAGTCTTAAATATTCACAAGTGGTTTAAAGTGAAGGGGAACCCAACACATGGCCTGGAATATGCGGCAGGGTGCTAGTGCCTTGATCCAAAAATGTTGTGTTATTTTTGTGGGTTTCTGTGCCATATAGCTGGGAGCACGCCCGGCTGCCGCTTAAAGGACTTGAATCAACTGAGCGCCAAGGTCCTTTATCAAAGCAAAAGTTATGGCACAGTTGCATGGCCAACTCACACAGGCGGACACTCTGAAAGGGAGATCCTTCTCACTTGTTCGCTTGCGGGTCAATTATCGCGCTTTGCATGCCACGAACAGTTGTCGTCCATACGGCATCCTGTCCCCTTATCCTAGCCCTCTGGGTGGGTGCCCCTTCAAAACTGCAACCTGAAACCAGCAACCGGCAACCCGCACCTGATGCTAAAATCGCTGAGAAAAAAGAGAACCCAGAAAGCATAACAAATTTCTAGCTTTAAGTTGCCCATTGAGTTGGCCTTGTGTCTGTTTGTTTGCTGATGGTTTTGTCTGCCCGGGCCCCGGGGTTAGCAATAGCAATGAAAACTTTTCAGCTCCGACGCTAATTAGCCATTACGTTGCTACGGAGCGTAGTCCGGAATCTTTAAGTTCGCACGCTAAATCGCGCTAATCATACGGCACACGCTTACTCCGGCAACTTTTGGCCCGATCCGGGCTATTCTCTGCCCTTCGGGCGCCGAAAAGTATGCTCTGGCTGCTGCAAGTGCCTGTCTCTGTGAATTATGCCACAAGCACTGTGGTACTCCATGATGCTGCTTCTGCTACTGCTGCACTTGCAACTTGCAACTTGCTGCAAACAAAATGCTTTTTTGTGTAATTAAACACGTAGAGTAAACAGTTGGATGGCAAGATAAAAATAAAATATTTGAATAAAATTGGGAGAAACTGTCGAATGATGTGCTCAGCAAACCAAATATTATTCCGAAAAAATGTCCATAGGTCGATTTCCAAGTTGCATAAACAAATACGTAGCCTTGCATGTGAAATGGGATAGATTTCCTTAAAGAAAAATAAAAAGAAAAAGGTGCTGGGAACCATGGTGATACTTTTTGGACCAAACGAGATACCTTTCAAGATTTATGCTTTCTCAAGTAGTTTCCTTCTACATTTAATATTTAGCTTCTTTTAAAATAAACAAATAATTTTTGACCATGTCCTAGATACAAGTCTGTGCCCAATACAGTTGACAGATCAGCCTGGGGTGGCAAAAAATACCCCTCATATGGTTTATTATTCGGATTGGCATTACTTTCGATGCCGCCTCGTTGGCAGATAAATAAAAGAAGTTCGTTAGTTTAGCTCCTGGCGTTTCGATTCGACTTGTTTCCGGGCCATGGTGGCATATTTGGGGGGACCTGGGGGTGAGTGTCCTTCAAGTAGTCAAGCCTTGTTAGGGTCCTAGCTCACAAAAATGTCCAGATCCGAGTGTGTGTTTAACTATGCCGGGCTGAATCATTCCTGATGCCTGAGGGGTCGCATATGTTACTTTATTGGCATTCAATTTGAGTTATCGCTATTTTTTCCTGTACATATGCGTTTTGCCCTGGGTGTGCTACCATGCTTCTGGGCTAGCCAGCGAAAATGAATTTTCCACTTTTCACATTTCCCATTGTGTTGTGTGCTGTTCTGGTGCAAGTTGAATGCAACCAACAGAGTCTGAGATTTCACAGACAGTTTACTTTTGTGCTTTGTATCTGGGCCTCATGCTACTAAGCATGTTGGGGAAAAAAAGGAGAAGGGCCAGAGTCAGGCACGATTTATATAATCAGGTTTTTTCCTTTAAGTATATATTTTATAGCGTTTGATTGGGGTTTTGTGACTTGAATGGTTAATGTTTTATAAAATATCAATATTAACAGACTAAGTTTGTTTATATGAACTTTATATGAACTTTTCGTATTTATTATTAGTATCATTACTATTTCTTTTAAATTCTCCCACTGTCGTAGATCAATCGTAAATCAATCTTTAAAGCTAGTCTATGAAGTGTAGTACCTAATGCCATTAGGACATCGTAATTATCTAGTACGCATAGCAAAATCGGGTCTATACATACCGGAAACTTGCCTCACAAAGTGCATAATTAAGAGGAGGCATCTGAGGAGGTAAATGTCCTTGGTGGTCTGGCCAGTGTCCATGTGCAGCGCATAGAAGCGTCATCAGCTGTTGTTGACTCTTAGTTAATAAAGCAGCACTTAGTGTTTGATGGAGTCCCATGTACCCAGCCTTTTGGTCAGTGGACGGCTTCTTAGACTCTTCCGTTTGTGTGAGTTAGGCTGCTTTTGTGCACATGTGGATGGCTGGAGGTGCCTGTGGGTGTGAGCGTGGGTGTGGGTGGTGTTGGGTTGAGTGGTGAGTGTTGCGGCTGAGATGCAGTTATGCGCATTTCCGCCTGAGTAGTTTCTGACTTTGCTTTTGCTTACAAATACTCCAGAACAAACACAAGGCACACCATACTTCATGAGCAGGCAGTTGGCGAGGGTTGTGTAGAAAATTCTTAACCGAGATACATTAATATCTCGTACTTTACAAGAATAGAAACTCAATTATTGTTGTCTGTATTTTTTTACTATTTATTTCATTGATTTTGAAGTTTTATTTCGAGTTTTTTCTGTATAATAATAATAAAACTTTATAAACAACCCACTTGCATAGGCAATTGCCTACCTATAACCAGGAGTGACAAAGAACTGAACAGCAACTGCAACAAAAACACATGCATGTCACTCAGTCAGACTGCCAATGCCCGTTTCAATCTTTGTATTTTGTGCTTTTGCCTGCAATTGGCATTGCATTTGCTTGATTGAACTTTCCCCATGCACCTGGCCTTGTGTCTTAAAATCTAGTATCCACTTTAATACGGTTCCTTCTAGTGTCTATACATGAAAGGATGGCTTCACTTCAAGCAGAGTGCTCTGAATGACCTGAAAAAATTGTATAAAAAATGGAGGCTCTTTGCTTGAAGGAAGAAAAATAGATTGTTTCATTTGAAAGTGGGAGTTTATTATCAATCCACTTCTCAAGCTCTTTTAAATGGAGTAAATTATACGAAATGGTGTGGCAGTAAAAGTGAATATTGAATTTCAATTAATTTATCATTTAATTCAAATTGCTTCATGATGGATGAAAAGTACTGCTTTAAAACTATTATTTATTATTTTTCAACACAATTGAAACGGTTTCCTACAGTTTACCTTTCAGAACTTTTGGTTATTCATATTTTTTCTGAAAAAAATTATTAAAGCCTCTGCTCAAAGCCAACACTAATTGAATTCGTAACTTACTTTCATTTTTTCATGGGGAAAAAGGGTTTTTACGTGATATTGCCTATATTCGCCTGGAATATGTTTCCCAACGACTTGATTCAATTGCAGTTTCATAAAATTATTTATTACGACACATTTCAATTTGAAAAATTGCTGCAGCTTTTAATAATTTTATGAAAAAGTTGCATTAATCGCCGAGCGAAACTAAAAGTGGAAGAGAACTGAATTGAAACTGCCATATCAGGAGGTTCTGCGACTCAAAGCCTGACCCCCGACGATACGCCTACCCATCCTACGCGTCTAATCAGACATCGTTGTTTATACTCACTATAGTATATATAGTATATAGTTCGTAAGTAGCAGTCTCTCAATCAGACATCTCCGGCCTCAGTCCAGTTTCACCCCGAAGATGTTTGAGAAGTGTCTGATTTTTATTTTCTTGTGTCTTGCGCGGCTGAATGCTGCAACTTTATTGCTGTCCCTTGGGGCCAAGGACTTTCAACTTGATTTTCTGCGCGAAGTGACCGACTTTGTCGAGCAGCGGGCCGAGCAAAGCCTCAACGATTACCTGACCCAACTGGAGCACAATCCGAAGAATGAAAACTACACTAAAGATTTGAAAGCTGCCCGCTCCTCACAGAACTTGCAGACAAAAATGACACTTGTTAAGCAGCTGCTGGACGCTGAGCATCATCTGGACACGGATCTGGAGCACACATCCGTGCTCAGGAGTTTGATATTCCTCAACCGCCTTAAATCCACTCTGAGAGCGGCCAGGGATGCCAGTGCCCAGGAGATCCGTCAGCTCCGACTCCACCGACTGTGCCAGCAATTCCAGCGTCCAGTGCCCTTGAGCAGGAGTCGGTACATCAACGAGCAAACCATTGGAGCAGCACTGGAGCAGTTGAACTTGACAAGGGGAAGCGATGCCAACTCCACCGACATGGACCTCAACCAGTTTGGATTGCAATTGTACGAGAAGGTCAAGGTTTCTGGTGCCGAAATCATCAACAATTATCTACAAATACTACGCGGTCTGATTCAGGATATCATGGATGGGGACCACGCCGATCTGTCTAACAGCAGCTCCCGGCTGAGGAATGTACTGAACCATTTGGATACTATGCTGGCCACTCAGGACTTCTTCGAGAAGCGGCAGAAGGTGTACGCGTATCTGAAACTCCATCTAGACACCGACTACGAACAGCTCCAGGAGTCCTCCAACCCGGAGCACCATCTCACAGAGCAGCTGATGGCCAAACTGCAGGCCAAGGGACTGGATCTATTCGTCATTTTCCTCTTCAGCAACTTTGAGTTCTTAGAGCTGGTGCACATGCACTGGGCTCAGATGCTGCCACAGTTGCCTAACCTGCTGTACGATGGCACTTCCCGCCAACTCTACGACGTGCAACAGCTATACCAGAACTTTATTCTGGACACGGAGAGCGAGGCCAAGTACCAGGCCTACTCCGACTCCCTGCGACGTCTGCACGAGCGCACCATGGAGGAAGGGGAACGCAGCCACCACATATTCGAACTCCTCAGCAATGCAGCACAAAATGTTGGCAGTGTTACCTTCAATATGATAAAGGCCAAGTGCCAGGAACTGATGTGAAGAGAACTACAAATAAAATTTATAAAATGTATAAAAAAAAGAAAATTTAAACCGTTTTTTTTTAACCAAAATGGGAGCATTTCTTTTAAAATATAAATGACCAACACAACCAGCACCAAAAGAGTCACGTAGGTTTTTTTTACGTATATTGATTTTTTACGAAATGGTCCCTGTTTTAAGAAAAAAATTATTGCAAAATTGTTTTAAAAAAATCAGGGTAAAGTCGCGCTTAAAGTTAAACACGCGCTTCAGGCATAGCTGTGGAAAAATGTTGGCTTTCAGGCATTTCTGTTGTACTCTATCTTTTGTTAATAATTTTTTGGAAAAAAATCCCTTGAATAGCTCTCCATTTGTTTAAAATTCGTCGATTTCTGAAAACTTTTCGCACAACGTTTATCACCTTTGAAGCAGAACAGAACCGAAGTGAACAGCCTCCGGCGGGAACTGGTGGCACCCCCGTGGACAAAAGCAATAACAGGGCACTTTTACAAACGACCCAAAAGTATCTGCAACAATGCAAGGAAATGCAATTTCACAGAAGGCTAAACTGAGATCCAAAAGTGGGCTCGACTACGAATCCATTCTGAATATTCATTCGTATACCAGTTTAATTATGATTTATGGATCGAGCGCTCATTCTGAGGCTTGTATTTGAATCGAGGTCAAAGGATTTTTGGTTAAAAACTACATAGTCCTCACAGGATCAATTTCATACGAAGAACTAATCACTTTTTATTATTTTCATTACAGCCATTAGCGAGGACCCAGAATTTACGGATGTCATCGAGAATATTACGGTTCCCGCGGGTCGCAATGTTAAACTGGCTTGTTCCGTCAAGAATCTAGGCTCTTATAAGGTAAGTTTATTTCAAAAGGGTTCCTGGAAGTGTCAACAGAAAGATTTTCTCAATATTCATTGCCTTGGTGCATATTTTCTGAGGATGATATGCCGAGACAGTCCCACCCACTGACACTTTGGGATCCATTCTGGACGCTCTATGGGAATGCCAGCAATTTAAATTTGCATGCAATTGAATTTCCCTAATGTTCGTGAGACCGAAACGTGAATAAATTTTGATGTTGACACGCCTTTCGTCATTTCTTTGGAGCCGTTTTTCCTGGTGTATTATACGTAGTCGACTCTTTATTCTGCCCTGTCGCATGTTATGTGGTGCTCGTAATAATTTTTATGACCCTTAAGTTCGGCATGTCCGGCCCTTCGGCCCCTCGAACTCTATATATCCCGCTGTATGCCGTCGCTCGTTCATTCATCTGCCGTTTTTCTCCTCATTGGCCTCAGGTAAGCTTAAAAGTTAACCAGCACCACCGACGGGAAGAGCTCGTAGCTACAATAAAACGTGACTTTGCATGCAAAATAGTTGCGTAGCCGACGGGTGGGACTCCACATACTTTCCCCAGCCCTGCAAGCCACCACCGCAATTTCCCATCCAAACCACCAGATTGGAATTGATTTTTATAGCCCTCTCAGGAGCATGGCCAACTTTACCAGCCAACTAGCTTGTCTTTTTCACAATTAAAATTTCCTATTAAAGCATTTAATTGAAGAGTGTCAAGGATACTTAATAGAATCAAGATCTCAGGTTTTAGAGGAGGACCTTCTTAGAAATCCAGGTAGAGAGGTGAGGGCATCTAGACTTCGTCTATCATGTTAATGCCTTGGAGTCCTTTTTTTTGCCCTGGGCGTTTATACAAATATTTGAGGTGCGTGGAAATTAACTCGCGTAGTTCTTAGACATACTTTTTCCCACGTTTACGCTTAAATTGTAAATGTTAAGCTAGCAGCTTTTCATTTGGCAGGGCTCTACCACGATACACTTCCTGAAATCATGGTCGTGTCCTTGTTTGTGTTTCAATTTTCAACGCCTACAAAAACATTTAAGACTACGACAGAGGGAGGCGTACTAAAAACATTGGCAGTATAGTTTGTTTATATTGTTGTTTACAGGACCCCTTCTCCTTTCTGATGGCACCCTCTGTGTCCTCCTCCCCGGCCTCTCTAAACAAAAGCATAAACATTTTCAAGCATAATAAAAAGTGTACATTTTTGTTCTTGGGTACAAGTTTTTTTAAAGCCTCTTTTTTTTCGAGTTTTTTGGAATTTTATGACTTCATTTAGAATTTTAATGGAGACTTTGGTGATAGGCGGTTTAAAAGGATATCAGTTCCTAGGCAAAGCTTTATAATTTTATTCAATTTCTAGGTACCTGATTAAAAACTGGAAATTAATTGCTGTGTCTAGCTTCCTGGAATTAATTTCTTCCCCATTATTGAATTTAAGGGTAGAATTTTAATATGGCAGTAGAGTAGAGAATATCCAAATGTAAAATAAACTAAACTTGATTGCCTTTCGGCTTTGTCTCCGTTTCGCGACTATCCGGTTGCACGTTTTCAATGGAAGACATTGAAAAATTATCCGATATCAGTCCACGTTCGCCCAGCACTATCCCCCCACTCTGTCCCGGCTGATATATTCTGTATTTTGATAGTTGCAGCTCCTCGCCTCGTAGATTCCATTAGCTCAGCTCGGAGCCCTTTTCGGCTAGGGCAATATACTACTTGGCGTTCACCCTGCCACTCTGATGAAATTTATCATTGAAATGGCATCAAAACAACACATTTTCCATTTTGGTTCTTTCGCTCTTTGTGTCTTACATTTAGCACGTTTCCGTCAATGCGTTGGGGGCTTAAATTTGCATAAATTGGGTTTTTTTTTCTTCTGTATGTCGGCACCCCACATTCTGCAAGCCGCAGGAAAAAATGTGAAAATACTTGTGTTGCATAAACGGAGGAGAGGCGAAAAATGTTTAGCCCATGACGCACATGGTCGAAAGTTTCTGCGACATCTGGTTACACATGCGGCCAAACTTTTGGCCAGTATGCTCGTTAATCCTTCATAGGAATTTATGATGATGGCCCCAAGTTTGGCCAATAAAAGCGATGACATCCTGTCATCAGCTCAAATAATAAATGGGCTTTTTGTGGTAACTCTACCATATCAATCAAATTTTTACACATATTCGTTTATATGTATATATATGTAAAGCTATGCATGTATGTAGAGCTGAAAGATTAAGATTCTTTTGGTTTTTTTCAGGTGGCGTGGATGCATTTCGAGCAATCGGCCATTCTCACCGTGCACAACCATGTGATAACCCGTAATCCGAGGATTAGTGTAACTCACGATAAGCACGACAAGCATCGCACCTGGTTCCTGCATATCAACAATGTCCAGGAGGAGGACAAGGGCCGGTACATGTGCCAGATAAATACGGTGACGGCCAAGACCCAATACGGATTCGTTAAAGTTGTTGGTAAGTCTTGGATTGCTTTACTCAATCTTAGCCATTATTAGCTAGACTGCCTCTGTCATTAAAAACCCATACGTATTAAATATAATTACCATTTGGATATCCCGATACATTGAACCATATAATTTTGAGTTTGGCTTGAAGGAGGAGGTATATATATATTTTATATAGATGCATTTAATTACATATCAGGCACAGAATCTGCCAATGGTGGAAGGACTAATGCCAGTTGCAAGTAATTATATGTCTAAAAAATAGATTTTGAATGTTAGTTAAATTAAATTTTATTTATCTCAGGCAATATATAGTAGATATAAGTTAAAAATTCTCTCTTAATATTCCTAGATAACATGTTTGTTTGGAAAAAAATGCAAAAATGCCGGCGTCTCTTATAAAAAATGGATTCGGGAAACAGTTGCTGCCGTTTTTGGTCACGCCGCATCAAATTGCCAGAACGCGTGATGCTTTTGAGGCCTTATATATAACTAAAGTTTTTATATTCTTGTTGGGTATTATAGTGTTGCCCAAAAGCATTTTTCTTCTAGATATGAATAAGGATAGGGGGTAAAAATAAAATATGTATTTGAAACAATAGAAAACATGTTATTTCATATTTATTTAAAAATGATTTATAGAAACTACAGAATAGAAACGGGGCGTATGAACAATATCCAGCTTCTTTTGAAACCATTTATAATATTCTGTTGCCTAGTTTTAGGCTTACTTTTTGTCACAGCGCCATTTTAATTTCAAGATGGCGCCAAAACGTATTTTCCATTAGGAGATTAGAATACAAACTACAAAAATCCTCAAAAAACTCTCAAATTTTGTATACAAATGACCTATGATGTGAATAAAAATTAGAGAGTCGCCAGACTAATGAGTAAATAAATAAATATATATGTATGTATTTCGGGGAATGATGGTTAAACATTTGTGAATTTAATTTGCTGACTCAAATGCGAGGCACAGAGTCCAACAAATGGAATAAATGGCACAAACAATACGAAGGGAAACACGATTTTGCGGCTTGAGTATGCAAAAACAAACATTAAATGCGCCTGAATTTATGGGCAACGCACCAAAAATGCATTTAAATGTGCACAGCGATGCCTGCTGCCTGGTGTTGTCGCTCGACGGCCATTTCACAATTTAGGCTGCACCCGAGGGACCGAGGACTCCCACTCGCTCCCATCCAGCCACCAATTACCGCATATTGCGCAGACAAACACGAAATGACACTGAGGAAAGTTACACGGGCAGTTCCGAGCTGGACAGTATGGGGACATAGAGACGCGCCTGGGCTCACAAATTAATAAAATCCAATTTTTTTTGTCGGATGGTATAGGTCTAAACGAATAATTTAGTTTGTTGTAGCAACTTTTGTCTCTTGTGTAGTTGAAAAAGCCAGGAAAGCGCTGAAACATGACACACACATCATGATTATATGTCTATACCTGGTAGGGTCAGATAGGATTTCATTGTGTTAAGATTCGGAAAACCCAAAGAACAAAATAATGATAATAAATCATCAACACATAGGTAAGATTTGAACTGTTGGGTCGCAGTTAATTAAAAGTAAAAAATACTCTATGTAGTATATGTGTATATATGTTATCAGTTAAAGCTTTTCTTCGTGTTTATTATATTATTTTTTTGTATAAGCGAACATGTTTATTGGAAACATTCGCGTAAACCGAGGCGTTCAGATCAGTTGTCTTTCCACGATAATGTGGATTCTGTATTCTTTGCTTGTTTCCATTGTGGCATCAGCTACAGTGCCGAGAGATTCAAATCCAAATGCAAAACTCCTGGACTTCGTTCGCGGTTACATTCTTGAGGAGGCCGATCCCTGCGACGATTATCCCCAATATGCCTGCGGAAAGTATCCTACTAGGCACGCTGAAGATCCGTTCTCTGAAATCACTCAGATGCTGGACCATCAATTGAATCAAAAGTTCGTTCAGGTGATGGGGGAGCTGGAGAAGAGTTCTGAAGCACCCGGATTTAATGGCTCCAGCTTGGAGGCAAAGGTTTTGCGCTTCTACCTCAACTGCCGAGATGCTCCGGAGACGACGCGCAAACTCCAACGTTATCTGAGTCTGGTGCCGCCAGATGAGGACCTGTCATGGCCCCAGTTTCGTCTTGCCGGAAGACCCTGGCCCAAGGAGAAGTTCAATTGGATGGAAACCTTGGGTCGTTTACACCGCTACGGCCTCAGCAACGTATTGATCAGCACAATAGTGACACAAAACCTAGAAAACAGCAGGGAGTTTATTGTGGATATCGGCATGCCCACCTTTACGGGTGAAAATGACCACATAAAAGGATTTGTGGAGACCTTCGCCACTCTTTTAAGTTTAGGTGTCCAGCGATATTCTATCTTCCCTTTAATGCGCAAGATGAGGAAACTAGAGAACTCGATTCAGAAACTCACTGAAGAAAATGACGACGACGAAGAGGAACTTCAATTTATGGCTTTGAGTCGACTTGAAACCTTAACTAGACTAGAATGGAGGAAGTTTTATGAAATAATAGTCGGCCACCCGGTTTCGCAACGCACTAAAGTTCAAGTTAAGAATTTACGATACTTTCGGGCTCTTAAGAGACTAATAGATGCTACCGATAAGGAGTTGTTGGCTAATTATATAATGACCCGTTTTATCATACACCTGACGGGCAACAGCATGGAGGACAGCGATCCTATCGAGTGCATTAAAGATGTGCGCCGCAGCATGAGTCTGGCTACGAATTTCATTCATAAATATCGATTCTTTAGCCCCGAAACCCTTCAGAGGTACACCCATGAAACTGAAACTCTTTTTGATCATCTACGCCGGAGGCTCCTCAAGCTTATAGATCATAATCGCCTTCGATTAACAGCGCAACAACGTCGAACCGTCTCCAACAAAGTAAAGGCTATATCGATCAATATCGGAAATGTGCCCAAGACCCCAGACCTGCGAGCATTTGCTGAAAAGTATTTTGAGAGCCTGGAGATGCCGGCAGTCGACAAGGACTACATTAGGGAGCACCTCAATCTTTTGGCGTTCAAAACCCGCAAGTCGATCGAACAGTTAAACTCTCGGGCGCCAACTGTCGATGAATATTTTTACACAAGCGACCCGGACACTGTGATGAGCTCCGGTCCATACTACATAATACGCGAAAACCAGGTCATTATGCCCTTCGGCATATTCCAGGAGCCACTGTTTGTACCCGAAAGTCACAATGTGTTCAAATATAGCCTAATGGGCTTTGTCCTTGCCCACGAACTCACACACGCCATCGATGGGGACGGCATTTTCTTCAACATTCAAGGAAACGCGGATCTATCGGCCACGGAAATATTCGAATCCCCACGGTTCCAGGAGGAAATGGAGTGCATGAATCGCAATAAGACAGAGTATATAAATGAGCGTTTGGCGGACATTACCGGACTTCATCTGGCGTATGGCACTTACTTTAGCAACGAAACTGGCAGCCCCTTCCAGATCAGCCCCAGGGAATTCAACCATATGTCCCAGGAGAAGATATTTTTCCTTAGCCTGGCTCAGTTCTTCTGTGGCGATGGACCCGCAACAATGTTTCTTGAACATGACGATGATAAGCTAAGATTGGCCCAAATGCTGAGCGGCTTCAGTCCGTTCGACAGAGCCTTCGGTTGTCGTAGACCCAGTCCCGATGCGTGCAGGCTCTGGTAAACCAAAGATCAAGTAAAGACACAACGGAGGATTTAGTTTATTGACTTTCTAGAAACATTATCTTTGTATATTCTTGATATTATTCCAAAATGTAAATAGTTTTCTTTTGTGCTCTATAAATATCAACAACATAATATGTTTACATATTTTTTTAATGGACTTTTCTTTACGCTAATGTTATAAGGTTGGATCTTTTAGTTCTATCTTTTTTTAGCCAAATTTTAGAAAACCATTTATGCTGAAAACTCCAACCATAATTACAAATAATTAAATTTTACACAAACATAAAAACCGAGGAAAACTTTTGTCAATTACAGTGGCCAGCTGTGGTAAACATCAATAAAGAAAAACTAATATATCAGAAGTAGAGGGACACATATGCTGAAGGGCTAGTTCTCTAGCCAGGGCCATAGAGCTTCCTTTCTTGTTGGGTCCTTCCCAGTTTGTCCTGCGATTAGCACATCAAGCGTTTATTAATAGCATAGAAAAAAAATATCGTTTGGGCGAAAACTTTTTGGTCATTATTGGGTATATAAGAAAGAAAAAGTATAAAGACAAAAGTTTACAGCAGTTTTGCCTTTTAATTACACTTTTTTCTCTGGCGTGCAAAAAGTTTACTTCGGGGATGTCCAAAGGAAAGGATAGAACGAGAAGGACCTGCCAACCGTACAGGTTAAAGCTTACCAATTACGCTGAACCTCAAGATTTCATTCGGCTCATTCAGTTCTTCAATAAACTGCAATTAATTTAAAATATTTTCAACGTGAGAGCTAATGCCTTAAATGTCTGCCCAAAGACATGAAGGTATGGGGATGTCTGTCGGCAGTGGCTTTAAACGCCCAGGATACGTGACTCTCGGCAGTTAGCCAGGATTTTGACCAGGTCCATTGAAAAAGTCGCAGACGAGGCGTTTAGATTACCGAAAGCGTAAGGAATATGAAATGAGGCAGATTTTGAGGTAACTGCAGTCACCGAGGAAGCTTTGACCGTCAGGTCATCACTCCATATGTCTTCCCTTTTCAATATCCTTTCGTCCCTTTTTTGTGATTTGCATAGATTTTTCATTAAAGATTTGCCCTCGGCTTTAGCGACAAAATGAAAAGATTTTCTCTGTCAGTTTAATGATTTCCTCGAATAAAGAATCTGCCTGGGAAACGAAAGACAGATGATAGTTTTATTCAAGTTTTTCTTATCGATTGAAATGGTGACATTAACTGAAGAAGAGGTGGCATTGCTAATTAGCCTTAAGGGGTTATATACAGTTGTGATATATGAAAAAATCGATTTTTTTTTTATTGCATATTCTTTAAGTATATTCTATTGGGAATACTCTCACAAAAATTCATAACGATCGGAGCATTGGAACAGAAGCTGTAGCTATTTATAGCGCACTATCTGCATATAAAACTTGAACAAACTTGAAACTTTAAACGCGATTATCTCAGAATCTTTTTTTTGGGAAATTGCTTTTGCGGTGGACACGATTACTAAAAAACTACTAATCCGATCAACACCAAATTTTGACCACTTATTTATTATGATATTAGCTAGTCCGTGAACGAGGGATTTTCAATTTTTTTGAAAACTCCTTTTTTAAAGCACAAAAAACGAAAATCTTATACGTTGAAAAAGTACATTTTTTGTTAAAAACGTCGCCATTTTTTTTTTAATCAAAATTTTTAAAAATCCCTCGTTCATGGACTAGACAATACAATATACTAACTAAACTTTTTTGAATTTTGGATTTCGGATGAACCGTTTTCGAGAAATCATGTCCACCGCAAGACACCATCGAAAACAGATGATTCGGGAATTCGGCTATAACATTTTTGTTATGTAATATTTTATTATGAAAAAATTTAATTAAGTACCCAGAAACATGTACTAAACAACGTGGGTAAAACATTTTTCATAAATATTTTCTATGGTGTCAAAAAAAAATCGATAAAAATCCATATTTTTGCGCGGTACAACTGTATATAACCCCTTAAAGCAAAGTTTTCCAGTTAACCTCTTGGTAAAAGTAAAAGTAGCAAGGTTGCAGCGGTTTGAAGTCAACAATCCGTGAAATGTTTCAATTCATTAAGTTTTCAACTAAATAGAGGGAAATAGTTATTTTCAGAGCAGCCAAAGGGCAGATGGCCAAAAAATAGACAGGGATAAGATATTTTTTTTCATACATTTAAAAGAATAGCTTTAATAATAAGGTACTACATTTTTCTGATAATCTCTGTGTTTTTTCGCTTCTAGTACCTCCCAATATAGATGACGCCCTGACCTCCAGTGACGTAATAGTTCGCGAGGGCGATAACGTGACTCTGCGCTGCAAGGCGAAAGGCAGCCCCGAGCCAAGCATTAAATGGAAGCGAGACGATGGGAACAGAATCGTAATCAACAAAACGCTCGAAGGTGAGTAAGAAAAGACCCCAGATAGTCTTAATTTGACCTACAACATCCCACTTTTTCTACGAAAGTGAGTGATTTAGAGACGGACTCCCTGGAACTGGAGAGGATATCGCGTCTGCATATGGGGGCCTACCTCTGCATCGCCTCCAATGGAGTGCCACCCAGTGTTTCCAAGAGGATCAAAGTCAGCGTTGATTGTGAGTCTCATTGGATTTTTTTTTTTGGTGTTGGGTATCCATTAGGTATCTTTTCAGTTTCTCCCATGGTCTGGATACCCCATCAGCTGGTGGGCATACCAATTAGCTTCAACATTACCTTAGAATGCTTTATCGAGGCGAATCCGACTTCCTTAAACTACTGGACCCGCGAAAATGAACAAATGATAACAGAATCGTCCAAGTATAAGTAAGTATTGGCCTTTAGGGTCTGAGTCTTTGAAAAACACATTCAATAATCCATAGAATTTTAGCTATATTCTTAGAACAGTATCATTTATTTATTTAAGTTTTACTTTCTACAAAATTGTCTAGTCAGGTTTTATAATTTTGTTCAGATCAAGATCATTTCATTCTTTAAAAACTAAAATACTTTCTCACCAAAGTCGACATCGTTGGCTGGCCTGCATCTTGGTTCTTTTCTCGCAACCAAATTCCCTGGAGAACTCCTCAAAGTTGGCCAATGTTTCCAAAACTCTCAGCTCGTCGACCGCGTGTTCCAAATTGACCTGTGAGTGGAATTGTCCTCGTGGACCCAGGACTGGTATCCTTCCGCAAAAGAACTGCGCAAAGCTGATGAAGAATAGCTGTCTTTGGCTAAACTGTGGCAAGAGGGGATCCCGTGGCTCCCGTCGTCCTGCCCCAAGACCAAAGAAGGACTCGTATACCAGTCGCAGAGCCTCGTAGTCGGCCAGCTTCTCGTTGAGCCACCGCGAACCGGATGGCATTTGCTTCTGCATACAAAGGATGCCGTGGCGGAATTGCTTACTGGTGGTGATCTCCTCCACGGGACCCATGATGTTGCCCTGGGCGTCGTAGTCGATTCCAGATACGTCGAACCCGTGTGCCATCTCGTGGGCCAGCGCGAAACCCAGCACGGCATGCTGTTGCAAGGACGAAATATTGCGGTGCCACACCGGCAGTTGGAGCAGTCCATGGGGTATCATGACAAGGTTTCTTGGTCTCACGTACAACGGCGAAGAGCTGCTGCCATCTAAAACCTCCGCCATGTAATCCAAGTTGCTGTCCGTGGAGTTTCCTGTCGCCTCCACGGATAGCAGCCGGTGTGTTGCTTCCACACGAAGTCTCAGAAGGTTCAACTGGTTCCCATAAAAGTTGTGGTCGTTCAGGTCGAGCCCCTCGTAGTACTGCTCCACCTTCTCGATTTCATCTGGTTGGATAAACCCTATTTGCACCCTCATGGCATGGAGTTTTTGTTGCAGGATGTGAACCAATGGGGGCGACAGTCTGAGTCGGTTCTCCGACAGGATCTGGCTGAAGCGTCGCTTTAGGCGGGCAAATAGAGAAGTAATTTCGGGTTCCGAGTCCGGGTCATAGAAGTGCTGTCCAATCAGCCAACTGCTGGCCAGGGGCATGGCTCTCCTCATACTGGCGACGCACTCCCCCCTCGCAATCTCGCCGGGACCCTGCTGCTTGAGGAAGGCCAGCCACCGGATCATGATGTAACTACAGATGGTATCGGGCATGTGACTATCGACCAGGACGCTAAGAGCTCTCAGATAGGGGATGTTCTCGATGATCAGCGTAGAGCGCAGATCGATTTCCACATCCACGCGAATCTGTTGCATAAACGCCAGCCACCGGAACTGAGGCAGAAAGGTGTCTAGGTAGCCCAGTTGCATCTCCCGCGGTCCCTCGTCGTCTTCTATGTCCTGCAGGCGGTGCAACTGATGCTCGAAGCCGTCCACCAAACGCGCCAGGGCATTGGCCGCCCGCTTTGTCTGTCCGATGTCCAGCAGAAGCTCGATGATGGCGCCCTCGCCCATGGGCTGCGTCTCCTGGCGACTCGGCTTATTAATATATATGCTAAAGGCGAGAGAGTCATCCCACCGCGGCATGACATCCTCCCGCAACAGGACGCCATTTAATCCGTAAAGACGCAAACGGCCGAGGGCTGTGATCCAGTCGAAGTTTTCCCGCCGCCATCCGCGACCCACTAGCGGCCAGTAGGTGAGATTGCTGGGTGGTAGCTGTAGCAAATACTTCTTCAGGTTGTAGGGCTTCAGGCGCTTGCAGGAACGGTAGTAGCGACGCATCTGCTCTACAAAGGTGCAGCTCTCCTCAGCGGAGGAGCTGTTGTTGCCGCGACGGAGTAGCCGTTCCAGCCGCTGATTCAGAGACGACTCGATGACCCCCAGTGTGTCGCTCGGCAGGAGGTGCTCGGGCTCCCTCTCGCGGTCCCGCTGCCGGTCCGGCTCCTGCCCCTTTTGCTGAATCTGCCAGTTGCCACAGGCGTACTGATAGAAATTTTCGCAGGGACGTGTCTTGGTGTCCATGTAGCTCTGCAATTGGGTGGCCAGTAGCTGTTGAATGCTCAGCGGGGGTCGGGTCTGACGGCAGGCGGTCGGCATGGTGCGCCAGGCCAGCGAACAAAGTAACCAGGCCACCAGGCTCAGCTTCAGCATGATGATTCCAACTGCGACAAGTTCCAACTGGTGGGACACCACCTCGCTGGGAATCCGGATAGCGGAGATCTCCAAATAGACCTGTCCGTCGCTTGTCAGTCATTGTCCCAGGGAAGAGTGTGCGCCAGTAATTCCTAATCCGATGCTTTCTACAGTAACAGGGGACAATGGGAAAAAAATGTATATTTTTTCAAGGGATAATACTCTTAAAATCATTTCTAAAATTATTTTCCTTAGGCAGTGTTTAGAATTTTATTTATCTCTTGTTACTATTTTAGTTATAGCTAATATATGTATGTATATACATTAATTTGACCCACTGTGCCCGCATTGCTGGGTCGCATTCTCCTAGAATTAAGTGGCCGCTTATCAGTTTCACCTTGGCCTTGATTCCCGATTGCCACTCATTGCTGGTGACCCACAATGGGCGTGCCGTTTGTGATTGGCCGACGCAATTGCTGTCATTGAACTTAGCTTTTCATCAGCACTGGGAGAAAAAACTACAAATTATTGATTATTTGTTTGGTCTATTCGATGTTGCAGAACTGAAACGATTCCGGGCCATCCGTCATACAAGGCAACCATGCGTCTGACAATTACGAATGTGCAGGCCAGCGATTATGGAAACTACAAGTGCGTCGCCAAAAATCCTCGTGGCGACATGGATGGGAATATAAAGTTATACAGTAAGTACTTTATAGTCAGACTATCTTAAGAATCTTATAAACTATATGATACCCGGTATATTTGTAAAATCCTCTATTTTAACTACTTTATGTAGCATACTTTTGAGCTGATATTTTCTTAAAATTGCGATTTCCTTACTTATTTTTACTATTAAATTTGAGGTACTCCCTTTTGAGAATAGAAACAAGTATGTTTTCTTAATATAATAACTTTGAAAGGGTTACAAATGCAAGTCCCTGCAGAATTGAGTATAATACCCAAGCTTCCTATTAAAAATATATAAACTTCTAGTCGCAACTTCCAATACATATCCGCATGAACTACCAAATTGGGCAATGCAGGCTCAATAAAGTGTCCATAATCTGTAAATTTGTTAAATCACTCACCAATCACCGGTTTGGGCCATTAAAGCTTAGCCTGGCAGCCATGATTGCTTTCACAAAAGTTCATAAAACAATATAAAATATCTGTGCGTTGACGTTGGCGCCAATAAAAGGCCATGGCCATTGGCCAGGCACCATGGAGAGTCAACACGAAGAGACGCCAAGTTAATTTATATACACACTTTTTATTTGGCTGGCACAACAATGGGACTCCGGGTGACCAGAAGTGGGTGTTGCTCTACCAATTAAAGGTAACAATGGCCACACCGAGGCATCGAATAATAGCGGGGGCTGCTGCCCAACAATGAGAACAATGATCCTTTGACAATTTTATTGAGTGGTCAGCAGGATATACAGCCAAAAGTGCGATGAAGTGGACAAGCATTGGCCACACACAGTATCGGGAGTATCTGGAGTAGCAGGAGTATCAGGCCAGGCAAGGCCGCACCAGAACCCATAAATTTTCGCTACAAATTGTCGGTCAATAATGCCAAGAGCTGTGGGGAGGACTATCGTCTGAAAACGTTAGAAGGTAACATGCCGTATTCTTGTCAGGAGTGGGGGCTTGTATGTACTTAGAGGTGGGGTCTTTGGCTTCTGGATAACCACTTAATGAAGTTGAAAACGAACTAACTATTGATCTCCAAATATTCAATTTCGCTACAGTGTCAAATCCACCAACCACACAGCCACCGCCCACAACCACAACGCTGCGGAGGACGACGACGACCGCGGTAAACACGGATGGCTACAACCACACACCCCTCAATGGCGAAAGTCCAACAAATTCCGTGATTGTGATTGACAAAAGTGAGTACTAACCCGAAAAAAAAAGCAATGCGGATGAACTGTATGCACTTGTTCCCCTTACAGTGGGTATTAAATATCAATCGAATCTGAACGAGATTGGCAAATCGGAGCAGAAACTCACAGGCACCAATCCCAAGGGCTATGACTGGTCCAAGGGCAAGGACAGTGGCAGCCCCGGACTCCTCACACACCTAGACCTAGGGTCGAAGGTCACTTGCTGGCTTCTGGCACTTCTGTTGCTGATGCTGCCAAATCGCTTCCACGACTAGGGAATCGCATAACAGTCTTATTAATGAAGTGCCATTAAATCAACTCGAGTAGAAAATGAAAATTGAGCCAGACACACTAAAGCAAATGATAAGCCCAGCAAATAAATACATTTCTGTAGGTACTTAATTAAACAAATTGCACACACACCAGGGATGTTTCATGTTTTTGTTGTAGCCTTATTTTACACGCAAATACCCGCAAAATATGATATTACAAAAAAAAAATAGTTCAAACAAATAAAACAGTAAATTAATCAAGCGCCAAAATTGATTTAAAAGTCGAATATTATTTCAATTTTCACGCAAAATTTGTTGAATGCTCCGCTGCACTATTGTCTGATTTGCTCTTTTTTTGATTTTGTTATACTATTTTCCATTAACTGATTGAACTAAACAAACATTTGATTCATATTGATTCGATAGAGTATGCCGAGTACGCCGTCAATGGGAAAAATTGTGGCAACGGCTGGTGGGCAGACCAGAAAACACTCACACACATCCTGGTTAGTTAGTCAAAACAAAAATTCAATTTAAAACAACAAGTGGGATAAACATACATTTTAAATGTTGCCAAATTGTTGGAAACAATGCAAAAAAAACGCACTGCAATCACACAAATTGTAAATATACTAAAGCATCTACATACAACCGTGAAAATAAAAGCAAATGCAATTGTAAATTATGTACTCGTTATAGGCAATACAAATAGCAGCTCATTTGTTTGGCCAACATAATATAGAGAGAGGGCTCCAAAGAATATGAAAATTAAATTAATGCCAGTATTAGCCCAAAGAGCAGGAACGTAAATAGCATTAATCAAAAGATATACATAAAAAACAAGAAAAAATTAAACAATGCAAACACAAGTACTTATAAAGCGCAAGCTGTTAATGAATATTTTAGATAGTTGGCGAGTTCGATTGTTTTACATACGAAGCATAACATATATATTTATATCCATTCACCATAAGCCCAACTAAACCAGAAGCTAAACTAAGTACGTCTAACCTATACACATACTCAATTAAATCTAAATACTTATATCATAGGCTTTAGTTTGTGTTTCTTACCGATAAGAGTGATAATGTACATTGAATGAATCGATTCTCAAGTGAGCAAACTGCAAAGGAAACAAATAAAAGATCTGTTTGGGATTGCTTCGTATATATGTTATGAATATTGATCTCTTTATTGCAGTTGCATTACCATCAAATGGGGGAGAACTTGGCCAGGACATCCCCTCCATATCAATAACCATTTCGAGTGTCCAACGACTGAACAAATGCTTAGACTGGCTTTTGGCCGAATTCGGCATTTTATTTGATTCCGTGTTTGCGCAGCACTTTGGACCCTGGAAACTGTTATTGCACCAAGGGCGGTGCCCTGCCCCCGAATCCTCCTACACCAGGATCCTTATTTCCATTGACTAGCAAGTGTGGCGATGAGGGGCGAGGGATTTCCATTCCCCTAAAGGTAGAGTGATGCAAGAAAGTGTCTTATCCTTCTGGGATATTATAATTCTTTCAGGAAATTTAATACGCGTTTATTTTGTTTGCCCCGGCTTAAATAAGGAGCTGGGTAAGATGGACAATTAGTGGAATCGGATCATTTTCAAACCAATTGTAAAACAAGGATTCAATGACCAACAATTAATTTTAAATTATAGCAAAAAACCTTCTTCTGATTTTAAGCAAAAAATTGTCAGAAATGGGTCAGATTTTAGTTCTTCAGTTTTTATAAAGAGTAATAGTACTCAGAAGCACAAGGTTGGGAAGGTATAAAGTTCTTCAATCAGATAAGTATTAGCCAAGTCTCTAACCAAATACATAACTAATTTTTTCATAAGCATCTCATTTCAAAAACATATACTATTTATAAATCACGGCTTGAATCACTAAGCCCTATACCGAAATCCCAGAAAAATCGCGAAATAAGATTGAAAATTTGGAAAAATCGGGTTTAATTTGGTTATTTTTTGATTGGCAATAATAGTGCTCGATGATCTAAGATCGAGAAGGTATCTTCCTTGATATAATACCAATTAACAATACTATGGCTAATCACATGGTGGTATTTGGACAAAATAGGTTGATCCTGCAAATAAGAGAATAAATAAATACCTCCTTTCATATATTGTATAATTTATTATGTTTTATTTAGAGGAGACCCTATTTTATTGAAATTATTTTCAGGAAATTTCTGCTTAATTTTTTCATATTGATGCAAGAAGCTAGGACCAAATCATAAATCATATTTCGTTTTGGAATAGGATGCAAATTAGCTAAAATATTTTCTTAAAATTGGCTCAAAAAGATTTAATAAAAAAATTGATTTTTATTTGTATATTTTTTATTTATTATATAGTACGAATTATTTTAAACATTATATGTTGATTTCTTACAAAAAAGTTTGATATTAAAAATATAAATTATGTATAAATATTAAACTTCCACGGCTCGACGGGCCAGCAGAGTGTCCAGGATACTGTCCATGTGCTCGCTGCAGTTGGCTAGGCACAAGTCCGCATACTCACTGAGGAAGTACATGAAGCTCTCGAGCTGTTCCATGGTGCAGGAGCGGAAGCCATCGTCGCGGCCAATGTTCTCAATCGCCTTGATGATGGAGCGCAACTTTTGCACATACTCGGGGGTATTGCGGCAGTGTTCCAGCGAGGTGTCCGTGAGATTGGCGGGCTTGGCATACTTTCGGATCCGTTGTTCCACGCTCCGGAGCTTGACTTGCTGCTGTTGCAGGGTCTGCATCATTTGTGGCACCGAGAGAGTGGGTGTTGAAGTAGCTGGGGCAGCCTTTGTAAACAGTTCGTCTAGGGGCACGGCTTCGTAGTCCAGGGAGAACATATCCGGTGAGAAGGAGAGTCGGCCGCTGTTATTGCCAAAGCTATTGGACTCCAACTCGGTCTGGTCGAGATCGCTGGTTTTGATCGTCTGGTTGGCGTTGCTGCCGCTACTCGGCCAAGCGTACTTGCTGCGTCCCTCGAGGCCGTTGCTGGCTCCCGTCTGCAGACCCACCAGCATGCTGTAGCTGCTCTCGATGGAGTACTTCTGGGTGGTGGGCCAAAACTCGGGGCCGTGGCTAAAGTCGATGTGGTCCACTCCGAATCGCAGCTCCGACTGCTCGGCATCGAGGAAGGCGAACAACCGCTTAACCTTTTCGCCGGACATCCGCTTTCCGCTGAAGGGCACCGCCAAGTCACCGCTGGCGAACCAGTAGTGGGAGCATCCCTTCACACTGGGAGGACGCTCAGGCAGGGCAGACTCCGAGGTGCCACCACCCGGGGTAAACTTGTGTCCATCGATGCCGAAGGAAAGGTCTCGAGTCTCCCAGGTCTTCTGCGAAAAGATTTCGTACAGCAGTCGTAGGCGCTCCGGGGTGTTGTGGAAGATTTCCAAGGAGACGGTGAATGCTCCAGATGAAATCCAGAATCTCGAGTGCGGCTTGGCTCCAGGCATCTCATCCTGAGAGGAGTTCATCTCGATGGTCGGTGCGTTTGCAAAGAACTCTCTTTCGCTGCAGGGTGTGGTGGGCGAGCTGTTGGTGGCGTCCAGATCCAGAGGATGGTCTTCCCGGATCACTTGCATGGCCAAGGAGCTGCGACGGGGCCTGTCCGGCACGGCAATGGGGCTGAACAGTTGCTGCTGAGCCGGGCTAGAAATCAAGCGGCCCTTGACTGGTGTGGAGAATCCGGATGGTTTCGAGCTGACACTGCCAATGGAGGATCGTCTGATTGGGCTGCTGTCCAAGGGGTCATTGGAACAGGTTTCAAAGCCCTGATCGATGAAGCTGTCCCGCATTGAGTGGCCCAGTGACTGCCTCGGGGTCTGGGCTGGGGACTGATCACTGTCCGCATTGGGCGAGGGCGAAGACATCACGGTCAAGGTGTAGGCCGACTTGATTTTTCGGGGCGAGTTTACATGGCGCATAAGGGACTTGTCCAGCTCGATGTAGCTCTGCTCCGGCAAAGGTAGCTGAGAACTGTTTGTTGGCTTCTTCTTGGAAATCACGCCGGTGGATGGTTTGTAGTCGGAGTCGGAATCAGTGGATGTGATGGCATTGGCTGTGGCCTCCACAATGGAGTTCTCCTTCTTCCAGGTCAGGGTGCGGCGCATCTTCTTCTTGCGGGGTGGACGCTGAGGCTTGGCAAACTCAAAATCATTGGACTGCATGGCATCCTTGGGAGTCTCTGGCTGAGATTCGTCGCTGGTTATCTGTTGAGGGAAAATACAAGCATTAGTGGCTTGGTTTTGGAAGAAAATAGTTAGAGGACTTACCTTTGGCAATGTAGACAACCCGGATTCGCTTTCCTCGGCCTCCGACTGCTTCGAACTGGAGCCTTCGCTGGACAGGGTAACAGTGGACTGTGATGCACTGAGACTGGGTCGTGGGACGGGCACTGGAGGAGCCTGTCGTTTCAAGCGGCGCGGTGTGGCAACTGGAGTCTTTATCTGGGGCTGTGATGTATCCACCTCCTTGACCTCTACATGGCTGGCTTCCTTGGAAATGTTCTCCATCTCCAACTTCGCGATGGCTTCTTCCAAGAGTCGCTCGACAGCGGATTTTTGGCTCACCTCTCCGATCGAGACCGTGCTTGGCTCCTGGGGCGGCTGCTCCAGCAAGTCCTCCTCGACTGCAATTTCTATGGTTTCCTGGATGTTGGACACGCTGGTTATATCGAATTGTACACCGTTTTCCGAGCTCAGCCAGCTGTAAAAGAGACTTTCCAGCGGCTCGTTCTGAAAAAACATCTGGGACTCGCATCCGCTGCGCTCCTGACGGGTTCGTCGGATCTTCTTGGGCGGAGCATAGGCCTCCGTGGGCAGGGCACTCCGAATGGAGGACAGATTCCTTTTCTGGCATCCTTGCGGCATCTCGAGTTTTGTTTGTAGCTCCAGGCGTCGGCGGGGCAGAGTATGAGGTGCCCGTTCAGGGCTTGGCTTCAGGATGACTGTCAGGGTGCTCACATGCATTTGACTCTTGGGTGTCTCAACCTTTGGAATAGCCTTGGGGGGAGAAGCTGCACCTGGTCTTGGAGGTAGGGCACCTTCAAGAACACACTTTGCCTCCAGCTCCTGGGCCAAGAGCTTCACACTGGCCTGTTGTTCGGCCACCACCTCACCGCGAATTATTTCGTTCTTTACCTTCGCCTTGAGACCCTCAGCATGTGCGTTGAATTTCGGATGCTTGGCCGCCATGTCGCCGATGAATTTGTTGAAAAGGAGCGCCTTATCCTTGACACTCAGTTCCCGGAATACCTCCTCGGCAATCAGGCACGGTCCTTGGCTCGGCACGAATCGAGATTGGGGCACAGGCTTGGCTTCCGGAGACAAATCGTTGTGCAGTTGGACATACTGCGGCTCGTCCGTTCGCCGGATAACCTGGTTGATCTTCGAATTAAACAGCTGGGCCATCTCCTTCACCTTCCGGGGCAGCGACGAAGAAGAAACTTTTCCAGGTCCCATCGATGGCGTTCTAGGAGTCTCCTGGGGCTGCTCGTACCTCTGCTTTAGTTCGCTGATCTTCAACATGCCGCCGTCCACCTTGGGCTTGGGCGGCGAAACGGGCTCCTGCTGGATTGCCAACTTGGCAATTGCACTTGCCACCTTACCCGTACAGGCAGCCATCCTGGAGGACTCCATCCGCTTGGTGGGAGTCACAGGCACTTCTTCGTCAAAATACTTCATCAAATTCTCAATGCTTGACAGGTCGAGGTCGGTAACTTGGACACGGCGTGGAGCCACATACGAGTTCTGGTGCTCCAGAGCCGTCAGGAAGCGATCGTCATCCAGGGAGGAGATCTCGAAGACCTCCTCTCGGGTCATGGTGGCACGGAGCAGGCCACAGGCAGTGCTGGCATCTCCCTGGCGATGGGAACGGCGTCTCTCCTCGATTTCCTCGGTCAGTTGCAGCAGATCGCTGAAGTCCTTGCTATTCATGGCGGCGGTATCGACCACGAGCTCGTTGTTCTTGTGGGCGTTGTTGGGCGTAGAGTTGCTCAGGACCATCTTGATTTCGCTCTTGATTTGGTTGTTCACGTTAGACGTATCAGTTTGTAACTGTGCCTTCCTCACTCTGCGCCACGGTTCTTATACTAATTACAGGTAGCGACAGGTAGCCCTCACACATACCTAATCCTCCATATGCAAAGTTGGTAAGGGCCGCGACTGGGATAACCGCTAATTCGCTAATCCGTTGACCGTTAATTCAGGTCACTACCTTAATCGCAGCTGGCGACTCCGCGGATTTTTCCGTCCCTAAAAGCAATTAAATTGGTTTTGCGAACCTTCCCGAAAAGAGCTGCGTCGATTGACCTGCCAAATATGTCAAGTAGGCAGGTAATTTTTTATTTACACAAAGGAACTCTCATTACATTTCTTTGAAGTTCTAAAACCCTGCATCTTGTTTGGCAGAATCTCAAAATCCCGCTAATGACAGATGGCCAAGAACAGGGCTAGCAAGAATCTCAAATAGTACTTACACGTAGTCGGAATCATTTAAGGAATTTAGAAAGTTGTATTTAAATTAAATATATTGGCAGTAATTGCAAAACAAACTCTAAAAAAACATGTCCTTCTAATAATTTGGTACTAAATTGAAGAGATTGGTGCCAAGTTTAGACTCCTTTTTACTTTTAGGGCCACATACATATTTCAACTTTTTAGTATCTGAAAAGGGTATAAACTGGTGGTTTATTTCCACAACTTTCTGCTTCAAAACATTTCAAACTCAATATGTTGCTCGAACGTGTTAACAAGACTCTGGGGCTTTCAGATGGCAACAATAAAATTTCACTCTAAAATTGTGCAGGGAAAAGACTGCTAAGAGTACTCTGTAGCTGAGCTCTGACTTTAATGGTAAGACCTATAGGCAAGTAAAAATTAGACTTAAATTCTATCATTGTATAATTCCTGAAAATAATTTACAAAGCCTTCATCTGTCTTTCCAAAAATGTCAAATTTTATTGCAAAATTTAACGGAAAATTGGCGAAACTATTTTCTCAGGTTTAAAGTTATCAGATGGCAGGTAAGAATGGTTTTAGGGTCAACCGCGACCTACCTGTGATATAATATGCGGCTCACGTATGTCGACGGTAGGGTTCTAATGGTCCGTTAATGCGAAACCCAGGCAAATGCTGCCAGGCACCACCCAACCACCCTGCTGCCACCTTCAACAAGTTGCCAAGAAACTGCGGATTTGGATTAGGAGCTGGTTTGTGGATTTTGGCATTTGCCAAAATGCTGATCAGCCGAATGCATATTAATTTGCGAATAATTAAAGGTGTGCTGAGAAACACGCTCAGATTCCATCTCAATTTTCGATTTCGCCTGACTACAGAAAAGGTACATATTTTTTTTGCGAACTTGCAATTTGAGCATCGGATTCTAGGCACAGCATGCCCAGTTAGCTTCTCCTCCCACCCAGGTCCAGGCCCAGGCCCAGGACCAGACCAGGTCCATCACGTTTGGCACGTAATTGAAAATTAGCTTGTCTGCCGAGCTGTCTGACTCAGCCCCATGCCAAGGATTTCTTTCTGGCATGTGACGTGCCGTGTCGCATGCGAAAACAGGAGAACTTCAGGACGTTTTGAGTTCCTAAACATGATGGTAATTTATTCACAATACTTGTGGGCACCTAATTAAAGCTATGCAAAAAAACTATCAATGTACATTAAGGCTATGATGGATACATTTTCTACCAGAACGGGCACTGGGGTGATGAGTTCATTTTGGTTCCCGCCTTGCACTCGAAGATCTCGGCGAACTCGGGCACTTGACTGACGGCGTAGTTGAGTCGCTGGCTTCCTGACTCGTGGTACTTGTCGCCCTCGTCGCCGCAGAAGAAGTGTGCAAACTGAATAAAGTATATCTGGCCGTTGTCCGGCAGACTCAGCCAGTCGCCCATGTAGGTGCGGATGGCCAGCCGGGAGCCGCTGACATCCGGGATGCGCTCGTTCAGGATGGCATCACTTTGGTCCAGGCATTCCAACGCAGTCTTGTAGAGTGGCTCCTTGCCGAGCTGGTCGCTGAAGTTTCTCATGTTACCCTGGCCATCGTAGTCCCCCAAGAATGTGTCAAAGGCGTGCAGCATTTCGTGGCCCAGGGTGTTGGCCAGGTCTCCGTAGAGCAGCGCTGGCCAAAAGTCGACATGGAAGAAGGGCAGCGTCAAGTAGGAGTAAGGCACCAAAATCATATTGCTGAGACAGTGGAAGTACGGTGTGGCATCGATGTTGTCGCCAAAGTCTGGAGAGTGCATGTTGAAGCTGTACCAAATGGACTGCGAGTTGCTATCGACGCCGCCCTCGAGCTCCGCCACGATCGAGTAAAAGAAGAGCAGCCCATTCAGGTGGTCTTCATAGAAGTCCTCTCCCACCTTCCACCTCTTATCAATGTCGGTATAGAACTGCTCCGAGGCATTGGGCGGTAGGTTGCCCACGTTGATGCGCATTTTCTCCACCTTCTCTGACAATTGATCCACCAAGTCCGGTTGCAACTGGAAGGGATTGGTCCGAACTGCCTTTTCCAACTTTTCCTGCAGCTCTCCAAACACTTTTCGGATAACATACTCATCGGCCTCCCTCCTCGGGGCGTAGTAGTTCCTCTCATAGACATAGTTCATGGGGATGTACAGCACCCTCCGCATTTGCCTTATGCAACGTAGAGACCTCATACCGCCATCCGATTCCATGGTGGCCAGAGGGTTGTGCGGCAGTTGCAGGAGATACTGCAGGAATCGGGCCAGACTATATAGATTCAGCAGACGGCGATCCATGCTGTTCAGCAGGATGGCTATCTCTCGAATGGCCGTCAGATCATCCACCTGGAAACTATGATCTCCACCGATGGAAGTCCTGTTAAGCTGCTTCGTTAGAGCCTCTGTCCACTTGAGTTCCGGCACTTTATTTTGAATTTCATCCAGGCTGTACACCATAAAACTGTCATCCGTCTCGTGGCTCTTTACCAAGGTGGCTAATCGGTCCTCCAGTTCAACAAACTGATCCCGCAAGGCGGAGTAGCTCAGAGGAAGTTCACCTAGTGGCAATGCCTCGTATATGTCCTGCGTGAGATTCAGATTCAGTCGGTGGTTGTGCGGCTCCAGGAAGATCATGTGCCGACTGGCATTGTGCCAGCGCACCGACACCTCCACAAAGTGACCACGATATCCATATTGGCCCAGTCGAGAAAGCAAATCCATCCAATCCGTAGAGTTCAGGGACGATGGGAGATCCAGCAGCTCCAAGTACCGCCGGAGATTCCGGCCCCTCAGTCCAAGGCAGTGCTGATAGTAGGTCGCTAGTTTTCCATACATGGGCTGTCTGTATTCCGGGGACCGAGGGTTACGGCTTAAATTCTGGATGAGGTACTTGTATTGACTGTTTATTTGGTCTTCACTCGTGCTCGTGGCTGTGTAGTTCCTCTTCCAGTTGCCGCAGGCATAGGCGTAGAAATCATCACAGGGATCCTTCGTCTTGTCCACACAATCCATTAGCATTTCGATGTGCTGCACATTCACCGACGAATTGCAACTGCTCCGGTATGGGCAGCTTCTGGAGACATTATTCGGTATGAGTATCGAACTCGAAACAGGCACTGTTCCGGCCAGCAATATACAAAAACTAAAAAATCGTAATGCCATTTCCATTTCACTTTAGTTCTTATTATAAGCCGGCTTTCGTACGATTTTCCTCTTTTTATTTGCACATTAGCGGATTACGATTCTTTTGAAGTATATTTCATAAGCCGTTTTGTATGATTTTGAGGTTGGATTGGGGTTGTTCTTGTATTTTATGCTTAGTTGCGAACATGTCAGAAGTGTTTCGGAAATAATTTCTTTAATTTTATGTATTTCACAAGCACGAAAGTTTTTGGGCTATTTTTTCACACGTCTGTTACGCATTTACCGATCGCTGAACTTCAACTAAAAACTCGGTTCCCGCGATTCCCCATTCAATGTACAATATATTCTGTATTCGCATTCATTTGTATGTTTCTTGCAGCTCGTTTTTTTAGCTTGGTTAGCTTATCAGCACTTTAAATACGTCGTTTCTTTTGGCTGATGTGGGCACGGCTTATCTATTAAAAAAAAAGCCGAAGCACAATACACATACACTTTGAGCCTTTAATGATTCGGCAATTATTTAATTTTGAAAAAAAAATGTGAGTTCCTAATTGTTTCCACCATAATCTTAATGAGAGCAACTTAAAGCACGCTCAATTAATTCTTTTAATCTTTAGTTTAATGAAACTCTCAGAACGAAACAAGACAAGACAGACCCTTCGGAAGTGATGTTTTCATTCACGCCATTAAAAAATCGAATATAATTAATAACTAATACATCAACAGCTTCTAAACACTGAGTGCACTCTTTAAAATATTTATTGATGGCATTTTAATTATGTGGCAATTAAGCAGAAAGAAAAAACCCGCCATGAGGAGCGTGCTCTTTATAAATAAATTAGCAGCAAAGCTCAGCAAAATTTTCATTATTATTATTAATCAACTTTAACCGTGAAAATCCCTTGTTATTGCAACTCGTGAAAGTGCCGCTCAAATTTATGCAAAATTATTGAAAATACTTTGAATTCCATGGCCAAAGACACACATATATGTATGTATAAGCTGGAGCCGGCTATGGCGTGTCGTGTCAAAGAGAAAAATAAGCGAAAATTATTTATATTAAAAACTTAACTTTTCGGCACATAACTCATTATATGTGGCCAAAGCGGTATAAAGAAAAACAAGCAATTTAATTTATAAATTCATGAAAAAAGCGCGAAAATTTCCACGTCCTTTTTACTATCGTAACTGGATAAAAAGGACTTAAATGGAATGCAGCCTGTTCAATGACAGACAGCTTTTCGGACAGGAGCAGTATCCTTTTTATCCGTTTATAACATGGTTATAAGCTGTCAACTACTTGTAATATTTTGTTAAATAAATCTCATCAAACATCACTCTTTAGTTAAGCTAAGAATTACACTTTACTAATAATAATCTACAGTCTAGCTTTTAGTCGTAGTCTAGACATGTGGACATGCCTACCCGCCGTGTTGCTGAATCAAGCGCTTCAAAATTTGCGATTTTAATTATGTACCATGGGCCTTAAAAACTTATTTATATAAAAAAAATTAAGAAATAAAAGAAAACTTTAATGCCTTTTTTATTTTTTTTTCCAAAGCCTTTTCCTTTTATTTTATAATCAGTCAAACTATTTATATTTTTGATAGCTAAGAATTGTCCTTATATTTAATTTATTTTTAGTAAATTTTATTTCATTCATTTTCATCACAACGACCCATGACTGGCCCCATTGTACTATACTGGATCGTAGAGTATCCCTTTCCCTGCCCTGCCACCATTCAGCTCCCACTTATCAGCTCGGGTTTTCATTCATTCATGTAAGTCCGATTTCTGCTGGGCCTCACTGTCCGATTGCTTTATAATTAGGTCTAAAATAAACGCCTCGCCAGCGAAAAGCGCGTACTCAAGTGACGCAATCCGATTAGCGAGTTGCGCATAGTGAGTGGGTCTCGGAATCGAGACACAATCAAACCGCAATGCCCCGAATCGTATTATAACCTTACGACCCAGTGTCCCGGGGGCTCGGTGGCTCTTTATGTTTAATGTCACGTGTGGACGGTTGCCGGGCGGACTAATCTCGCCACTTTGGCGCCCACAACACGTGTTGCGCCATGGTGGTGCAAGGCTAATAGATTAGTCTAACATTTTCTGACGTATACAGGGATGATGAAACCGTACTTATTAAATCATCATTAAAAAATTCAACCCTATCTGTGTGCCATAAAAAAATTTGCAACTTGTAATAATTAGTTTTAAATGATTGACACAATTTTTATGAAACACAAATCTAACTCTAAAATATAAATCCAATAAATATTTGGAATTTATTATAAAATTCTCACATTTCTGTCAGTTGCAGAATCGGTGGTCGCTGTCCATGAATTGCCATTTTGGCTGCCTTCTGACCCGCGTAATGCCCACAAAAGCCAAGCCACATGTGTTTATTATGCAACATTTCCCATTGGCATCCCCTTCCAGTGCCAATCCTACAATGTTGTTGTTTTACTCGATTTCAGTCGACGAGCTGAGCTTTTGTAAATGTTTCTAAAATTTCGGGGGATTTCGGTGATTGGTTTGTCCAGAGATTTTTTTGTATATTTGACTAAATAAGAGCTATCAATCGAAATGCTACAAAATCGTGTGATATTTTTTTAAAAAACATTGATTGTTTTTATTGCCAAGCTGAGTTTTTTAGATTTTTGTTTGGGAGCGCCTCAAAGTATGCAATGGTTTAGCCAAATAAGCCACTTCCTGTTTTTACATCACTGTTAAGTTAACAGAACAGCTAATACAGCCGAAAAGGATTATATATCCCGTTTCCGCTCTTTCTAGATAGGAAAACTGATCAAGGACATTTGAACATGCACTCTATAATACAGAAACGAGCTAAATATTGTGGGCTCGTTTGCCAGCTATTAATTATGTGACTGTTTGCATCCCAGAGCAGCGATTCATGTTTGCATTCAAACTCCCACACCCTCACCATCCTACCATCCTACACACAACCACCACGGTTGGAGTGCAATTAAGTAAAGTAAAACCGTTAGATGAAACAAGTTCTGGGAACAGAGAATCTATTTAGTACATCGGACTAATGGGGATTGGCATGTTTTGGTCAGACTGATTAATATGCCGGCATCAATGATGACAGAACTTGCATGCGATGATTGCCAGATATGAGCAAACATCGATGTCGCATAAACGCAGCCAGCGTAACGAAAATTTCAATTTCGAAACGTGCTTGAGAGCCAAGCCGGGCCGAGTTGGGCCCGGGCCGGGCTTCAGACTTTAAATTGTCGCCCCGAAAGGCTGCTTTTGACATTTTTTGCGTCAGTGTTCGCCTTTTGCTCGTTTGCATACTCTGGGTAGAAATAACGGGCCGCAATTTTAATTAGTTTTAACCCGCCCTCAAAAGTGGAAAGAAGCTGACAGCTGGGACAAAAGTCACGCAGCGTGGGCGGTAATGTCACTGATTCAACTTTAATGTGGTGTTTAAAGTCAAAGCCCACAGGGCGTATGACTGATGGACTGGACAGGCGATCCCTCAAAAATCAAAAAGGTGTGATTGTCCAGGATATACACAAGTACCCATAATCATTTGTCCTTTTTTTTTTTATCTCCGAGGGAGTTTTCCGCGTTGATTGTTCCCAAACAAGTAGCTGGAATAAGCCAAGGACGAAAGGAAATAGCCAGCGGAATGACAAATGATTCAACGCCCTTACATGGCTTATTAGCAAAATATATCTTGACCTTTAGTTGATGAAAAACGAAACACTTATTGGTTGTAATTTCTATTGTTTAACTCGCAGCGATTATTTGCTGAGAATATAAAAAGTCATAAGTACTTAGGCCTTACATATGTAATACTAGATTCAACCTTAATCCACTTTACTTAACTGCAGATACCTTATAGGCCTAAAACGCCTTTTTGGCATTGTCGCTTATCCTTGGAATCCGCTCCATATCACTATAGGTAGGGTCGTACCGCATTTCGACTGTCTCGTAAAGTTAAACGATGTGAAGACTTTGCACACACACCGACTCCTTTGCCTCCGTCCAGGATAAACATGTGTGACTTGTCAGTTACCCAGACACGCCCAGCGCCAAAGACCTTTCCTCTTCGGCTTTTATTTAAAAAAAAAAAAAAAAAAACATATATATTTTTATTGCCTTTTGGCCATCGTCAGTTGACGGTCTGACAGTGGCTCCAGGAAGTCAGGAAGACCGGCCGGGGGATGAAGTCGGACCCGACTGGGGTGCTCGGAGCGTGCTCCTTGTCTGCTAAATACTCGACACTTGGTATGTGATTGAAATAATGCCTTGCGATAATCCAAGGCTTATTAAAAGGTCCTGACAACACATTGGCAGTTCCTGCTGGATTTAGGTATGGCAGGTGGCTTTGCAACATATATTTATATATAGTATATATATTCCATTCAAATCAAATACTAAATTAAAATCTATTGCCGTGACATATTGACAACCACATCGTCGTCGAACCGTTGTTTATTAAAAAGGGATCGAATTGGGAAATAAATTAAATGGTCAAATCGCAGTGGAGCCAAACTAGGGAGAAATTAAAAGAGAAAACCTAGTTTTAGTTCAGTGAAAATACCAATTTAATAAACCAAAACCCGAAAACAAAATCCACAGACTGTAGCGCGGATAATCAAGTACAAAATATGATAATGCATGATAGGCTGATCCGATAAGAAAATTTATCCACATAAAATAAAAATTCGATTAACTCGCACCGACAAAAAACACGGGGGACTGAATTCATTGGGGTGGTGGAGAACATTGACATTGAAAATTAGGTGGATGGCATTCCGCACCCTCGCTTCAATTTTCCGATTTATCGAGTGCCAACAGTACGGCGACACACCGCAAATTACCCAAAGCTTATGATTATGGAAGTTCATGCAAAAAGCAAACATTAAAATTTGGATTACCATCGGTTAGCTTGATTTAATGATTTAACAAAAATGGTATAAAATTTCACATCTTTATGCGAACACAACGCTAAAATTTTAACAAGTTAAGCTAAGCTTTCAATATTAATTAATATTCCTTTAAATAAAAATGTGATTATAAACAATTAACCTTAAGTTGTGGGTTTAAGCAGTACATTAACAAGTTGCTTTTAAAAATGGGATAACTTATTTGTTTTTTAAATAGGAATTCAAGCATTGTTACTTCTTTGAAACGCTTTCTGTTTATTTGCTTCACATCCCTGGAGTCCTAAAGTCCTGAAGTCCTGGAGACTTCAGCTCAACCTGGCCATAACCCCAGCTGGCAAATATTTCCTTTTCCTTTATTTCAGTTCAAGATAAAAAGTCGCTACAACGACTAAACTGTTAAAAAATTCAAGCACAAATATTTGTTTCTTGCTCTGTTTGTTTGCTTGTTTGTAAAACTAATGAAATTTTTGCCATATTCTCCAAGCGGCGGCTGACCCGAACCGAAAAAAAATTTCTATATATATATGTATAACTTGACCGCAAGAAAAAATTAAAAGAAAAAAAAAACACAAAAAAATTAACGCCACTTTGGAAAACCAAAGTTCAAAAAGGAAAAAAGGAAAATATCAAAAGGCGAAGACGGCGTCTAAGGCGGCAAAAGGTCCAAGAAGCTGGAAATCAGAAGGGAAAGTACTGAAGACAAAGCCAGCGGGCGATGAAACAGCTAGCTAGCCAGATTATTATGTCAAGTCACGTTTATGAGCGTAATTTCGACAAAACACTCACCTCCCCATCTGGCTTTTGGCCCACAGATGCAGTTGGTATCTCCGTTGCCTGAAACTCGGTGGTGGAGGATTTAATCTCCACACATTAAACAAAAATATTATACCAAGTCCCAACCACAAAATATTTCATAAAAAAAAAGTAATCATTCCTTAAAAAACTGCAAGTGCTGTTCAATAATCTATGATTTTTACCATATGAACTAAAAATATTTCATTAAAATAATCATTAAATTCACTTTTTTTTTAATCTTAATCTGACCCAATCTTTTTCAGTCTGACCCCCAGTGAAGTCTTTATCTTTGTAGCTAATGGTCCGATTCTTGAGCAGAATACCTGCAACTATTTGTATATACATTGTCTTTCATTCGGCAATACAATTTATGAAACAATTGTTAAAAAAAAGTTTAAACCAAATTATTTAGAAAAGCGATTTTAAAAATCTACAAAAATCCTTGGAGTCACATTAAGGCTTGCAAGATGCCGATATCTTTGCCCATAAACATCCGATCCTTGTACGAAATACATTAAACGGTTTATGCATCGATTCACATAAATAATTAAAACAAATATATGTTTTTAGATTTTTGGTCCAATTTTCTATAAATCTGTACAAAATGTAGAAAAATTTCTGGAGGACACCCTTCCAAAACGGATGGATGCACAATGGAGGCCATAGCCTATATGCATGGCTATAACTTTGCCAATCAATTTCGGATTCATCATCGGAATGCCTTAAGCAATTTCTACATCCATTTTCAGGCGTTCTGCATCAACATCTAGAGACAAATTATTATGCAGGATCCCTTACAAAATGAGGCAAAATATGGCCCCTAGCAAAGGCCATAAACTTCAATACTCATCCGACTCACAGGCGGAATATCTTAAACAATTTTTTTTATCTATTCTCCTTAATTCAACAAAACAAAATCTTAAAAATTTAAACTTTTTTTTAATTTGTTTTGAAAGTTAGAGAATAATTTTTTCCTCACCTTGCACAACAGCGCCTCTAGTGGCTAGTAGTAGAACAAGTAATTGCCGTTTTCTATGTTTACTGATTTAATCTGAGTTTCCATGTTTCTTTCTTGTCTGTGTTTCTATGTTTCTATGTTAATTTCTATGTTTGAAGCCTTCTATGTCCTTGGAGTCCTTTAAAGAATATGTTTTTATATTTCACATAAATATTTCTATGTTTTACTTGTCACATCTTTTCTTGCCGACTATGTCCTTGGCGCCCCCCGTATCAAACGTTTGAAAAAGGACGCAGCTTCCAATCTCTTCCGTTGTCACATAGAGGCACAACAATCCTTTGCCTCGGGTGTCTCCTTCCATCTGGCAGGACTCGTCCAACACAAAATGGTGTAACTTTTTGGAACCGGACAATTAAGGAATGTTTTAAATCAGATATAAGCTTCTAGGTGCCCTGATCACATAATTTTGTTCCCTTTTGAAATCGGACATAAATTGGAGTAACTACAAGACTCGAAAGATGACAAAATGGGGAAAATCGGAAATTGACCATTTTTAAGGGGGACCCCTTGTAAAAATTTCGAAAAAATTAAAAACTACATTTAAGAAATATTTTAAATAAGGGATTGAGCTTCTAGGTGCCCTTATCACAGAATGGTGTTCCCTTTTGGAATCGGACATAAATTGGAGGAACTATGAGTCTCACAAGATGGCAAAATGGGGATTATCGGAAATTGATCATTTTTAAAATTAAATTGATCATTTAATTTTTCCCCTTGGAAAAATTTCGAAAAAATTAAAAACGACATTTAGGGAATATTTTAAATGAGGGATGAAGCTTCTAGGTGCCCTGATCACAGAATGGTGTTCCTTTTTGGAATCGGATATAAATTAGAGGAACTACAAGTCTCGAAAGTTGGCAAAATGGGGAAAGTCAGAAATCGACTATTTTTAAGGGGGACCCCCTGGAAAAATTTCGAAAAAAATAAAAACGACATTTAGGGAATGTTTTAATTGAGGGATTAAGCTTCTAGGTGCCCTGATCACAGAATGGTATTCCCTTTTGGAGTCGGACATAAATTGGAGGAACTACAAGTCTAAAAAAATGGCAAAATGGGGAAAATCGGAAATTGACCATTTTTAAGGGGGACCCCTTGTAAAAATTTCGAAAAAATTAAAAACGACATTTAGGGAATATTTTAAATGAGGGATGAAGCTTCTAGGTGCCCTGATCACAGAATGGTGTTCCTTTTTGGAATCGGATATAAATTGGAGGAACTACAAGTCTAAAAAAATGGCAAAATGGGGAAAATCGGAAATTGACCATTTTTATGGGGGACCCCTTGTAAAAATTTCGAAAAAATTAAAAACGACATTTAGGGAATATTTTAAACGGGGGATTAAGCTTCTAGGTGCCTGATCACAGAATGGTGTTCGTTTTTTGAATCGGATATAAATTGGAGGAACTATGAGTCTCGAGGCTTTTTAAAGTTTTAGAAACAAGGAATCCCAGAGCTTTTACAGAGCTTTAAGCTAAAGGATACCAATTTAGCAAAGGTATATCCCCTGTGAGATGTAATGTCAGATTAGAGTTAAAAGAGGCAATACAAGTTTGGAAAATATAGTCAGGATGTTGTCTTAACTTTTCAATATGTAAAAAAAATATGCCAATAAGTTGAGGATTATAGAAATCTTTGAAAAGAATCCCAAGAACAGAGACTTAGAATAAAAATAAATATTTTTTCCTGCATCCTTATTAACGAACAAGTACCAATACTTAAAACCAAAAATTTTTTTTTATTTCGTAGTTGGTATATAATTATTTTAAATGATTTGTAATATACCTATTTTGGGGCGTCCTTTTTCTCTCATGCTTGAAGCTTCCTGATGGAAATGTTCTTGGTTCTTGATAAGGTTTGAGAACAAAGGACTTTGGGTCAATTATAATCACTGTTTGCAAATCATTGGCGATTGATTGGCGTCAATTGAATCTGGTTTTGGTGTCAATTAGCTTCACAAATTCAGCTCCGAGGGAATGTAAATCAGGTCGAGTCCCCAGTGGATTTCAAATCGATTGCCGTGACCTTTGGGAGAGTTAATAGACAAAAAGCACGTCAAGCGTGTCCTGGGCTGGACAAGGTGTCAAACGGTATCTAAATACCTGCTGCATTCCAACACGCATATAAAGGGTTTTGTATAAAAATGCTACCTCAGTCGCCCATAAGAATCAGTCCGGGATTAGACATGAAGCTGGCCTATTTTCCTCCGGCAAAGCAACCTCCAACGCTTCCGAAACATCACTTACACAAACTCGTTCAGGCCGGTTGGCAGTTGGCCTTGAGATTCGGCAAGCGGACCACCATTCATGGCCTGGACCGGCTCCTGAGCTCCAGGGCCAGTCGATGGGAGCGATTCGTTTGGCTGTGCACCTTTGTGTGTGCCTTCCTGGGAGCAGTCTACGTGTGCCTCATCCTCTCCGCCCGCTACAACGATGCCAATTTCCAGACAGTGGTGGACAGTACCCGATACCCGGTCTACCGCATCCCCTTTCCAGTGATCACCATTTGCAATCGGAACAGGCTGAACTGGGAGCGGCTGGACCAGGCCAAGGCGAGGTTTATGCCGAATGTCACCGATACGGAGCAACTGGCTCTATTCGAACGCATCACGGGCAGTTACGATGATGTATCCTTCGGGAATTTCCAGTCCTTCGAGCGGCTGAGGAACCAGCCCACACAGCTGCTGAACTACATAAACTTCAGCCAGGTGGTGGACTTCATGACGTGGCGATGTGATGAGTTGCTTACGGAGTGCCTTTGGCGTCATTTTGTCTACAACTGCTGTGACATTTTCTCCAAGAGGAGGAGCAAGAACGGTCTTTGTTGGGCCTTCAACTCCCTGGAGACGGAGGAGGGTCGACGAATGCAGCTCCTCGATCCCTTGTGGCCATGGCGAACGGGATCAGCGGGTCCCATGAGCGGCTTATCCGTCAGGGTGCTCATCCAGGCTGCCAAACACTATCCAGGCCGGCACAACGAGAAGGGCATCGACGTGATGGTCACGGAGCCGTTTGTGTGGCACAGCAATCCCTACTATATACCCGCCAATACGGAGACCACACTGGAGATCGAACCCATCATCTACTTCTACGATAATGACACTCGAAGTGTTCGCTCCGATCAGAGGCAGTGCGTCTTCGATGTGAGTAGAAATCCCTTACTAAAGCCTGAAATCTGCATTCATTTTTTTTCGTAGGACGAACGCAATAGTGAGGACTTCAGGTCTCTGCAGGGATATGTTTATATGATTGAGAATTGCCAATCCGAGTGCCATCAGGAGTACCTAGTGGGATACTGCAATTGCACAGTGGACTTGTTTTTTCCACCGGGTGAGCTAGAGTTTTGATGAATCCTTCCATTTATAATGGAAATCTCTCAAACCAGGTCAATATCGATCTTGTAGGGCCTCCGACTTGCTCTGCCTGGCGGAACACACTGGTTAGTTACCTCTTATCCTTTTAGATTGCTAATTGTAACCCAATCTTATCCAGACAAGCTCCGCTACTCCCACCAGCCCGGCGAGGTGGCATATGTCAAGAATCACGACGAGGGCATGGTGTGCAAATGTTTTAGAAACTGCTACTCCTTGAACTACATTAACGACGTTAGACCCGCCTTCCTGCCACAGGATGTTTACGGCAACACCTCGTATGTGGATCTGGATGTTCATTATCGTTTCGAGACCATAATGGTCTATCGCACCAGCCTTGTCTTTGGTTGGGTGGACTTGATGGGTGAGTAAGGACTACTACTAGTTGCAAGAAGGTTAAAATCCATCTAAAGAATGTATCATTTAGTTAGCTTTGGTGGAATTGCTGGACTCTTTCTGGGCTGCTCCCTAATTAGTGGCATGGAATTGGCTTACTTTCTCTGCATTGAAGTTCCCGCTTGTGGACTTGATGGGCTGCGTAGGCACTGGCGGGCTCGAAGACAGATGGATACGTCTCCCACCACAGTCACGCCAATATTAAATTTCCGTCAAAACACCCCAAGTCAACTGATGGAGCATTATATTATGCAGCTTAAGGCCGAGCAGCCGCAGCAATTAACTCAAAAACAGAAGTTAAACTTTCAAAAATGGCAACGACTCACTTTTGGCAATAGACACTTTATGGACAAGTGAGGAATAAAAAGAATAAACATTATATTTTGAAAAACCATAAAGAAGTTTTAATCTTATTCCTGTAAACGTGTCCTTGACACCAGCCTTAAATATCGTGATGACGTCTCAAACAGCTCCTGTCATTCCTCGGAAAGCGACAAATAAACTTTAAACTCACCTTGTGGCACCTCGCGATACTCCCGTCAATGCAACAGCTATTAATATCGCATTGCTGGCGGTGCGGATTTTGTGGCATTTGTGAAATGCATATTTCTATTCTGGAGCCGGACCTTTCTCCCTTTCTCTGTTTCACGTTTTACTTTCTAATATCAAATGTCAAACGCTCCTGTTGTTCCTGTAAGTGTTTGAATGGATGTGTGTCTAGTCTAGACATTGTCTAGCTGCCGTTATCAGCACATTTGTATGAAACGTAATCTAATAATATTATCAAATATTACCCCGATGTCTGAACTTAAGGTTATGACTCGGGGTTTTGACCTTCAACTGGGGAATACGTTTTGGGTTATTCTATAGAGAAAAAACATACCTTCTTTCTAAAACCTTTTTAGACTATAGAACTAACCATGAACTGTCTCATACAATCATTTCTATACTAGTTTCTTCAAGCTTCTAATTTTTAAAAACTATAATAATTGTAATCCTCTAAGTTACATTTTGCATCTTACAAAGTCCCAGAGTTCCCCCTTTTTTAACTTTAAACTTTCAAGCTTAGCTTAAATAGATCACAAAATAAAATTAGTTTCTCAATTTCAATTTAAGCAAGTTTAATCAGAGTTTAAGATATAAATCATTAACCCCAGAAGTTTATTTTCAATTCCATTCGTAGGAGTAAAATATATCCCAAAACAAATGCCAAGTTACCTTGGAAGAAGTTGTATTCATCGGAGAAAAAGGTCCTGGAATTGGGATTGCTTTCCCCAAGGGATTTTTTTCTTCCTATCCCAAACCCACATTAACCATAACTCATTTTTAATTTGCATATACCAACGGATAATTTTATTAAATAGACACTATTTAATAGCCACTTATTCTTTACACATTTTATAAAAAATATTAGACATTTTTATTAAGTAAATATTTATACTTCATTACTAACTTCTAACTAAAATATTTAAATAATCCAATAAAGAAAAAGATGAACATTTTTAAGTTTAAAAACCAAAGAACGGAGTGCTTTTTAAAAGTTCAAACAAAACTTTCTCCTCCCTCGCACATTATATTTATGATTTATTAATTCGCAAACCACTTTTACTTTATTTCTGCATATATTAAAAGCATGTAAAATCTGTACGACAAATAAAAAATTACCCAATTCCCTATATTAACATAAATTAGGTATAATTTAGCCATTACAGAATAATATACCTCAGTCTTTGGACATATTCCCTTGGGAAAACACATTAGCTTTTTAAAAAAATCACCCAGACGGCTTTTTTTACAGACGCCTGTAGAATCGAGTCTCTTGTAGATAAAAATAGCACAAGTTCATCAAACGATAATACCGCTAATCCAAGAAGAATGCACATCTATTAAGTCTATTGAGAAAGGTCCAATCAATAATGCGCCCTGTTGGCCCGCCCCATTAAGATCAATTAAAAATTGCATGAATCGGTCCACGTTTGCCTCCGAGATTTTTCTTATAAAGCCTTCGGTGCATCGAAATCTGACATAAGAAACTATAATGTCGGAAGCTACGGACGAGCCGCCACTGTATCTAACACCGCAGTTCTTTAGACGGACCCTGGAGCACGGCCTGCAACAACAGGATCTCCATGTCCTTGAGGTGATGCTGACCAACCTGACCCGCGGTGGGGAGAACTACTGCAGCAACATCTACAGAGCCCACATTAAATATCGAAATGCGGAGGGAAATGCCTTGGAGACATCCTTGATTGTCAAGTCCATGCCGGATGATAAGCAGGCTATATTGGCCCGACTTCACATCTACAACAAGGAGACATTCTTTTACTTGCAAATCAAACCCAAGCTGGAGACTCTAATGTGGGGAATAAGTGATGTTTCCAAGCCATGGTCTCTAGGAGCCAAGTAGGTCTATAGAACTATTTTAAAATTTTTAAAAATAATGATTTTTCCGTAGGCACTATTACTCTACCTCTCAGCCGGAACAGACCATTATATTTGAAGACCTATGCTGCAAGGGATATCAGTTGAAGTGCCGACAACTGGGCCTGGACTTGGCACATGCATCGCTGGTGATGCGGAAGCTGGCAGAGTATCATGCTCTTACAATGACCATGTCCGAATGGGAGCCAGAGTCGATCATAGACCGCTATCCCTTTGGACTCCTGCACATGGATGCCATAAAGTCGGAGCCATTCAAGTTACTGTTTGGGACCCAACTCCTGAAACTAATAGCCCTTCTAACCGAGTGTGAGGGCTTTGGTTCCATTACCAAAAAGTTATATCGATACCATGAGCATTTCACCGATCGTGTTCTGAAGGCGGTTTACCCTCTCAGAGGAAACCATAATGTTCTTAACCACGGAGACCTCTGGGTAAACAATATATTCTTTAAATATGATTCAAAGTACAAGGTGAAGCAAGTTAAGATTGTAAGTATGAATAAAAAAACAAAAACTCTTTAATTATAATGTTTTTATAATCTCTCAGATTGACTTCCAATTGTGCTTCTATGGGAGCCTAGGATTCGACATCAATTACTTCTTAAACACCAGCCTGGAACTGGGGGTACTGCGTGACCACCGACAGGACCTGATAGACATTTACTTCGAGGTCCTGATAGAGGTCCTTAAAAAACTGCCATGGTCTAAGCCTCTGCCCACCTACGAGAGTGTCATGGAGGAGATTCGGGAGCGTGAGGCCTACGGATTCTTTGTTGCTTTCGGCTTTTTTCCTCTGATGAGCATGATTGGTGTAGATTCGGAGGATAATTCTCTGAAGAACTTCCACGACGAGGAGTTTGCTCGCCAAAAGGTTCAACTTATGTTTGAAGGAAACTCTCGTACCCTGGAGAGCTTAAAGTGTACGGTGAAGCGTTTGGATGAAATGAAACTATTTGATTGAATTTTTAATATTTTTAAACAAGTTTTTAGGATAATTAGAATTTTAAACTCTTCACTTGTATTTTTTTTTATACTTTAAAAAATAAATAGTGATAGCTCAATTGTTTAGGGGTGATATTTAAAGAAATCTTTTCAGATTCTCTAACTTCTGACCATCAAAGATAATTATGGCCTATTATTGCATGTTGATATTTTAAATAATATAATTACACTTAATGACAAAGCGTTTGTCGTTGTTTGTAAATAAATCTTTATAACCAGGTGAGTAACACGTTTATAGAATTATTATGCCATAAAGTTGGGGTTGAGTTGTTTTTTAGGGGTCATTAATACCAGCTCCTAATTTTAAACCCATTTCACTTTTGGTCATTTATGTATTGTTATATAGTAACCATAATACCATTATGTTCAAACCAGCGAATCAAATAATTATGGTCGGGTCACTACCCTCAAAAAATAATAAATAAAGTGAGTTTTGAAAACAATTTTTATTTAAAATTTGCTTATAATATCAAAATAAAATATTTCTTAAACTGTATGTAAGGGTATATATTAAGTTCGTTTAATATTAATAAATTCTTAGATAAATTAAAATATAAATTAAAAACTTGTCTAAAAGGCGTCAGCTAAACCAGAAACCACAGAAAAATGCAAATATGGCTATAAGATTGACAATATAATGAATTGTCTGTCAATTTTCGCATGTTTGAGAAAAGTCAACCGACACACGTGAACAAAAAGCTTCTCACTAAGATTTGCCTTTTTTTTTTAAATAGATTCCAAATCCGGTGAGAAAGGTTAAAGCTTACAAAAAAATGATATAGAAATGATGTGGCAGGTAGTCCCCTATTAAGATAACTCATACTATTAAAGTGTTTAACTAGCTTACGGATTGCTATAATTAATACAACTAAAATAGTCAACTACGCGATAACGATTTGGTCAGAATCGGATATAAAATCAGCGCGACTCGTTAACTGTTTTTCAAACGGTCGCGATATGTGTAGCATTGAATACGATGCGGAGGTCTCCGCCCCGCCCAAGCATCTGGATATATCATTCTTCGAGGAGGTGCTGGACACTGCCCTGAGAACTTCCAAGGCCAAAGTGCTCTCCATTCACATCAAAATGGGCAGCAACACCGGCGAGAACTACTGCAGCCAAATATACAGGACGAAAATATCCTTCCAACTACCCGGTAAACCTGTGCAATCAATGATGTTCATCGTAAAGAGTATACCACGCCTGGAATCGGTGGAGTTTATCGAGGACCTGCAGGTCTATCTGAAGGAGAAGGTCACTTATTACGATGTCCTCCCCCGCCTGGAGCTGTTGATGAAGTGCAAGCAACGTTTTGGTCCCAAGTGGGTTTAGTTTTAAATAATATTTTAAATATATTTTTTGAATCTATCTTCCTTTTGCAGACTCTATCATTGCATTAAGCAGCCGGAAAGCACCATGGTGTTTGAGGATCTAGGCCAGTTGGGCTACGTGATGGCCTCCCGCGAATTGGGTTTGGATGAGGAGCACTGCCGATTGGTTATGGAACGACTAGGAGAATTCCACGCCACATCCATGGCACTAGCAGAGCTGGTAAGTAAAATCGGTCTACATATTTAGAAAATAAACTTATGAGAGTCCTTTAGGATCCACACATATTTGAAGCTTATAGTGATGGAATGCTGTCGCCCCAAGGCTTGGCCAAGGATGACGGCCTACTGATGAGCTTCTTCTCGGGCAACGGCCAGGAGCTTCTCCATCTAGTGAACACTTGGCCTGGATTCGAACGCATTGCTGGAAAGATTGACAAATACCTGAAGAACCACAGAGCCAACCTGGAACGCAGCCAGGCGCCGCAGGACAAGGAGATCAAGGTCCTAAACCACGGAGATCTGTGGGTCAACAATATGATGTTCAAGTACGATGCACAGAAGCGGCCCCAGGATCTTGTCCTCATCGACTTCCAGCTGAGCGTGTGGGGCAGTCCAGGCATCGATCTCAACTACTTCTTCTACACCAGTCTCAACTTGGAGGTCCTGCGCCACAAGAGACCCCAGTTGCTTCACGTTTACCACTCCCGACTGGCGGAGACGCTGCGCAACCTGGAGGTGGACGTCCCAGTGCCTAGCTACGAACAGATCCTCGAAGAAGTACATCGTCGAGAGGCCTATGGATTCTTTGCCAACTATGGCATCTTTCCAACCATCAGCCAGGATAAATCCCAAACTGCGGACAATAACCTGGAGAGCTTTAAGGATGCCGATTTTGCCAAGCAGAAGCTGCGCCAAATGTTCAGTTCACGCCGACTGGCAGACACACTACAGTATACCCTGCCGCATTTCGAGCGTAATGGAGTATTAGGATAACTAAAGTATAAGTTGGGTTTAATAGTTTTCCCCTTCCAATAAAAATAATGAAAAATCAAGTCTAAAAAATATATTTTGTTACGTGAATTTTAGAGTCATTGTTAAAATTGCACATGTTTCGTATTTGTATTGAAATCACCAAGGGAGTACAAAAGAAAATGCATGTAAAAAATTACTTTTAAATTAATCTGCACACATACAAAATAATGTCTTGCCCATATGAACAGTCCGGGTAAAACTGGGCAATCAATTAAACTAGACCTATACATAAATTTTTACTCATTCACTGTTTGTTGAACCGCAGCATGTAGTTCCCAAACCAAAAATTATGCTTATATACTTAATGAACTAGACAACTTTATGCTTATTGGTGTTGGCCTATGGTTCAATTGATTCTGTGCGTGTTCCGCCACATTGTGTTTCCTCTTTTTTTTTTTTGGAAATTGGCCAGATTAGCTCCAAACATCGGCGGAATAGCGCTTCTGAGCCTCCATCTTTTTGATATACTGCACGGCATCGGCCTCACTCATGTTACCTTTGGTGGAAAGAATTTTCACTAAAATGTTCCTAACATCCACGGCCATGTTTTTGGCGTCCCTGCAAGGAATAAGAAGTATAAGTATTTTGATAAAGAACCATCGTCTATGTCCCACTTACCCGCAAATATAAAAGTGTCCCTTGTTTTCTCCAATCACGTTCCATATCAGATCGGCATCCTGCTCCAACAGGTGTTGCACATAAATCTTCGACGCCTGGTCGCGGGAGAAGGCCGCCTTCAGGTTGAGAGTTCCCTTCTTGACCCACTCCTCCAGCTCGGACTCGTAGATGTAGTCCTCGCTGCGTTTGCGGCAGCCGAAGTAGAGAATCGACTCGCCCACAGTCTTTCCCTCATCCCGCAGGTACTGCCGCTCTTGGATGAAGCCGCGGAAAGGCGCCAGACCAGTTCCCGGGCCAACCATAATGATCGGCGTCTCGGGCTTCGTGGGCAACCGGAATTGAGACTTGCGGATGAAGACAGGCACCTTGACCTCCTCACCATCCTTGGGCTGCTTGTTCTTCAGGTAGGTGGTGGCCACGCCCTTGTTGACGCGTCCCGTTGGAGTTTTGTACTCCACCAGCACGGCAGTCACATGCACGTCGGTGGGATGCAGCTTACCCGACGACGAGATCGAATAGTATCGTGGCTGCAGGCGGGGCAGCAGCTCGCAAACATGGTCGATGGGAGGGCGGCATGACTTGATGTCCTCCAGGATATGGACAATGTTGCGGCAGGCGTCCTGAATCCAGCTCTGGTACTTTTCCTTACCCTCTGGACTGATGGAAGCCATGCTGCGCAGCAATTCCTTCTCCTTCTCGTCCGTGCAGTACTCCGCCAACTCCTTGAGGATGTGGGTGCGAGGAATAGCCGTAATTTCCAAGTAGTGGGTCAAGGCGGTGCGGTAAGTGGTAGGGCAGGGGAACGGATGCTTCTTGCTGCTGTCCGTGTCCGTGTTGATCAGCGAGAAAATAGTGTCCAAGTCGGCATTGCACAGCTGGCCAAGTTTCTCAACCAGACCCTTGTCGTTGATGGGATACATGGCCACATGGTCGCCAGCATCGTAGCGCATCTTGGAGCCCTCAATGCTCAGCTCGATGTGCATGCAAGAGCGGCCACCACCCTTGTGCAGCTCGCGGTTGACCTTGATGGGCGCCAGGAAGGGATTCTTGGCGTCGAACGGCGGGCGTTGGTTCTGCACGGAGTGGAGACGGGCGATCTCGCCAGTGTAGATGCGATCGGGCTGCGCGTCCGGCTGCTCCAGCAGACGGTATTGACGGATGAGCACCTCCTCGCCGCCACCCTCAATGCCGAAGTGGTCGCACACGGCGGGCCAGAAGCGATCCTTCCACGTGATGAAGTCATCCTCAATGCTAGCGGGAGAAGAAAGAATAAGTCGTGTGCTAAAGGTTGAAAGGACACTCTCTTACTTGGCATCGTCGTCGCCGAGTCCCAGTTCGAAGACACGGTTGGCTCCCAATTCCTCCAGTCGCTTATCGACGTAGATGGCTACCTTGTTGTAGTGCTCATAGGTCTTGTTACCCAGTCCAAAGACCTAAAATAGATATGAGAATAGATGGAAAGATTTTATTAAATGTTTAAAAAGTTATCAAAAAATAGACTTTGAAATCTATTTTCAGATACTAGCCCTAACTTATTCATCGAATTGATGGACAGATCTGACTATTTTCCACTTTTTCATTGATCTTTATTTGATCTTTTATTACCGCACATTCCATTTGCCTCCACACTCTCGTATTGTTATTAAAAATGTGATTCAAAAGGCCGCGCAAAGTTCGCGACCTTGGCGAGCGCCAAATGTTGCTCAAGAGTGTTGAGGAGACGAACGTGTTTAGCATTTTCCGACTTACATGTGTGCATGTAACCGGCCCGACCAATTAAGTTGTAACCCCAACAATAATCATACATATTGCATAAGATTAGGGACGGACCCCAAGAGAGGGGCCTCCAAGATTGTTGCCTACGAAAGGCTGGCTGCTGTGACACTCGAACGCAATTATGAGACGTCTGAAAAGCCCGCCAATTCAAATGAGATAAAGTATCTTTAGCTTGAACTTCGAAATTAGTCTGAGAAAGTATTTTAAACAAATAAACAAAACGTAGTAAGTAATGAATATTAGTCACGCAATATCGCAAACTATTTTCTTGTTTTTCTAGATTTACAATAGAACTGGTAATTAATCTGGTAATTAATGTATCTATTTCTCATTTAGGATACCCGGAAATAGTATTAACCAATTTCAAATGTTTACTATCTCCTTACATCAGCTGGAGCCAAACAAAAACCTGATAGTCTATCTCTAACAATGCCAAAAATGGACGCTATTGATAGCACTCAAGAGGGTGGTAACCAGGGTTATCACCAGGAGGGGCAGTGTTCGATAAGCGTTTGAAAATGTTTGTATTTCTGGTCATATCTGAAGGCCAGGCTACTATGTAATCGGCCATTGTTTAGATTGTGTCTCCGATTTGGGTGCTATTATCGCTGGCACTCACCGCATAATTAAGTCCAGTCAGATCAACGTCGCCGTTGGTTATCCATTCGTAGAACTCCATGGCGTTGTCGGTGGGATCACCCTCACCATATGTTGCCAGGCAGAATACGGCCAGCGAATTGTCAATGTCCTTCAGTTGCAGCAGCTCCTCCATGTCGCACTCCTCGGGATCGGCGACCATGCCCTTGAGACGGTACCGGATACCCTCCTTGGCGAGGCGGCCGGCGAACTCTTCACCCGTTCCGGTCTGCGAGCCATAGAACACCACCAGGCTACGTCCGGAGGCTTTGAGTTTCTTAATGAAGGAGTTATCCGTGGCAGTAGTGGTACTAACTGTGGTGGGCCTGGAAGACACCCTCTGGTTAGATATATTCCAAGATTATTTTGGGATTAGAGAGCTTACTGGATAGAATAGCTGCGAGCGGGCTCCTCTTCCTTCTTGCGGCTTCGTAAAAAGTAAAAGGCAGCTCCACCGATCAGCACCGCCAACAGGGCTATGTCTAGGAGGCCCAGGAAGGGTTCGTTTCCGCCGGCAACGGCTTCGGCCGCTTCCTCGATTATTTGCTCGCTGGCGCTGGCCATGGTGGTGAGATGTGTGTGACTGCAAAGAGGGCATAGAATTTTCAGTGCTTTTCAGTTTTGCGAAGAGCTTTGCATAAAATTTATATCAGTGGATTTGCATGCCGAGCACTTTGGACACGCACTGTCTAATATATTCCACGTAAGCCAGAACGCTTCGGCTGCTTTACATTCTCTAACGGTAACCCGCTTCCGCACTTGTCTTAACGGTACTCGGTGCGATCTCGCTTTCGCTTAAATGTTTCGTCACCACAGACTGACATTGAAAACACGTAGGATTTAAATCGATTGTACCTTGGGTTTCTTTTTTTTTCTCTCTCTTTGTATATAGTACAATTTTTTTTTTAGCGGCCACCTTTTGCTATTACTATTATTATTTGCTATTAAATTTTTAATTTTGAACGCGTTCGGTAGCGCTACGTCTGGTCGGGTCAACAGCGAACTACCAAATGAAGGCCGAAAGCAACAGGTTTTAAACACTGAGCTTATCGCGTGAAATGATGAAAGTTACAAATCATTTTTGCAATGCTTATTTTTTTTATATCAGTAAACAATAGAAATTCTAGTAAATAAATAATTACAATTTTCATTATCAATTTTGATAATTCTAGGCTAAATATATACTTCAAACACAAAAACATTTATAAACATTTTTTTTGGGGGCATTATCTTAATTATGTATGTTAACCCTTGACAACGATCTCATCTTTTGTCAGTGGATTTGTTGCTGGAATTGCGTATCGCAAATATCGCAGAGAGTTGCACTTTGAATTGTGAATTTGCTTAATGCCTTAATGTTGCTAATGCGAGGGTCTGTTCGGCTGGCTCTACTTTGCATACATATAGTAGACGACCACTATCCGCGTAATAGTTCTTGTTGCTGTGGTCAACAAAAGGCACAAAATAAATATTAAACATGTGCCAGCAGCGCCGGTGACGAAAGACTGTATGGTAGAGGAGGCAAATTAGTGACTTTTTATGGGTCACCCCATCGTCGGGGTAATAAAATGATGCCACCGGAGTTTTGGGGCTGGGAAAGTGTAATGCACTTATAATACATTAACACTAATTACCAGCCTAATTGGGGCTAATTTTAGATAAGATACTTTGAATACAAATTAGACTACGGCTACTTTTAAGGACATTGCTGATAAATGTTTGAAAGCATTTATTTTATTTTCAAATCATTATGATTCTCTGGAATCTGGAGTACTAAGAGATAACCAACAGACTCCCCTAATCAAAAAAAAGGCTCCAAGATTGTAGTACCTGACACAACCCCTTTCTTCTAAGAATGTATTTCAAAGTTCCCCAGCCACGATGATATTTGTTAATCGTTTGTCGAAACAACACACTAAGCATGACTTGGCATTTAATTCCCTTATCGGAACCAACACATAAGCCAGCTGATTCTACAACTTCTAACGGTATAATTATGGCCAAACTAATCCTTTTTCTCGCAAATATGAGTTATCTGCTTTAAAATGTTGATACGTGACACACGAACCGTTCAAGGCAAAGTGAATATTTTAAAATAAATCGATCGATATACAAATAGTCGATTTTCATACCAAGCTTTTTGCTCTTAGGAAGTATCCACTGTACAACAAGGTGATGTGTCGGAAGATGAATCTGATCAATGGGGACAGCTGGAATGTTTATAGGTGGTCTTGAAACACGATTCACTAATACTTCGTTATGCAATGCGAACCCAAAGCTTACAATCTGCTGGGAACGCGCTGATCTAGTAAAAATAGCACGGAATAATAATAAAAACGTAATAAACTAAATTACACGCAGTGCCGGAGAGAGAGAGAAAGAGAAAATGTCGGACGCGACTGCTGGAGATAGCCAGGGATGGGGGGTTTCAAAAAAAAAGAGCGAGCTCAGCAACAGGTACTGAACTTTAAACTCGCCTTAAACGTCCTCACTCGCACGCACACGTGCGCGTCTCTTTAGGTATGTGTGTGTTTGTGTGTGTGTATTAGTGTTGTCTCCCCAACTTCGTCGTTGTAACCTTGACCGTCAAAGCAGTGATCGTCGTGTACTAGATATCAATTAATTTATGTATTTTGGCTGCGCCTTCATTTTCCTACAAATCGAAAATGCGCATTGCCAGAAACTCACCGATGCGACTACTCCCTTAATTGCTGCACTATATGCGCCTCTTCCTGTTGGTCTTTCCGCACTGCACACGTTTTATTATCCAAAGGTCTAATTCGCTTTAAATTAAAATGATAGAGGTGGATCGATGGGTTTCCACAAAATTTGTACCTACGGATTTGTATCTTTTGGATTTGTCTACCTTTGGTCACACTAAAAATACTGGCCACACTGGAAGGGTATCGTTATCTCCTCTGGGGTCAGGCATCTAAGGCGCGCGTTTTAAAAACCTTTTATAAATCTCTTTTTTTTAAAGATTTTGAATAATTTGGACAAGTTTTTGTATTTTTTGGGCTTTATTTAACTTTTTTGAAAAGTTAAACATTTTTTTAAATCGCCCAATCCCGTTATCAGAATTTTTTTGTTTCCGAGGCTAACTTTTCTTCAATTGAATTTTCAAATTCCTTCTCGAGGAAATTTAGTTTAGTTTTAGTTAAATTCCCGTCAAATCGCAATTTAAAACACTTTTTAAACTTAAATGAAATTACTCTTATACTTTTCAAATGTTGCCAACTATGCTAAAGAAATAGTAGATCGGTAAAAACATCGATAGTAAGAACATCAAAAGTGAAACATCGATAGTATTAGGTGGCAAGTCGATGTTTCTGCAGCACTAACTAGCAGCACATCTACTTAATTTTGTTGTCTTTTATTTTATTTTTTTTTATGTTTGGAACGGGTGTGCTTACGTTAATGAAGTTTTGTTTTCATTAAGTAGAGGCGTGGACGTAAAAGTCACATCTAAAATAGCCTGACAGCTTTCTCCTTCGGGCGGATTCCAATTGTGAAACTTACATGCAAATGCCCGTGGAGCCAGTCTTCAGATTCGTGGACGAGCACCGAGCACAGCAGAAATGCCATTAAAGTTCTTAAAAAAGTGTCGCCAGTACAATGTGACGTCCAAGAGTTTGTTTGTTATATCAGTCCATCACCTGTTGGGTGAGTAAACCAGGGGGCGTAGCAGCCTGCCTCGCGACAAAGCAATAAGCCAACAGCTGCAGACTTTTCATTAAATTTTTTTTAATTTAAATAATTGGAAATGTGTTTGATATTATTTTTTATGCTCTGTCTGGATATAAGTTTTTGAGTTTCTATATTTTAAAGCTGAAATAGTATCAAAATACTTGTTGCACATTACCCTTTAACAGACCCTTAACAGAGCTAGGACAGATAACAGTGCTATGTTAAGAATTACTCACAAAAAAGGTGGATTACTAATTAATTAAATAATCTCCCATTTTAGACACCTCCAGCACTGTGGACTGCACCATTAGCTCGGAGAGCAAGGGACAAGAGTGCCTGGATAACGTGTGCCAGCGTTTGGTCATCCACCAGTCCGAGTTCTTCGGTTTCAGGTACCTGGTCAAGGGAAAGGAGGACGAGTACAAATGGATCGACTTGGAGCGCTCCCTGAGCCGGCAGCTGGAAAAGTATGCTTCTGGGACCAAAATATACCTTCGGGTGCGCCACTATGTGACCACAGACGTACGCCTGCTGAGCGACGAGGCGACACGATTCTACTACTTCCTGCAGCTCAAGAGTGACATCTATGAGGGACGCATCGCCTGCGACATTCGGACCGCGATCCTGCTGGCGCTCTACTGCCGGCAGGCGGAGTACGACAGCTACCAGGGCGACAAGCAGAGCAAGGACTATCTGAAGAAGTCCCTGGTGCTGCCGCGCAACATGCAGGGCCTGGCCAACGACGACAGCATGCTGGAGGGGCTGATCGTGGAGGTGCTGCAGCAACAGCCGGGCCTGGCCCATCTCAGCCAGAGCCAAGCGGAGGAGATGTACATCAAGTGCTGCCAGCACCTGGACGGCTACGGGGAGGAGCGGTTCGCTGCCAAGGACACGTTGGGCAACGACATGCTGTTGGGCCTGGCCATCAATGGAATGGTCGTAAACTCGGACAATGGACGCCAGTACTTCCCGTGGAAGGACTTCCAGACGGTGACCATTGACAAGCGGACTATCAAAATTGAGCAGAACAAGCTGGACGGCGACGGAAGCATCGTGGGCAGCTTCATCTTCAGCGAGGCGGACACGGCCCGCTACTTCTGGAAGCTCTGCATCAGCCAGCACAAGTTTTTCAAGCGATACATCGACACGGCGACGTCCTCGAGCCTGGGCAGCGGCGCCGAGGTGGAGAGTGGTCCTCAGGGGGACTACGACTACGCGGATGTGGCCGCCGCCGAGTTGCAGAAACAACAACAGATGCAGCAGCAGCAGCAACAGATCCAGCAGCAGCAGCAACAACAACAACAGATCCAGCAACAGCACCAGCAGATGATGCTCTCATCCAACATATCGCTGGCCGCCAGTCAGAGTCAGAGCCAGCTCCTGGGCCAGAGCAGCTCCTGCCTCGATCTGAGCAACAACAACTTGCACAGCAGCAACGGCATGCTGCACCACGTCAGTGGCAACAACAATGATGAGCGGGAGCGCCTCAAGGCAATGCTGCCAACCTACCGTCCAGCACCAGACTACGAGACAGCCGTGCAGCTAAAGTACCGAACTCCGTCCGCAGAGCTACACAACGTAGCGCTAGCCCTGGCAGCTCCTGGGAATGCTTACTTTGCCGGATCCCAGCCGGATGTACACAATCCTGGGGTGTACACCGAGAACCTGCTCTACGGCCATCTGACTTCGCATCGGTATCCGGACGTGGCGCAGCCAGCTGCCCTCCATCACCACATCAATCTGTACCAGACCCAACAGCAGCACCAACAGCAGCCGCAGCCCGTTAGCACGGCCCAGGCGTATCTGGAGCTGTCCCAGCGCATGCACATGCTGCGCCACAAGGCACCGCCGCCGTATCCCGTCAATCGTCTCAGCTCCTCGTCCACGCCCGACCTAGCCGTGGCCACGCCCCGTCCGCTGCATGGCTACCGCAACTATGTGAGTGGCTCGTCGCCGGATCTAGTCTCCAACCGGACCCTTCTCAACGGTGGCCAGTACTTGGCCCTGGCGGCAGGCAATCATGCTGGCAACATGCCCACGTCTTCCGGTGCCACCATGCTGCACCAGTACCCGTACGTGGGGCACATGGGGCACTCGCAACCATACCTGCCGCCGCAAGGAACCTTCGAGAACCTCAACATGATCGAAGAGCAGCCATCCATAATGTCGCAGTTGCGCCAATCGGCGATGAGTCAGGCCGCCGCTGCTGCTGCCTCTGCTGTCGTTAATCACAAGTAAGTGTATCGTCCGATATGGCATCTATTCGATAATAACAATGGTTTCCAATTGCCGTAGCTCGTCCACCCTGCCGCCAAGTGGCTACCGCAGCTCCGTGCCTCCGCCAGCCAGCAGCCCACAGCCACCGCCGGTGACCACAGCTCCTCCGAAGGTAGCAGCGCCCACTCCATTGCAACGGAGCGTGGAGAACGGATCGATCGAGCCCATTTACGAGAACGTGCCGCTGCCCCAGCGAGCATCTGGAGGCAGCAATGGAGCGGCGCACGCCGAAGCTATGCGCCAACGAGCCTCCTCCATACAATCGGCTCCACCGGGAGTGGTTCCTGTCCCGGCGGTTCGGCACACCAGCACCACCAACATTACTGTCAACGCCCCACCAGAGGATGAGATGACGCGCAACATCAAGATCTTTGGGGCGGATCGGGCGGCCAGCACGGAGGTGCAACTGATGGAGCCGCAGTCGCCCAAGAGAGCTTCTCGCGCAGCTAGTGCAGCTCCCACTGTGGGAGTGACGCTGCCGAACCGTCAGTATCGTTCCACTGTCAGCCTCAACAAGTCGCCGACGGTGGATGTCATCTCGCCTGCCAATGACTCGCTCCAGCAGCAATTCAGTGCCATGAATCTATCATCCGCCAACACATCGGCGTCCACCTCCTCCGTGTTCAATTCGACGCTAGACACCACATACTCGTCGGCGGCCAGCAAGGACACCAAACGAAAGAAGCGTTGGAACTTCCTGGCCCGAAGCAAAACCCCCGACAAGCAGAAGGCCGCCACACTGGGCAGGGAGAAGGCCACTGCTGGCCAACACGCCAAGCTGGCGGCCAAGCTGAAACTGGCCCAGGATGACCTAAACCTGCCCAATCGTTGGTCGGTTGGGGTCAGCAAGCCTCAGCCGATTTCTGGCCGGTATTCCAAGGATAAACTGGTGAGTGAATGGAACTAATTCCTCCTTTTTGAACCTAATCTTTACTCTCTTTGCATCCTAGTGCCAAATCCTCAATGAGAAGTTGCAGGACTCGCAGTTATTCATGGAATTCGAACGCATACCGAAGCGCCGGGAACATGCACTGTACGAGTGTGCTCTATTGGAGGAGAACGAGTCAAAGAACCACGATCCCAACTTTCTACCCTATGACGACAACCGTGTACGACTCACACCCTCGATGGACAACAGGCATGGCTACGTGAATGCCTCGTACATATCTGTAAGATAACACATCTGATCTCTAGTATCTGGCGAGATAATACTCCTCCTCCGTCTTGTTATCAACAGGCTACAGTTGGGGTCAAACAAAGGTTTTACATTGTGGCCCAATCTCCGCAAGACACACAAACAATGCGCATCTTCTGGCAGTGCGTCTGGGAGGCGGATGTGTACCTGGTGGTTCAGCTAGTCGAGGACATAAGCTACATTCCGCAGACCAGTCAGCAGCGTCTGGAGTTTGGACAGGTTTTTGATTTCCTAATGCGAGAGATCGTCCTGAGATCTAATTCCATATCCTTTTGTAGTTCCAAGTGTACCAGGAGTTCTCCCAAACCACCGATAGATGCACTACCAGCAAACTGCGCCTCTTCCATGCGCCCTCGCGACGCTACCGTTCCGTCTGGCATCTGCAGTACGCAGACTGGGCCGAACAGAACTGTCCTCGCGACCTCAATCACTTTCTGGACTTTCTCGAGGAGCTGAACTCGGTGCGGCTGGCTTCCACGCATGAGGTTCCCCCCGGACACAACACCAATCCGCCGGTTCTCATTCACTGTCTGGAGGGAGGCGGCCGGTCAGGTGTTACTTTGACGGCGGATCTATTGCTCTACACTCTAGATCACAACGAGGTGGGTGATGAGATACTCTTCATAGACTTTTTAATGATCCTTGTTCTTTTAGGACCTGGACATACCCCGAGTTATTGGCCAGCTGCGTCACCAGCGTGATAGCATTATACCCTCCCTGGCGCAGTACAAGTTCATCTATAACCTTCTCGTCACCTATCTGAAGCGCACGAGGTTGATCTAAAGGACATTGGACGTATTTTGGGGGGAAAAGGATGCCTATTACATATCCTGTAGACCTGTATCATTATGTTTTTATTGTTCCGGGGGGTATAGGCGCCTTTTAATTCCAATTGTTTCTATTTCATTAAGTTGAGAATTCATAACCAAACCATAAAGCTAACAACAACTACCACGAATTGTGTTAAAAATAGTGCCTAGGTAGTTGCATTGATTAGCAGCGCGAGTAACAAATTTATAAATTTATATTCGGAAAGCAATAAAAACAATAGAACTTTTATAATATTTAACATATTTATGTCGAACGATTTTAAACATAAAGCTTCCAAATGGAAAATCCATCCAATAAATTGTGAAAATAAAAGATTAATAGTTTTAATGGGATGTGGGGGATCAGAATGGATTTAAACTTATTTTTGTTTAATTTTTGTTTTTATTTATTTTTACAATACAATTTAGGTTTCAATTTGAATAACTTTTTTATAAGCCTAAAAAGCAAATTGGTAGTTTTGAATCTTAATTTAAAGAGCATAATGTTTGTATACATCTATATATTTCTTTTTCTTTTTTGATTGTGAAGGGTTTCCTTGGTTTTCCACAAAAAAAAAACATAATTTGATTTTTGCCTAGGAATTTAAGCTATGTTCGAGTTTGTATCTTTTATCTTGTATATATATATATAGAGATTTCTTGTATATAGGTAAATATATGTGTATATATATTTATTTGTGTATATCTAACATGAATTAATGCACACTCACAAAAATAGAAATATATGTATATATTGGAGTCCTTTACGTGACGTGAGAAAAACATGTTCACAAAAATTGATTATTTTGGATTTCTTTTTCAAGTCTCTCTTATAAACTTACTATTTCTGGTTGGTTTTCGATTTGCTTGTACTTTGATAGTTTCATTTCTGTTGTGTGCCTTTGTGTCTAGGTGTCTTTCATTAATGTTTTCATTTTTCATTAAAAATATTGCATGTCTTTTTCTTTTCATTCACATTCGAATGGGTTTCTCTTTTAAATACAACGATTTCTTTGTAAAACAGAAATAAATGCGTAATCCCCATTTTTTGTCTTAAAAACTATATATTTGGAATTGGAGCGAAGGTTCTTTCAAGGTAACGTATATATATATATAGTATGTATATGTAGTAGCAAAGTTGTACATAAAAAGCGAATTAGTGGAATTAATATGAGAGCTTTGATTTGTTGGCTTCTTGTGCTGGGCATTGGGCATTGAAATTCGTACATTAGGTTCTTCTTAAATATCTAAATGCCGAATAATTAGGTCTGCTTGGGGGGTCTGCCTGCAGACTGCACATCTTTTGAGAGAAAAAGGCAATTTAATGTCAGGGTTCGAGTACGCAATTTGGCTAAATTATAATATAGTTCGTAGGCTAATCATTATATTCCAGACAGTACTTAATGCTTCGGTGTAGCGAAAAGATGATTGGATTGAAACCACAACCTTAACAAATTTTGGCAACTCTAATTACTAAAAATATACGAATACAAAATTATATTTTTAGTTCAGAGTAGAGTTCTAGAGCCTATTCCTTATAAACAGTAAAAAAGAGGGATTTCTAGAAGATTTTTGAAAGAAAAGACCACATTAAAATAAGTTGCAAGTTTACCCCAAAAACTATATATATTCTTAAACAGAAAAGGCCATGTTTTTCAGTCTGTGTCGAGACGTTATACTCGTTTTAGGAGCTAAGATTGTAAGACTGATATCTAAGTAGACCGAGGAAGTAGTAGAAGAGTACTATATTCAATAGCTGCCATAGGAGCGGTCAGGTAATATTTGTTATTATTTTATATATGAGTTTTTAGGGTATAAGTGAGAAAAGTTATTAAAATTATATGTTTTTCTGCAAGAATTTATAAATTAAAAAAGGAAATTAAAACCTAAGACTATGTTTAAGTATTCTTTGATTTTTTAGAGTACATAGCGAGATATTGGGTTTTAAATTAAATTTTTAGATTAAATAGTTCGGTCTATATATATTGTTAAAGGTATGAGGGAATGTGAGAGATATATCCTTTATCCTATATGCTATTAAATTCCATTTTCGAGAATTAGTCTCCTTATTTTAAGTATTTGAGAAAAGTATATGTTTTATGTACTCTACAAAATAAAGAATAATTTAAAATAGTTCCATGGTTTTAATTTTTCTTTTAAATGTGAAAAATATTTATAAAGAAATCTAAGCATTTTTTAAATATTGGTAATAGATTTTTGAAAATATTGCACGAATTTCAAAGATTTTCGTATTTCTGTCAACTTCTGAAATACTTAGTATTCCATTAGTAATTATAAGAAGGCTATAGCCCCAAATTTAAAGTTTAAAAAATTCTATTTATGTCTCTAATGTGGTTTTTTCTTTAAAAATTCTATAATAGAATATCTCTTATATATCTTTTTTTTACAATTTACAAAGAATGACCTAAAACCCCTCTCGACCTTCTACACCTGGCATACTCACAAATAACTTATTTTATATATTTTAGCGGTTAAAACAGCACATTTGATTCATTATGGGTTCATGGGTGGCATGGAGCATATGGTACACTTGGTGTTATCCATAAAATTTGGCGGGCCACCTGCAAAACAAATGAGATATGAATTAGTTTCTGGTCGAGATTGGGGGATGGAGGTCATTTAAGTAAACTCCTATCACTGAAAAAACTGATTAGAGCCCCGCTTTGCATTTGTTTTGGTTGCTGGTCCCCGGTCTGGAGATGCTCGGCCCTGTTCCGCTTACCGTGTATGTGATTCAGGTGCTCGTTGGCCGCACTACCGTGGTGATGGCTGTACAGGTGATTGGCCATCGGAGGCACATTGTACGGCGGTGGCGGCGGCGGTGGCATGGCCAGAGATTGCTGCTGCTGTTTCTGGAGTTGCTGTTGGTGGTGCTGGCTGCGCATTTGGATGTATGCCGCTGCCGTTGGCGGTGCAGAGAGCTGAATGGTGGCTGTGGTTTGGTTCAGTGGTGGTGGGGTGGGTGTGCTGGGTGCTGTGTTCGTGTTCTGGCAGGGACTGTTCAGGTTGCGGGTCACAGCGCTGTTCGAGATTTGTTGCAGCAGTCGGCAGTCGGCCACCGTGTACACCGGCGAGGTAATCTCGTAATCTCGGGCACTTGACGCCATTGGCTGCTGTTGGTACTGTGGATGATGCTGGTGGTGGTGAAGCTGCTGCTGCTGATGCACATAGCCACTGTCGCATGACGATATGGAACCTGTTGGGTGGTGTGAAAGTAGCGTAAAGAAGAGTTTTTGTCTCAAGTGGCGGCCATTAAATGGGTTTCCTTTTTTGGGAATCATTCAACAGCGCCCCGAGCTACGTGGCATGGTGTGTGCTTGTTGTTGTTGTTTGTGTGTATGTGTGTGTGTGTGAGTAACCCGACCACCAAACCGACTCCCAACCAACCACCAAGTGTTTATTTCAAATGCAAGCAAGTCTAAAGCAGTCTTCCCAAATGCCTCTAAGCATGACATTCGAGCTAAAGCTACTGTCTATGGGCCTAAAGATCAGAGGGTACTAGGATTAGGAATGTGCTCGCGAGGATTGGTGCAAATCATAGCTACAGATAGCGGGCACACCCATTTTAGTAGCATCTAGAAGCATCTTAACACAACAACCACTCACCGGATGTTACGGATTTGCGCAATGGTAGCTCCCGAAATGTAGTCACACTACTGCTCTCCAGGGAGAGGTCAACCGACGGCAGGGGTGGCGGTGGGGCAGGAGTATCCGAGTGGGAGCGCTCATGGATGGCGCGAGTGGGCATAATGTTGCCTGGAAGAATCAAGAAACCCATTAAAGATAAGAACAATCCCCTATAGAGTTTCAGAAAAAGAAGCTACCTGCTGATGCTAGACGGCGATGGGAGCAGGGACTCGGCGTAGGAGTGCACTGAGAATTGGCCACTGCAGCGGCTGCCGGTGAGGTAGCCATTACGCTGGGCACTCCCGCCGGCGTACTGAAGCCATGGGCCGCGTGCATGTGGTGGAGTGGGGGGATGACGCCGGGCAGGGCTGATCCGTGGCGCGGCACAAACGGCTGGTGGGGGCGAATCTTGGAGGACTCCGACAGGGAGAGCATCTTCTTCACGGCCTGGGGCGAGGCGGTGCCAAACTTGGGCCCGTTGTTGTGCAGCTGGCGCCGCTGATGGTCGCTGGTGGAGCTGGTCGAACTGGTGGTGGAGAGGGTGGGCGAACTGGGGTGCCTCTTGCGCAGGGAGAGCGACGAGTTGGGAGCCGAGCTGGAGCTGGTCTGTGAGTATATGCTTAGTTGATCGCCAGCGTTGAGGCTGGAGCTGGCGCCTCCACCGCCGCCGGAGCTACTGCCACCAATGCCACTGGAATTTCCGACGCTGCGGTGGGAGGTGCTGCCGTGGGAGATGCTGCCCGAGTAGGTGGAGCCGTGCGGTGGCTCGCACTCCAGCGAGAACTTGTGCAGAAGGTCCTCGTCGCTAAGTATTTTCAGGCTGTTGAGGTACGCCTTCACCCGGCGCACCATCTGGGCCTCCTCGAACATCTTCTTGGGATTCGGGGCGGCCGCAGACTTCTTGCGGCGCTTTATCGTCGCCTGGCCAGCGTTGGCGGCGATCACCGCTCCGGCGGCAGCGTTGCTCTGCGAAGCGGACATCTGATTCAGAGAGAAGAGGGCGTTCGAGGGCGACTGGCCCTTGAGCTCCAGGATCGCCAGCAGGTCGTAGGGGGAGCTGCACATGTGGGTGAGCAGGCGCACCTCCTTGGCCAGCATCCGGAGCTTTTCAAAGTTGATGAGGCCATCGACTCTCGTGTCATTGCCCAGGTGGATGAAGGTGAGATCCTTCTTGACAATCGGATAGAACGGGATGATGGGGTGCTGGGCCAACAGTTCGGCGGACACCAGTTGCCGGTACTTGCTCATGTTGCGCGAGGGATCCATCAGGTCCTGCAGATCGTTGAAGAGGCGCAGATACTTGGATGGCAGCTTCTCCCAGGTGAGTCGCAGTCTGGAAACGGCGCCATGGCCCAGGCCAGAGATGATGGCGAACATGGAGTTGAAGTTGCGACAGTCCTTGCAGTGGCGGGCTATTTTGATGAACTGCTTCACAATCTTCATGCGCCGGACGATGTTGTGCTCGGTGCAGATCTCGCTCACCACCCAGAACATTTCCCGGTTGACCAGCTCCGCGAACTTGCTCAGCATCGGTACTCCGTAGCGGGAGCGCAGCTCGAACAGCTCGTCAATGTACTCGGTGGACTCTATCTGACGGAAGTTGGCAAAGTCCTGCAGCGTCAGCTGGATGGCCAGCTCGTAGGCGTTCAGGTGCAGGAAGTGGACGCCGGATTCGCGCACCAACTCCAGCGCCAGCTCGTCCGGCACCAGGGGCTCCGTGCTGTCGTTCAGCTTGAGGTAATACCGGGACGCAAAGCTGATGCGTTCCGCGAGGTTCTGCAGCTGGTCGGGAAGTCGTCGCTGCTTCACCATCCCTCCCTCGCCCACGCTCACCTCGCAGAGCGAAAAGTTGGAGCTGGGATCGTGGATACCGAACTCCTGCAGCGTCAGCATCACCACCTCGTGGGCCGTGGTCTCCTTGTAGATCAGCACGTACTTGCACGTCTGGTCCGACTTGTAGACCTTGAGCACGTGCTCTGGGTAGTCGGGCAAAAGGTGGGATTGCGTCGAGTTGGTGGTGAGGGTGCTAGCCGCCGACGGCCGATGCAGGTGGGCGCCCAGATAATTGGCCTGCAGCGTTGCGCCCACGGCTCCCGACTCGCTGTTGGCGTCGTAGTTCAGACTGGTCAGATCCGGATTGGATTGGGACTGGTAGAGCCGTCCACTGCCCGCGGAGCCGTTGCTCGAGGGCTGCGTGGAGCTGACCGAGCCGCCAGATTGGAGCTTTGACTTTGGCTCGTTGAGCAGGGCGTCGGAGGAGTCGTTCAGACTGCCCACATGGTGCTGTTGCTTGTTCAGGAGGTTCATCTTGGCCAGCGCCTTTTGCAGCCGACGCTTGGGCGCCAGGGTCATGAAACCCCCCTTGGTGTCCTGCTGATCTGAGGGCATGTTGCTCCCGGCTCCCTTCTTGGCCGAGCTACTGTTGACGCTTTGAAGAAGTTGCTGCATGAAGTTGGAGGCCATGTTGCCGCCGCTCACCGGCGGAGTCTGGGGCGGCGCACAGTCTGGCTGATCGAGCAACATGTCCACCGAGCTAAGCCGCACCATGTGAGCCCTGTTGCTGGCCGCGACGCTGGCCAGCTCATCCGTGGTGCTGTCCGACCGGCCGTGCAGCTTGGCGATGTCGTTGGCGCATATGCGGCGCGGACTCCGTAAACTCTTGAAGCTGCCACTTCCGGCGGAGAGTCCACCAGATCCAGCCGATCCGCCACCATGCTCCAGAGCCTGCATTATTTCCTTGAAGCCGAGCAGGTTGCTCTTCACGCTGATGCTCAAATGGGTGGTGCCGGTGATAATCTCGAGGGCACGTTTGCTCGTCACGTGGTCCAGCGACTGGCCGTTGACCTCGTGGATCTGGTCACCGCGCTTGAGACCCACGTCCTGGGCCTTGGATCCCGCCTCCACGTGCGAGATGTAGATGCCCACAGACGCGTTTCCGGTGGCTGCTGCCACGCTGCGGAGTTCATAGCCGCCGACTATTTGGAAGTTGAGGGGCTCGTCCCGGGAAGAGCGGGTCAGGGTGCAGCTGCGCATCCGTGCCTTGGCCGCGCAGGCGATGTGTAGGAGCCGCAGTTGGCTCAGTAGCTTCTTGCGCTCCAGCAGCGTCTCGAACACCTCCAAGAACTCCATCATCTCGTGATCCGCCTCGAAGTCCGTAAAGTGATTGTTCACCCAGAGCAGGACGACGCGAGTGACTCGATCCCGCAGCTCCTGGGTCTTGTGCGCATCCGCCTGCTCCAAGTCGAACCAGTGCAGCAGCTTGCTGCTCACCTCCTGCGGGTTGTGGATGAATATGCGATGCGTCAGTAGAAAGTCCTCGACGTAGGTGGGATCTGTCATAGAATTCTCCTCCACCAATTGCTGCAGCAGCCGTTCCGGCGTGCCCCTGATGACTACGTGCCCACGCCTTGTGTTCAGATTGGCAGATGCTCCAGTAGCTGTTCCAGCACCACCAGCGGAGTCGGCTCCACAGCTTCGCAGCTCCGTGACCATCACCACGCGACCATCCTCGTCCTCGTGCCGCCGCGTGTTCTCCTCGCCTTGGTGCTGGATGCGGTAGTAGTCGGTCTGGGTGATGCACACGAACTGGCAGTCGTCGCATTTGGTTCGCATGACGCCCCTGTGGTAAAGCTTGTCCATGGTGGGGAGTATCCCAAAGCAATCGCCCATCTGCAGCTCCTCGCGGCTGCCATTGGCGTGCTCGATCTCCACGGCTCCGTTGATCAGCACCGACCAGGAATCCAACTCCTCGCCGTCCGACATCACCACCGTTCCGGACTTGTCCACCACAGCGAACACCATCACCGAGCAGAGGGCCCTCCGCACGGCCAGGGTAATGTTGGTGAAGGCCTTCAAGCCCTGCGTGAATTCCAATAGCACCTCGACATCCTCTTCACTCCGTTCTGCGGGGTCCTTCTCCAGACAGTCGCGTACTGCATCCCGCACGGTTAAGCTCTGAAATAGTATGTATTTTTAGGATGTTGGTGTCAAGGTCATGGTTTCCACTTACATCCATGCTCTCCGCCAGATCCTCCTCATCGGAATCCACCACCGATTCCACCAGGCCGGAGAGATCTATCTCCTCCGCCTCCAGCGACGATGCGTAGTTTGAGGCCATTGTATCGCTACCACTGTACGCCGAACTGGTGTCACTAGAATGGGAGCCCCTGTTGCATTTTTGGTGCAGTTCCGGCCGGTTTATTGCTGACGTGTTGCTGCTGCTCACCACCGCTCCTGTGCTGTTTGTGCTTGAGGGTGGATACTGTTCTCGTAGAGGGGAATTTTAAATTATTATTATTGTTTAAATCATAATAGAGATCGCGAGGCACTTACATGTCTGATATGGTGATATGAATCCATGAGGTATTAATTCTACTGTCTTCTACGGCACGCTAGCCGCCATCCACGAGATGTGATATGCAATGAGATTATTAATTGACTGAAAATAAAGCAAAACAAATGAGTTCTGATTACAATTTTATTTAATCAATGTTTATTATAGGTTCCTGGTTCTATAATGCAAGCCCTTATAGGACACTGTGTAGCAGAGAATTTAAAATTAGATTTATTTTTTAATAAGAAGTGAAACTCTAATTAAAATAGAGCTTGTCTTTCAAATAATATAATTTTTAAAACAAAAAATATTATCCTTTTGTGCTTTTTCATAATCATACGCTTCTATAGCCTATGTATTATATACAGAAAGTCTCCTATAGACCACAAAGGGTAACAAAAATAACCCTTTTTTTTGTAAAAGATACCCATCTTTAAACGAACAATAGTGAAATTTTAGGTTAAAATAAAGCCACTGTGAGAAGATATTGGTCAATTTTTTTTATTTTTTTACGATGTTTGCTTTTGTTGTTGGTTTGCCCCCCTCCGACTAGCTAGCAGCTCTGTTTAATTTTCCGCAACAACAAAAAAAACAATGCTGCCAATAAATTAAACGAAACAAAAACAAGCAGAGAGCGAGCCACAGAAATTCTCATGCAATTGAGATACAGATACATCTGAGATAGTGTGTGTGGTGTGTGGGAGCAAAGCTGCTACTGTACGTGTGAGGTGGCGTTTAAGAGTATATAAGTATATGTGTGTGTGTGTGGTGTCTGAGAGGGCGACACAGAAAATAATAACACAAAAACGAAAATTGTAGGCGACGACTTCCGCTCGCTGGATAAGCCATTTACAATAAGACCATTGCAAAATCAAAGTATAATAAATAAAAGGCACTTTAAAGCACACCACCACCACACACGCACACACAATGGCCTAGCATGGACACCAGCATTTACACGGACAAGAATATGGGCGTGATTGTACAGTCCAATGGTTTCGTTGGGCCCACGGCATCCGTTCGTTCGTGCGTCCGTCCCTATATCGGAGCACTTGCTAATTATACGCACAGTTTTTATAGCCGAGCAACGCAGGTTTTACATTGTTCCTCCTCCTACTGCTATTGCTACTGGTACTGCTTTCGCCGCTGCCCTTTTAGTTGCGTACGCTTTGCATAAAGAAATTCAAGCGGCGCTTGTATGTATTGGTTGCGCATTGTTGGAATTCGTTTCACTCACACTCGCGCATCTTGGCGAAGAAAGTGCCTGCCGAACGAGGTTCTACACGATTTCGGCCAATTGAATGCGGATTTTAATTGCTTAAATGCACGCTTTATTATTGGTTTTTATTTCGAGACGCTATTTTAAAACGAAAAAATGCACTTTGAATAGGACTATCTAGAGGTGGAATGCACGTAGGGTTGTTGACAATATATCGATATATCGATACTCTTTCCTACATTATTGTTAGGGGTGGAAGAAAAACACTTGTTGATAAGACATAAAATATCGATATTTCATATTTCTATCGAAATGCGGAATTTATTTAAAAAATAATATATAGTTAATGATATTTTTTGGAATATACAATTTTACTTGAGGGATTTTCATTATTTTGATTGTGCCTATTAATACCAAAACTTAACTATTGAATATTTTATCCATAGCTATTAAATATTTTGCAATGGGCCGCCATCTTTTAGAAGTATGGCGCCAAAAGTAAAATTTTTGAAAATATTTCATCTAAAAACAGAATTTTCCAAAATTCGCTATTTTATCATATTTTCGGGAAATGGAACTACAAAGTTCAGCATTAAAAATGTTTTAAACATTCAGCGACATTTTCAATAAAGTCTACCCATTTTTAGAAGCACATTTATAAACGTACTCGAAGCTCGATTGAAATAATAAATCATTTTTGCATTAGTAAAAACCCCTAATCCGTATACCCACAAAGAAGCCGTCTTACAAACACAAACAAATGTTTATTGAAAGTAGTGAGCCTCACGGGACCTGAATCACACGCCTAAAGAAAAAAAGGGCTCAGGATGTGTCCCAATTTAAATAAGCCAATGCAAAGGCAAACGACGTAAATGCATGTTTGCGCCCTTTTTGATGACCTTTGTGGGGTATGGGGCAGAAGTGGATGGGCTGTTACCAACCACATAAGAAGGAAACGCAATGACTTTCAGACGAGGATTGCGTAGACTTTTCGAGGGGAGCGAACGCTTAAGGGGTGGCTGTTGGCACGTGGCGGAAAAAACCCACACAGCTAGTCACCGAATGGCAAGAAAAATAATAAACATAAAAAGAACAAATCCTCAAGACGCCTGGGGACGGCTTGGGAGTACTGGTCTTGGATTTGGGTCTCACCCTTACCATCATGTGCATCGGCAACATTACAGTTTTTACAGTCTTTTTTTTTATTCATAGTTGGGTTTTTTTGGGGAGGTGTTTTTATAATAAAAAAACAATTGACAATTTCGATGTATCTAGTTTTTAAGACCTTGGTTTCTAATCTCTTGGCTGGCAACTAAACTCCCAAAACCTTAAAATATTCGAAAGTTTTTTTAATTGACTCATGCGTACATTGTATAAACAAGCTCCAAGGTTTATGTCAAAATTTTTGTTTTTCCAACCAAACGTAAATCTCTGGGCGCATATGCTGCAGGCATCCTTTCTTCCGGGACTTCTCTGCTCCTTCGCCATCCTCCTTCTTAATTTTCTGGTAGCTGCTGGCAGTTTGCTCTTTTCGCCCGACTTTTTGTTTGTCCACAATAAAATCAAAGATTGCGTCTGGGATTTTGATTTCGCAGACCTTAAAGGGGAACCAAGTAAAGTAATCATCGGAAGCCCCCGGGAGATCCCAAACATGGTGTGGGCGCCTGGGATCTGCTCCACATATAAACTTATTGATTTAGATTGCACGTTGAACTTAAAGCTTTCCCGAATGTGTAACATGGAGCGGCAAATATGTGGATTAGCTCTCGTTACTCATTTTACTGCCGCCGCATTTTCCAATTAGCGGGAAAAACAAAAAAGGAAATCAAATCCCATCCTAGCTTTTGCAAAAGCTTCCTTAAACCGCACAAATAATTACATATATAGTACGAAAAACACAGCAGGATGGCTGAAGACGGAGAAGCCGTACATATCTGCAGCTTCCGGCGGAGGATTAGGTGCATATGTGCGTGCGTGTGGCTGTTCCTTTGTGCGGATGTCAAATAGGCTCCAATAACTAGTGGATACTAAAGTAAAAGTTGTCTGGCGTTGAACTTGGGTATTGTTTGGATTTATAATGACTTCTTTCAACAATTGGAAAATTGGGGCTGGGGCCCATATTGTGCTTCCATGCATTTTCGTAGAAGTCCTCCAGAAATTTGCTCAAAAAATCCAAAAACAAAAAATTTAAGATTTTAATGCTAGAAAGATCCAAATGGATAGATGTAAAAATTTTTTAAGGTATTCCGCTCAATAATCGGATGAGTATTGGCAAAGATATAGCCATCGCTGTGGGCCATATTGCGACCCCATGCATTTTTGCAGATTCTTGAAGGGGACCCTCCAGAAATTTTCACAAAAAATTTAAAAAAATAATTTGTATCCAGATTTTGATGCAAATGAATAGCAAATCGATGTACAAATCGTTTAAGGTACTCCGCTCAAGAATCGGATGAGTATTGGCAAAGATATAGCCATCGCTGTGGGCCATATTGTGACCCCATGCATTTTTGCAGGTTCTTGAAGGGGACCCTCACGAAATTTTCACAAAAAATCTAAAAAATAATTTGTTTCTAGATTTAGATGCAAATGGATAGGAAAAAGATGTACAAATCGTTTAAGGTATTCCGCTCAAGAATCGGAAGAATATTGGCAAAGATATAGCCATCGCTGTGGTCCATGTAGTGGCCCCATGCATTTTTGCAGATTTTTGAAGGGGACCCTACAGAAATTGTCACAAAAAATTTAAAAAATAATTTGTTTCTAGATTTTGATGCAGATAGATAGAGAATCGATGTACAAATCGTTTAAGGTATTCCGCTCAAGAATCGGATGAGTAATGGCAAAGATATAACCATCGCTGTGGGCCATATTGTGGCTCCATGCATTTTTGTAGATTTTTGAAGGGGACCCTCCAGAAATTTTCACAAAAAATTTTAAAAATAATTTGTTTCTAGATTTTGATGCAAATGGATAGGAAAAAGATGTACAAATCGTTTAAGGTATTCCGCTCAAGAATCGGATGAATATTGGCAAAGATATAGCCATCGCTGTGGGCCATGTAGTGGCCCCATGCATTTTTGCAGATTTTTGAAGGGGACCCTCCAGAAATTTTCACAAAAAATCTAAAAAATAATTTGTTTCTAGATTTAGATGAAAATGGATAGGAAATCGATGTACAAATCGTTTAAGGTGTTCCGCTCAAGAATCGGATGAGTAATGGTAAAGATATAGCCATCGCTGTGGGCCATATTGTGGCACCAAGCATTTTTGCAGATTTTTGAAGGGGACCCACCAGAAATTTTTACAAAAAATTTTAAAAATAATTTGTTTCTAGATTTTGATGCATATGTTCGATTTGAATCGACGTTTAAATCGGTTAAGGTATTCCGTATAAGGATTGGATTTGAAAAGTTGGTATTAGAAGAGATATGGATATCTCAAGTTGTATTATTCTTTATTTTGTATAAGTCATTACCTTGCTTGGTACAAAGTTTTCTATATAAAATTTTACCCGTTTCCAAGGATCCCTTAAATCATTTCCATTATATTTAAAATATTCCACATTGTTTCTGCTTAGCTCACCGCTCCATTAAGCACCAGATTTTTATTTTATGTTCTTTATTTCAAGGGGAGTGGTCCTTGGCAAGAAGGGTGACTGAGCCAGGAACAAAACCTGTTGGCCAGAGAAGGGATTTGTCGAGCAGGTCTCAGCTGTGGTCTTGCACTCGAAGGCTCAAAGTCTCATTTCGTTTTCGGGCTTAGACTGCTACATAATCCCCAGGCCCACCCCATAAAATGAAGATTCGAGTGAAGTTACATGCGGCTGTGTGTATTTATTTTTGCACCTTAATTCTTACTTACATTTTTCACTTAAATGTATTCATAATTAGTCGCTGTCAATTTTACTTCATAATTCTAAGAATTCGGAAAAATTAATATGTTGTGCCTCAAATTTCAAGATTTGACATTCAAGAAAAAGGAATTACGGATATATTTATTTACATTCAAACCCATCCAACTAAGTCTAGCAACTGTAAGGGTATACGAGTTGCGGTGTTTTCCAAACAGTATTTATTTTCCAATTACTTTATTTTACATTTTTGTGATTAATTACTAGTTTTTCAAACTTTATATAGCTGGTAAACAATATGACGTTTTAATCTTCAAACTTTAATCTAAGCCTATGCGATAGAACTTAATTTTAATGAATAAAGCATACATATATTATTATATGAGAATCTACTTCTTTAAATTACTGAGCTGCCTTAATTTAAGCTTTCGTTCTTAAATTTTTTATACATTTATAGTTCTGTTTTTTACAGCGAAACCATTTTAAAGCGTTTAAGAGAATGCAAAAATAATATTCTTTCTGATTTTTCAGATGATTGATAGCAGCAGAAGGCACAAGATACATTGAAACGAAAAAAGAGGCATTTTTGATATGAGTCTAATTGACTTGTTCATAGGTTTTATTTTTAACTAAATGATTGAGGTTATCCTAGGATGGGTTTTCGTATATAAAGCATTTTTATGATAAATTAAAATTTCTTTTTTTAGTATTTATTGTCGAAATTATACGCAGGTTTTAATTATATTTCATATTCAAAGAGCCCCAACACCAAAATTAGATTTTGGGTTGAGATAGATTGTCATTTGGAAATGGGGAGAGGCTTAGGCAAATGTACCTTATTTTTGTAATTTACATTAAAATATTTAAAGCAAAAACTATTAGATTGGGAGGTGGAGAGTGATAGGTACATTCATATGTATAATCTTTTCTTTGTATTTTTTTTATAAATTCTATTCGTTAGTTTTGAGTTGACAGTTGGGATATGTTTTTTTTTAAAGCCCGTCTTAAAAAGGACTTCCAACTCCGTTTGCAAAATCTTTGTTGCTAAATGAATACTTCAGCGTTTAAATTTTTTTATATAAACTGTAATGCTATTTTAAATATTACCTAAAATACCTACGATTACCGATTTATCAAATAAGCTGCTACACTAAAAGATGTTTCTGGTGGCATTTCATTAAGCAAAAATATAATTATCCTGTTTCTCCAATTTTGTGAAAATTAAGTTGAAATACTTCCTTTTCCTTTAAATGTATATAATATTCTAATGACTTTCTTCAATCCTTGCTCTTGCTATTAAAAGCATTAGAGTCCCAATATTTTCTTTATAATACTATTACCATACCTTCTTGTAAATTATTTTTTGCACGTGACTTTGAGAACCTAAAAATTTGATTAAAATTTAATATGAAAGATCGTGAGTGTTGGGCTTAAACCCCAAATTCTTTCGTTGCAAAAACATATGTATCTC